>NC_087276.1:13428333-13730416 GCF_015220805.1 Pogoniulus pusillus | reverse complement strand
CATGGAGTCGGGAACACTAGAGGTGGATTGTCTTATAATTCTGAGGTATGCTCCTGTAAAATCAATTGGTAACTTGGTAAAAAACAGAGGAAATTCTTTTGGGTCTAACTTCAAATCAGTATAATCCTTAAATATAGACTTAAATTTAGTCCACTCTAGTTGTGCATGAAGCATACGTCTTCATAATGGCCTCTTTCTGCCCTAAGTGTCTGTCTGTGTGTTGTTGCAAGACTGTTGGAAATGACAAAACCTGGAGAATGCCTTGTACAGTGCACTGGAATGATTAAGCATATCACCAGCCCCAGTCTTAATGGTGTGCAATTGGAAGAAGATTTTCCTTTTAACTGCCTCTTGCCTTGACTGGCAGATAATGTCATGATTTTGACTGGTAGTCCCCAGTCAATCATGCATCATTTTGTAATGCTGATTTCCCTTGATTCCCTGAAGGATATGCTAGACTGAGAGTCCCTTGCCAGAGGCTTTACATGTTACTGTACTTTTCAGTGCTAGGTAATTCACCTTTCTTTTCCACACCCCCACACCCCCACCCCCCTTTGTTTTGAGAAATCACTCATTAGGTTTTGTGATTCTTTCCTAAACAGGCAGGACTAATGTGAAAATATGGGAAAAAAGCCTCAGATGCTTTGTACTAGATCATTTTAATCCTGGATGACACAGCTAACATACTGACTTCATTTTCCTCCTCCCAAAAACCCCAATCCAAAATCAAGTACAAGCATTTTGTTTCATGAGACTTACACAGTCTTGCAAGTATGAAAAGTACAATAAATACAAAAGACAAGAAATGTGCTTGGCTGTGTTAACTAGAACAGTTTTGGCTGTTTCAAATGTTCCATTAGTCCAGACCGACCTGGCATTACCTGAGAGCAGTAATGATGTCAAATAGTATCAAGCAGTTATTGGACAGCACAGAGAAGCAAATTGCCTATAATTATAGGTGGCGGTGGAATAGCATCTCTTTGACCACATGCTGGATTTTAATTGGACACAGTGAGAAGAATGGGCTTGTCTGTTTTCCTAAAGTGTCATCTCTTTTCTGGTAGTACAGTATAAGGCATGGAACAAATACTTTCTCTAGTGTCTTCCCTCTTAAAAAAAAAAAAAAACACAACTCAAAACATTCAACAAATCACTTTATGTAGATATCCTAATGAACAAACCAGTTGCATTTAAAGCACATCACAGAAAACAAATTTCCAGTGTCATGAAATCCTATCAAGAGAGCGATTTAGCTGCAAATAAAACTAATAATGCTGGTCCTTGGCCTACTTATAACCCTGAGACTTCAATTTAGTTATATTTTAAAACTAGCTCTTGAAGGATTCTTATCTTCACCTTGACATCTAGTGGCATGAAAACTTGGAGTTGAAAGGTATAAAAAAGGTGGATGTTTTTTCTTTTTCCAGAGAACAATTCCATTCTCATTTTTAACTAGAAATGCAACTTTGAGTATTGGTTTTGAAGTCATAATAACTGCCTTCTCTGCCTTTGGAAAGCAAAGAACACCTATACCATAAATTAGAGCACTCCTGTTTGTTCTGAGGCTACACTAATTTCTCCAGAGAACTGCATCTAAGTGATGGTCAGATATTGTGATGACACCTTGGGGTTTTCTGTTTCATACCAATACCTTAGACTGTGAAAATAATCTGTACTGAGCAAATAATTTAGATGTAGAAAGTGATGACATTTATTCTGCCTTTTTAAGTCAAATGATATCAAGAGTTTAGTACAGAATTGTACAATGTGTTTTAGTAAACGTCTCTAGTCCTGGTTCTCATGTGCTGCCTCTTTTCCTTTGAAAGCATTTCTAAGAGACCACTTGTCTCAGTTGTGTGTAGATGCTCAAGAAGTGTACAAGCTGCCTTACAAAGGAGTATTAGAAAAATAGTCCAAATAGCTATTACTGGTTTTGTTCAGAGAACAGAACAGTTGCAAATGTGGAATGTGAACCTGAAACCAGGTGAATTAGCTAATCTGCCATAGAGAGAATAAAAAATTGCAACTGACACTGTTTTTCATGGCACTGTGTGCTTGACTCATTGGTTTCCTTAGTTTCTTTGTTAGAGCAGTCTTTAGTAAGACTTTTTCTGCTCAAGAACACTAAGGACAGAAATTTCTCGATATTGTGCTTCACTTTGTAAACTAATAGGTTCTATTCAGTTAAAAACATGCACTTAAAGTGTCTTTTCTGCAAGTCTGTTCAGAAATAATGAGGCATTTATGTCTGCATTAATTATAGATTGAAACTATATCTCAGATTGGAAAGCGTCTTTCTTCTTGTAATAGAGCCTGTGGGCTACTGAGCTCAGTGTTACAGTAAAGTAGGAAAACACTTTTGTATATGGATGCTTTAGTCAGTAATTAGTAGAATTTTTCTGATTGTCATAAGTTTATGGTGGTATAATAGCATGTAGGTGTAAAGATTTCTAGCTCAATGGGAACAAATAGCTTAGTGTATGTGAGAATGCAAGGTGGCTTTGCTGTTCTTTTAGCCTGTCACTTTCCTTATAGATGTAGTGCAGTTGCAGTAGGGTGGTAGTTATTATAATAAGATTATTAAAGTCGTATAACAGTTAGAAAACAGTTCTTAAAGCATTTTCTTATTCCTGATCCTTTCCTTCATATGTATGTTTAATATTTCATCAAAAAGAGTAACAAAAAGTTCCTACTATACATGAAAAGAAGAGTAAGGCATGAAGTTAGACCTTTTCAACTGTCTAGAGCAAAAACTGTGTTTCAAGCTCTTTTTGAAGTTGAATCTTTCAAAATCTAATCTTACGAGTGTGAATCACTGTTAATTGGATAGGTACATAGGTAGACACCTGTGTAGTAGCATGCTATATACGAGAGAACTGCAAGGGAAAGCAAAGTGTGAGTAAATCAATGAACCTTCTGGACTTCAAACATTGAAGACGAAAATCCCAGATCTTGTATCTCACTGCTTACTATTCATGTTTTATTTCTGTGTTAGTAAGCTATTTGTGTGCAGAAGGAGATCATAAAGTTATCATAGTTTAAAACAGATTAGTAGAGTGAAAGCCCAGACTCTGTTAGTGAACTGCAAAGTGTGATTTTTGCAGCCAGTTTTAGGGTAGAGGGAATCTTTCTTTTTGTCTACTCTTCCTGATTTCTGAACTGGGGTGTGTGTTTATTTTCCTTTGGAGCAGCTAGAAGATCTGCACAAAGAATGGCATGCCTGGTTCATATCTGAAGGAGCTGTTATGAAGGGGTGTGATGTGTTACGGGATGTGTGGCAGGATAATCCATTTATTTTGAACTGTCTTCAAACCTTCAATTTCATTATGTTTTTCAGAATAAATGAGCTAAATAGCAGGTCATTTTTGTGTAGAAGATAATGGAACAGTATGGACTTAACTAAAGGGAACTTGATGATGCAGAACTTACTCTCCAGTGGATGATAAGACTCATTTTCTTCTCTCCGTCCCAGGCTTTACTGATAATGTCATAACCAGGCTACTGGAAAGGCAATGTCCTCTTCCCTCAAGCTAGACTGTGCAAGCACAGAGAAGGTGGATGTTAAATGGGGAAAAATTGGGTTGCACCTTTAAGAAATAGTGTTAAAACTGTGTTAGACTCCAGATACTCTTTATCATATAATCATTATCATAAAAAGTCTTAATGTAAAAGGTCCTAGTAGAGTCCCATAGTGTCTCAGAAGCAACCTGGATTGGCCTTTGCATTTAAATTAGAGAATAATTAGATCCAGGAGGAGGGAAAAAAAAAATAGTTAAGTGCATTCTGCTTCTCTTTTCTAAGGGAAACACACACACAGTCCCCAAACTATTAAGTAGGCATTGTGAGAACATGGAATACATTTAACTTTGTGGAAGGAAAACTATTTATTTTATCATCCATAACAGGTCTGAACATGCAGCATTGTCCTTCAACTGTTCACAAGCTCTCTTTAACAGTTCAGTCAGAGTTAATCTCAAAATAAATTGATAGGACAAAACACCACTGTCAAAAAGTAGCCCTTCTACCACCACTGTTCGGGAAACAGCATAAAAAGCTGAAGACAGAGTTTAAGAATTTTCTTAGAAAAGGTAGTTCTATTGCATACTAAAGGAAATGGCACAGTGTGGCAGTTTGAGCTGATTTTCTAGCTCAGACATAGGGGAGAGGTGAACATTCCAGGGATAGGCCATATAGTGGCAACAATGGATAAGTTAATATAATTTCATTGGAGCATCAAGAGCTTTATGTCTGGAAGCACAGCTTGTTCTTTCCCCTTGCTGGCTTCTGCTGCTTGAGCTGCACCTGCCTGCTATCTTCTCCCACTGCTGTTATAGCTGCTGCTGCTTTTGCTGCTTCTCTGCCTCTTGACCCCTTCCCCATCTTCCTTAAGGTTATTATTTTTTTTTTTCTCTAGTAGTTTATTTCTTTTCGTACTGTTATACTTCAACTATAAGAAATTCAATTTCATCTTTTCCTGATTTTCCAAAAAAAATCAATGTTGTGGTGAGTTTATTCTACCGGGGGAGGGATTCACCCCAACCCGGAACACACAGGGACATTTTTTTGTGATAGAAGTACTTAGTTTAAACCTTGTAATTACACAGAGTTGACCATTTGCAACCAAGGCAAGAGTGTATTCTTTTGTACAACCCCATTGCAGATTACCAACAGTATTTGTCAATTTGCAAGAGTTCTGATTCATATTTTGTAAATAAATATTTTAAGTTCTCGTTGAGAACTTCACTGTGAAATCCTGAATGGTTTGAAGCCAAAAAGAAAAGGGGGGGAAAAAATCCAATGTTGAGGTTTCTCTGTAATTCCTTATAACACTTTCATTTTTCTTGGATAATTTTGTTACCAAAGTCCTTCTAATATTTGCTGCCTAATAATTTTGTTCTGTCATACCTGCCTTATGAGGGAAAGGGCTACCAAGTGAATCATGACAGAAGGGTTTTAGCTCTGTGCTCTCTTTGCATGGACTCCTGTAATGGCTGCCTGACATGCTGAAGGTGAATCTCTCCACATCTAAGATGACTTGAGCAGGGAATAGACCAGTTTAAAACTCAAAAGCTAGAATGTTACCTTGAACGTGAATAAGGATTAGTGCTTAAATGGTCTGATGGAACATAAAGGGTACTCTTGACAACAGTTTTTCAATGAGTTTTTGTTAGGCTCCTTATGTATAAAGCTAGCACATTTCTAGCGACTCCCACATCCCTAAGCATGGCTCACAGTTCAATAGCTGTTTCAGTACTGGTCCTTGGAGAATCTGTTCAGTCTTTCCTGAGGTAGGGAGTTGCAGGAAAGAGGCTTAAATATTTATAGCACCTTAAAGCATGAAAAAATTACTGCCTATATCATCATCTGTATCCTGTCTTGAGGAAGCAAAATGCAGAATAACAATAAATTGTAACACACTTGTGTGGTAGCAAGTATTAGAAGAGTTTGTATTCCATAGAGTTAGAACCAAGGACTCATGCAGAGGTTGTTATCACTGTCTCTATTTTGTTCTTTTATAACTGCTAATACTATTAGATATTCACTGGCTTTCCTGAAGGTTGGGAAATAGTTGAGTGTAGTCATCTGGAGCTGAAATATTTTCTATTACTTGCCTGTAAGAGATTTATTTAGACATCCTCGCTGCAGTGAGAAAATAGCTTGTGTATGTGCCCTTAAAAAAGCAGTCCACAGAGAATATACCTATCTTAGTGTGACAGATAAATAGTTCCATCAGGATGAAGTTGAGGTTAACCTTGTATTATAATGTTTTTGTTATTCAAGCTATGGTTTGAGTCAAGCAAACTCCTGAAAACCTCTTGTGGATGGAAAGTTTTTATCTGGATGCAATCTTCCTGTTTTGGGGATCATCAATTACCTACAGTGATGGCCAAATATCTGCTGGTCTAGCCTGTGTGTGTGGAGCACAACATGCAAGGTGACACTGAATAGCTGTTCTGCTTGGTACAGCACAGCTGGGGAGGAAAACGAAATGGGTCCTCAGGCTGCCCTACGGACAGCATTGACACCCTCTTGTACTCTCTGTGCTGCAGAGCCATGGCTTAGCTGCTGAAGTTGAGCCTTCTCTCTCTAATTGCATTACATTTTACAGTGGTTTATATTAACAGGGAGCATTTTAGCAAGTGACTGTGCCTCTTGAGTTTAGGAACACTTTATTGGGGCTGACAGAAGCTTTCATTTTTAACACATTTCTATAAAGTGGGAAAAGTCTGGAACACCATATTTGGCAGTTTCCTCTCATGCTACCATTTTGCTCCAAATGAAATATGACAACACAATAGTTGCAGTAATTACAGTAATTGACTTCAGAGAGTTCAAGATGATCATGTAATTAGCTGCTTTATGGGAGAGAGATCACCACCATCTCCCTATTTCCATGCTTCTGTGGTCTTCAAAGGTATTTTACACAGGACTGTAAACCAGTCCACTTCTGAATACAGTTCACAAGGTTGACTTGTGAATTTAAAAGCAAAATCAAAGTGCCACAAGAAAAAAAGAAAACTAATGTATTACATTTTTCTCTAAGTAGGAAAAGTTACTATCTTGATGCTCTTGCATAGCCAGCACATGATGAGAGAAGTTGTAATTGGCAGAGAGATAACTCATTTAAAAATGTCTCTTTTACTGAAGAATTGCGTGTAATTTCGAAAGAAGAAATTAGATGCCATAAAGGATCTTTACTGATGTCTTTTCAAACTTTCTGTGGGAGAAGGAGAGGGCAAATGGTCTATTGAGAATTTTTATATAAGCTGTGAACGAAACACATAAAGCTCTAATTGTTAGGAAGCCACTGTGCTCTAAACGGTTCACATATAATAAGATCATTTCTATGCAGCTTCGGTAGAAGGTTCTTCCATTTTCTGGAAAACAGACTTGTGGCATGGCAGACATTTCAAAATCCTTTACCTACAAAAGAAATTTGCAAAGAAAGACTGTAACAGAAATCAACTCCTCTCAGCTGATGATTACTTGCAAAATGAAAATAGATGTCTCTGGTATGTGCAACAGCAGTAAATCTTTTAATTTTGGAAAATACTCAGTAGATAAAAATCTGTCAAAATACTGTTGTTACAGATGTACACAGCTTTGGAAGCTCCAGACAGAATGAAGTTTTCCTTTCGCCTTTTTCTATACTATTTCAAAACAGTAGGCCTTAAAGCTGGAAAACTTTAACCCGTACCATTTATCACCAAAAAGGCAGTACAGACACCTCAACCAAAGTGTGGGATAGTCAGGTCTTTTCGTCAAAACTACTACCTAGAAAAGGCATTTTGAGATATGAATTCTAATTAAATCCCTGGATTGTTTATACACAGTTTTG
This sequence comes from Pogoniulus pusillus, assembly GCF_015220805.1. NCBI lineage: Eukaryota > Metazoa > Chordata > Aves > Piciformes > Lybiidae > Pogoniulus > Pogoniulus pusillus. The sequence goes on along the minus strand of NC_087276.1, from coordinate 13,723,077 downwards.
TACTTCTATAACCTTATTGCATACACTAATGATTATTATCTAAATCCTCAGAGGAGCTCAAAACTTAACTTGAACAAAGCTGAGCAATTTTATCCTACAGTGGAATTGCCCCTGCACTCAACAAGAGGGTGGACCATGATCACTTCTGAGGGGTCTCCTCTAGACTGACTTATAATATGACTCTGTCATTAACTTTAGTATCCTTTTAATTCAAGTTGATGTAATCTGAATTCAGACTTGAGAGCAATCACATGGGTCACTTTTGTGATTCATAGTAACTAATCAGGTGATCCTTTGGCAGTACTGGAAACTCTAGCTTGTAAATGCCCATAGTGGGATTGCTCCATGTTTGGAGAGACATTTCTTGCACTAGGTGACAGTTTAATTTCTCCCTTATTCTTTGATGTGGCAACAGGGACAAAAACAGGCATAGAAATAAAAGATAGATATTTTCCTGCTTCTAGGCAGGAAGCAGTAGGTGGGTGGTGGATATGGCTGTTTTAGTACATAGGGAAGCTCAACTTCTAAAGGTTGTTACTTGGTGTATGTGCACAAATTGAGACCGTCTTTCTCTTTCCACAAACAAGAAAAACAGTCATCTTACTGTGTTTATCAGTAGACATCATAAGAATCCAGATTCTGGTGGTTCTACTTCACCATCTGTGAAGCAGTTTTAATTTCAGATCATGAGGTATGAGTTAACACACGAGTTTCACAGAGTTTAAAGGGTTTGAAGTCAGACTTTTTATGTGCAATGCGTAGCAGAGCACATAGCTGAGCAAGAGCATCCACAGCTTTTAAAAACCTGCACCTCTAGAGTAAAAAAATTAAAAGGGAAATCCTCTTCAAAGTGATAAATGCACTGAAGCTTGTATTAACCTCTCAAGAGACTTCCAAAAGAAATAGTCTTTTAGGAGAGGGAGCTTGATTTTTCTCCTGCATTTTATCTAATGTTGTGGTTGCCATCTCTGTTGCTTTAAGTTTAAAGTTTGAGTGATGCCTTGATCTGCCAATTAGGATTTTGATGCATTAGCTGTGAGGAGCTACAAATGACTGTTTTTTCCAATGGAATTTCAAATGAAGAGCTGTGCAGCACAAGAATTGTAGAACAATTTTCTTTGCTTGTCTTAACTGTTTCAATAAACTAATACAGATATTGGCCAAATGATCCATTATTGGAAGTGTTGTAAATGATCCACAGTAGAATCACATCAATATTTTCCAACTATCTGGGAGCTAGTGATGTACTTTTCCTGTGGATATATAAATTAAATGTTATTCTTTTTCCTTAGCTGTTTTCCTGATTTCATTCGTTCCTGTGTATAAAGGAATTGTTTTTGTCAGACTAGGCTTATCACTACTGAGGAAAGTATGTGGCTGTTCCACAGTGATCGACTAGTCCCATGTCAAGATCCTTTTAAAATTTTTTTATTATAAATCATAGGACCACATACACTCAGATTATTATTTCAGTTATTTTTAAGTTTATTTTCCTCCACAGTAGTTCTTTGTTTGGGGTTTTTTGTGGTTTTTTTATGGCAGTTGTTTGTTGGGTTTTTTTGCCTTTTTTTTTTTTTAAGACTGTTGTTCCAGAGTACTCCAAATTCCTTTCTTCTCCCTCCGTGACCCTCCCTTCCCCCCTCTCCACTGCTGCAGGTATGAATAGAAGAAGAAGGTGCGAAAACTGCTTCCCCCCCTCCACCCTGCACTGTGTGCTTGAGAGTGGAACAGCAAAAGGTGCTATCCTGCATGTAGGCAGACCCATGTGGAAGCCCACGCTGGAATTGGGCTGGTGGTTGGCTGGGTTTTTGTGCCCAGTATAAAATGGTAAATGGACACTTTGTCTAGAAAAACTTAAATAGAGCAAGGGAAAAGGGGAGAACTCCCTGTCATGAGAGTTCCCTGCCTTGACAGGGTGCCTGATAAGACAGGTTCCTGCTGTGACAGAATTCCCAGTTTGGACCATCCCTGCTTTTGGATGGCTCCTACCTTTTTGCACAGCTCTCGGTTTTACACCATCTCTCCTTTTGGACTGTTCTCCCCACTTTTGCATCGTTCTGTGCAAACCTGCAGGCTTGGCAAGCTCTGGGGTCGTTTGAGAGAGCGAGCTGCCGGTGACACCTGGACCTGCTGCTCTCAGACCATATCAGCAGCTGACTTCTTGGGAAGATACTAATAGTTTGGCTCTCCCCTGCCACTGCTGAGGCAGCATCGTTCCAGGATCGTCCCACTTGTGGAAGAAGTGCTTGAGACATTTTTGAGTTTTGTGGCTCTGTCACTTGCCTTGGAATTCTGCTGTGTAGTCATAGGCTATTGGATATTGCCTATAGCATCAGAAGGCTGCTTCCACAGAGGAATCCAGCAAGGGATCACTGTTGAATATGTATCTTACCTCCATGAGTAAGACCTGCTGTTCCCTTAATTCTCTGCCTAGCCTGATTGATAGTGGGGTAAAGCTGTGTTTATAGCTTAGCCTTTTCCATTTCCTGCCTTCCTAAATCTCTAGATTTGTCTATAACATCCTTTTTGAAGAGATTCCCAATTGAACTGAATCTGTAAATAAACTAGTTTTGTATATAGTTTGGGGGTGGGGTATTCAGGAAAAATAGAATAGTTCTATTTTTATAATTCCTGACACTGCCACATGAATTCTTTACTTTCACAACAGCTGTTTAAAATGATAATAATTCCTGGCTTAAAAATACTAGCTAATAAATCTCCCTTTTAAAATCGTAATTATAAAAAAATAAAACTCTTGGCAATCTAGAGCGTCAAGCTGATACTGACTGAGTTCCTGGCAGTGTTGCTCAGTGATTTCTGGCTTTGAATGTATGAAATTCATGGAGAAAGCTACAACTACTGGCAGGATACTCTGTAGACGGGGAGCCAGGATCAACATGCCCCTAACAAGCTAGGCCTGAGTTGCAGAAATGCTTCAGCAACTAATGCGTTTGCTGGTAACATTGTCCTGGTGCAAAAGCAGTTGGAATCTCTGTAATGAAGTATCAGTGTCAGAAGCAAGTGTGTATTGATTGTCTACATAGGATTATGAAGCATTAAAACCAGCTCCATTTAATGGATCCATTTAATCCATTTATTGGATCCTCTAGTGAGATCCCAAACTAATTGGTGTGATGTGCTGCTCCATATAGGAGCTCTATGATAGAGAAAGTTCCATATGTACAAGGTTTTCACATTTCAAAATTGCCTCTATTCTGCACTGGACTGAAACAAACAAAGAGAAAAAAAGAATCCCTGAAGTTGCATAAAAACCTCACCCTGAAGTCAAGTTCAAATAAATCAAACCAAAAATTAAATCACGTTTATACACATTAACCTCCTTAAAATATTTATCTGGGTTGTCAGTTGCTTAAAAGCTTCGCTTCCTTTATTTGGGTTTTTGTACTTTTCTTCCTATTTTACTGTGTGGTTCATATGCTTGAGTTTGCCCATTATTCTGGTGTTATTTTTCAATGGCAACAGGGGAACCTAATCAACTTGAACTAAACCATTCATTATTTTGCATACCCCTATGGTGTTCCTTTCTAAGGAAACAAGTGATTCTCACACTGGAGACAAAATATTTTCAGCCATCTGAAAGCTGAATGCAGTGCTGTGTGGGAAGGGCATTTTTCATCTGTAATCGTGTGCACAGGCTCCATGCATCCGAATTAAAACCAGCTTTCAAGGAGGTAGTTTAGCAGCACTCACAGCTGGCAGTACAGAACCAGAGCTGCTGTATCAGGAGGCAGTCTGTGGAAGTCTAAAAAAAGATTAGCTTGAGTGACTTCTATTTTCTCCTTTCTGAATGGATGAACGTGGTAAAGTAGCTGTTTCCTGTGGATACGTATTATATACAATTATGCCACTTGTGTGAATTATTATTCTTTTCCTCTAGGAAAGCCTACACAGCTTGCTGGGGTTTCTTGTTGGTTTGTGGTTTGTTTGATTTGAATTTTTTGTTGTTGGTTTTTTTACACCTCATAGTTATGTGTGACAGGAGCTTGTTGCCTTTGAAGATATTACAGATTATCAAGCTTTGAATTCATTCAGTTCAGGAAAATATTCCTGTGTGTTATGACTGAAATGAGCTGGGAAATAGTTTGGTTATATTCTGCAATGGTCTTGGGTCCACTATGATGTCACAAGTATAAATGTTTTAGAAATGAGTTCTTTGTCTAAAGCCAGGATAATTCTTTCCACACATACCATGTGCTCTTGGAGTTTTATGTTGTCACAGAAGGGAAGAATGATCAGAAGTCTTCTTGATCAGGTACCCTAGTTTGACACGGTGATTAATGGTCCAGCTTGGAAGATCTTACTCTGCCTCATCTGTAGATCTCAGTCTCATTTATGTCTTTACATGCTCTTCCCAAAACACAAAAGGAACAAACCGGGCAACTAAATAGCTCAGAAAATGTGGCATCTCCTACAGCATTTATGGCCATATCTACAGGGATTTAATTGTTATTTCTACAAAGTCTAAAAGAGGATTTAACCAATCCGCTGACACCAGCTGGGTCTAGCTGCCTTAGCCTTTGCAGCGTAACAAATGTATGGAACTACATCAAAGACAGAACCCTTTCTTTTGGTTTTGATTTAGCTATCTCCATTTGAAACAAACACTCAACACTTAGTACATTGTTGATTGCTGGAATGTGTTGATCTATAGTGCAAGTTGGAGATGAATAACAGCAGTAGGAAAGTATTTTTTTTTTCTGATTTGTTTCATATTGCAGGTGTAAAAAACATGGATTCCAGTGACCTTTGGAACAATATTATCGGGGGGGGGGGGGGGGGGGGGGTAGGGGGTGGGAATTATTTCTCAGCAAGAAAAACCTAATGGGATTTTGCGGTGGATTTTGTTTCATCATTAGGCAAAATGCTGCTACCTCATAGTTTTGCAAGATATTTCTTTGCTGGCCTTGATATTCACAGTATGAGTTGTGGGTCGAGTGGCAATGCGTTTCCACAAGGAGACAAGGTGATAACTCTTCTGACTGGTTATCGCTTTCTCAAGAATAAATCTGGAAGGATGGATACAAAAAAATATTGTTGTATCGATGGCAATACAGGCAAAAAGAGCTGCCACTGCAGCAGACAAGGATGGCTTTTTGTTTCCCTTTATTTTGGCAAACATGGCCTTTCAGATTTGTAGATTGTGGAGGGCATGTGGAGTGAAATGCAAAGGTGAAAGAAGAATAAGAAGGAAAAAAAAAGCACTCTAAGGAAGTTGAGTTTTGAATTATAGTGTCTCATAAAAGCTGCAGTAAAGGCTGAGGCTCTGGTATAAAAACACAGAAAGAAGCTATCTCTTTCCTGAAGAGATTTTAATATTGTGTCCCAATCCTGCTAGGAATTACACCACTCCTAAACTTAACACATAAGTGTGCTGGTTTGAGCCTAATTGGAATATTTTACTGAGAGAAATTAAATCCTTAACCGTGCGAAAGAAGAAAAGAAAACGTCATGTATCCTATATCACTCATTCTTCTGCTGAGAAGATGGTCACTTCTCACACACTGCTCAGCTCTCACTTCTGGCTGTGCCCTCTTTCTGGCAGACTGGTCTCTGTGGCTGTCTCTACCCTAACTCTCTAATCCACTTAACCCTTTTTCGTCTAACCTCTTTGTTGTCTTTTTGACATCTCACCTCAGATCTCTCCAGATTTATCATGTGAGGTATATGTGGGTTGATCTGGTTGTTTCTGAAGGAGGGAAAGAGGGAGGGGGGAGGGGGGGTTTGGGTCAGGAGCCTTCCTGTGAACTCTGATTGATTTCTGGGAGGCGTATTGCGTTTCTTTATTACTTTTGACTTGTATGTAACTGTATATATTTGTGTATATATGGTTGCTGATTGTGATAAGCTGTAAATACAGCTTCATTCTTTAACTTTCAGCCAGCTGAGTCTAGTCTGGGTGATTTTTTCTTAAGTGTACGGGGGGCATGGGTAACTTCCAAACCATCACAATAAGTTATTTAAGTCAGCAGAACTTCAGGACTCTGACTTGCAATCTTTATTACCAGAACACTACATCTGTAGAGGTGAATGTCTTGTTGAAGTTGATGTGAGTTTATAGCATAAAGAGTTAACAGATCTTTTGTGCACAATTAAGGCTGCAAACACTTTGGGCCAAGCAGCAGTAAAATAGCTGATATATCTTAATTCAATGTTGTCTGTCAGTAGTATCAATATTTGCCTTTTCATGCTTGAACTGACCCATTTTGTTGTTTTACTCTTGTGTCTCATTTTCTTTGTCTCTAGTCAACTAGACAAAAATATCTGGGTTTTTGCAGGCTGTTCCATTCTGCGGTCAGCCCAAGTTGTGCTGGGGGAAGTATAGGCTGGATGTTAGGAGGAAGTTCTTGACAAAAAGAGTGATTTGCCATTGGAATGGGCTGCCCAGGGACGTGGTGGAGTCACCGTCCCTGGAGGTGTTCAAGAAAAGACTGGCTGAGGCACTTAATGCCATGGTCTAGATGACTGGCTAGGGCTGGGGGATAGGTTGGACTGGATGAGCTTGGAGGTCACTTCCACCCTGGTTGATTCTATGATTCTCTCTAGATTGCAGTACTTCACTTACAAAGCACAGATGAGAGGCTGCTCCCACAAGATTTCATTATGCCACACTTCATCAGTGTGTCCATCTTTTTTCCTTGCTTGTTTTTGCATAGGAAAGCAGATAGGATTTTTTTCCTTGATTTCTTTCTCTCTTCTTGCAATTTGTTTGATGCTCTTTGTGCATTTCTTTGTCTTCCATTATACATAAAACAACAACTGGAAGATCTCTACCTCACATTGCTTGAACTCCTAATGTTTTTTTATTTGAGCTGACAATGAGTTCCTGTGTTTAGCTTGAGGCTCTTCTTTTTTTTTTCCCCATTAAATTGTACTTAATGCTGTGTTCGTGGGCACTGGGGCTTGCTCCAGCCCATGTGTGTACAGTTATGGTGCCTCTGCAAAAGCCAATTTGGTGTGCACAAATTTATTTCACCTGACAGTAACACTGCTCTTGCCACGTGTTGTGGTGTGAGGCCACGAGCTGCCCAGGACCGGATGACAGAACTGACTCTTGCTCCTCTTGGAGAGTAAGAATGAAAGCACTGCACAGTGGTTGGAGATTTAAAGCAAGATTCTATTTAGCAGTGCCTACATGCAAAAGGCAGTCAGGTAGAATGAATACATCCACAAGCTAAGCCAAGTCTATCAGACTAAATGTGTCCAGAATCCTCCACTCGTTCCACCCTCGGCAGGCCTAAGAGTAGGCCCCCGTCGCCACCCGAGGCCTGCCAGGCCTCAACAGGCCCCGTGACGCAGCTGGAAATTCCCTGCCCGCCCGTGGCCATCTCCTGCCGTGAGCCATGAGGTAAGGAGGGACGGGTGCTCTGCTCTGGGGACAGCTGTGAAGGGAGGAGAAAAACATCCATAGCAGCCAGGCACTGCCTTAATAAGCTGCAATGCCAGAAGATGGAATAGAATAAGAATATTACATCACCCTGGGGCACCCAAATCCATCCCCTGGGACAGACCTTGGTCTCTGTAGTTCTCTTAGGGGAACCTGGGACCCCTCAAACTACAACATCATGTCTGCATATATCATGTCTGCATATATCATGCCTGATGAGAAATCATTGCCTTCTGTATATTATGCTGGCCTGAGGGCCAGGGTATTGTAAAGATTACTCTGAGTGGCCACTGGCTGGACTCCTCAGGCTGCCATTGTTTGCATAGGGAAGATGCTGGGCTTTGCTTGCTCCTTCAGCTCAGTGCTGTAGGCTCCATGGTGTCATTACAAAACATCACACAGCTGCACGCGGAATGCCAGCACGTGAAGGCAAAAGTGAAATAATTGAATGAAGCTGAGAACACAACATACATTTGATCTAAAAGTCAGTTGCCTTAGATGTGCTGATATCGAAGGCTTTTAATACAAATATCTGGGGAGAAGATGGAAGGAGAGTTACAGGAAAGGGGGAGTCATCAAGTGAAACCTGTAGGAAGTTGCACCTGCTCTTGCATTAATCACTCTTTGAAGACTGCAGGAGAGCAGCTCCAGCTTTGTGGTGCTGGCTTGGAATTTGGCAAGGTAAGCAGATGTTATCCTGTCCCTTACAAAAAGAGGATTATGAATCTGACAAGACTGGACATATGGGATAAAGTAATCTTACGAAAGACTGTTATCTACTCTCTTAACAAGGAAGCAATAGTTGCCTTGTTAAAATCATTTTATGCAATCTCTGAATTTTTGAAATGAGACCCAATGTACACTGCAGTCTCTTTAACAACTCCAAACAATGTAAAACTAAAAATCAAGGTAAATGAATCACCTTTATATAGCACTTGGACAATTAATCTGTTGCAGAACATGATTGCATTTTGTCTGTAGATTTGCAGCTTTCCCCCTTTACACAAACCAGGTTTTGACTGTGGGAGAGATCATGTAAAAATAACCTGCAGAATAGTTCTCTGTATGCTCTCAAGTGTTACCACAGACAGGATTAACTGTGCAAGTGTGGCACTCTTAGAAAACAAGACTGATCTCAGAGGTTTGATTCTTTCTGTGCAGAAAAGGATAGTATCCTGCAAACACTTAATAGCAAAGTTGTCAAGGAGCAAACTGCTACTTCAGGGTAATCAAACTTCTGAGGCTTCAGGCTACTAACAGGTGCCTGTTTTTCATCTTGCAAGGAAAAAGGATAAACTTCAGATTGAAAAAATCAATATAAGAACAAGAAATCAAACTAAATTACTTGTCTTAGATTTAGTTGCTTTTAAAGCCTATCCATTTCTTCTTGAATCTCTTTGCATAAGCTTCAGTCCTAATATTAGCCCAGCTGATTTCTAATATTACTTTCCTTGTAATTCTGTTTCTTGTGTACAGGCCATCAGAAAGAGGCTCCACAGAATTCTGAATAGCCTCTTACATAGTAGATGAGGGAGAAACACAGTTGTTATGTATCTGTGTTTTTTTTTGTTATGGTTAACAAATCTGTATACTAGGACTCTTTTGAGCCTCTGTTTAAAAGTCCAAAGGTTAATCTTGCAATAACTGGGATTTTTTTGAGATTCCACTGAAACAGCTCTTGACTGAAAGAGGTTCTTTCAGTTCTGAAGCTTTTTGACTGTGGTAAGCCAGTGGACAAAACTGAGCCTCTGAAGATTCTTCCACCAATAGCTCTCATCCTAGGAGATAATTGTATCTCTCAAAATCCTCTCCAGTGCAAATGAAAACAGAGGGGAAACACTGCTAGGACCCTGAGACTACCAACTGGCTTTAATGGGTCTAAGCATCATCATCTTCCTACCCTCTGTGCATTACCCACCAGCATCAGAAAAGATCAGGCCCTGGTTGCAGCTGCAATGTGGGATACCTGTTTCCGGATCCAGTTGATCACTACAGGGAATTCCTGAGCCTTTCACTTGACTTGGGATTTCCTGCAGGAGCTTTCCTGTTTCCAGTAGCCTGTGTATTTTGTCTCTTTGAGCAGTCTGATAATCATTCTGTATTGTCTTATCCTGGTCTCAAACTCATCTCGTAGAAGCCAGCTACTGGTGACTGGTGAGGCTATATCCAGTTCCTGTAGAGAGGCAGCTGGTGGTTTTGCACAGGTGAGATGAAGTCAGCAGTGTCAGCATAAATTGCACATTTCTGTTCTGACAGCTGCTTCCATTAAGAATGTGTTTTTTTTTTTAAGTTAGCTTTTGTCTTATGTCAGTGCCTTTAATAGAAGAGACAAAACTTTTTGCTTACAAGATTGACTTAGTTATAGCTAAATAGGCCTTTAAATACTTGCTTTGGGACTGACCTGTTTAGTCGGTTATCAGTTTTACTCCTCTATAACAGAAGGAGTCTCTTAAAGGATGTGATGATTTATAAGGGTCCAGCTCCTGTAGGAATTGTGTATCTGATAAGTGCAGTCTGTGAGTATTTGAAGGACTAACCTGTAATGCACATAGTTTCCTTTATTGCATTAACAAAAGCTTCACACTGGTAGGGATAACTGTGATATTCTACAGCTTTCCATCTCTAGTTGGCTTTTGGGAGTGGAAAAAAAAAGTGCAGAAGTGAGAACAAAAAATGTAGAAAGTGGAAGGGGAAAGCTAACAGGGAAAATGTGATATTATCATTTCTATAAAGAGTTTGAGGGGCCTGAGTACAGGAAATACTGCAAGTGTAAGAATGTTCCTGCTTTTGCTGATGTGATTTTTGACTCGCTTATTTGTGTACATTGTGTGGGAATGTGTGTTTTCACTTGTAGAAATGATGAATAGTGTCCTGACTCAGCAAAGAAGGCTTCAATTTAATCTTAATGTTGGAAGACTGTAACATAACAGACTTAGTCTTCTACCAGTGTGTGAACTGAGAACAGCCATATTTGCCGCTTTCACTGTGCATGACTTGCAGTTCCTCAGTGAGTTAAAAGTGCTTACAAAACCCTGATGTCAATGCAGTTAAACTTCCTAGTAAGATAACTCGTTTTGGGGTGGGAAATTACTTGATTATAACAGCACAGCTCTTTGCAGGCATCAGAAGATAGCCAAATTGTCCAAAGTAGTATAACCAGTTTACTGCTATGATAATTTGGTATCCATGTACTACTAAAATGATCTTATGGATGATGTTGCTGTAGACAGCTTAGCAGTTAAATTCCAGACAGCATATTCCAGACCACTCAGATTATCAATCCTCTAGGCAAAGTAGCAATGGTGCAACATGAGGTCTTTTAGAAGTGTTTGAATTGGTACACCAGAAGGGGAGACTCAATAACATGACCTGTCTGATGTTGAGTTGAGAGTGGAAGCATGGTCCAAAAATTAATGCAGCAATTTGGAAAATTTATGTCTTTTATCCTGGGCTTTGGACACAACATCTGCTTGACATGGCACAGAGAAATTAATTTTTCTGTTGCATGTTTACTTGATGTTCCTTATGCTTGCTTCTGTTTAGATTCTTCTAAAGGAAGACTATCCTATCTGTGCATGAAGTGCTCAGGGAAATGAATTCAAATCATAAGCTACAGATTTTTTTTTTTCATAGACCTGTGCAGATTTTTCCTTCGAGGGTAAAACTCAAAACTTCACATTTGAAATGCAGTGTTCGTTTTGTCTCTTCCCAAAATAATAAGAATTTGTTGTTGTTATTGAAAAACTTGGAAAGAATCATCACAAGAACACATAGTTTCACAACAGAGGCAAAATATTCAAGTAGAAAATATCTCCTAGCTCAGCCTCATAGGAAGGACACTAGCAGTGAATAGCACTCTTTGGCCCAGTTCTGCTTGCTGATGTGCAAGGATAAGGCTCTTGGAGAGATCCATTTCCCTTTATCCACACTTGGCTCCCTTCTGGTTGTTGGGTGAGCCTGGTATTTGCATTAATTGAGACCTAGTTGACTGCACTTGAAATGGTTCTTGGTACCATGTGCTGAAAGAGGAGTGGCCAGATTCATGAGGCTAACATTCTGGTACAGAGTAAGATGCTAAGCAAATTGTAAATGTTTGTAATGTGCAATGCTTGACTAAACATGAAACAGATTTGGGGGATTCAAAGTCCTTATGTTAGGTAAGCTTCTTGTAGGTACCAAATGAAGCTTGAGGCTAGATTTAAATGGAGGTGGCATTTCCCATTTTTATCTAAAAGGGTTACAGTGACTCAGAGCCTCATTTTGTGTCCTTCCTTTCCTTTTGGAAGCACTGTTCTCTACTTCCGGTAAATGTTTATTGGCTGTAATATGATTATATAGTAAAATGTAATTCTTAATATGTTAGTAAGTGCAGAACTTCCCATCAAACAACATGATGACCTTGAATCGGTGTTATTATGCATATGCAGATACATCTGACAGTTTTATCTGCACCTTCCTCTTCCCAGCTTCCTCTAGGTATATAGTCCTTCACTTGGCATCTTCACTGCAGAAGGGAGTCCACCTGTTTCAGCCACACATTGCAGTCATGAAGACAACCAATCAATGTTATTTAATATGAACAGTTTCCAGATGTCCTTATTAGTCCAATATTATTTGATTTAGCAAATGTAGCTCTGCTATTTGATTTGATACCACTGAATCTTTTTTTAATCCTAGAGGGTGCCAGAAATACCCTGTTGTTATTTCCTCTGCACATTTTCCAGTCATAGCTAAAATTGCTTTTGCATGTTGAGTTGATCAGATTAGGTTACAGTTAACTGTCTTGCTGGATTTTGATTGCATCTATGTGAGAGGAAAGAATTTTTCTGTGAATGCTTTGGCTAGTTGTGTTTCCATGCTTTGCATGCAGCAGTTCCTAGTGGCTTAGAGTATGGTTTTAATGGCTCAACCAACTTTGGTAATTTTAGGCTTAGCATAGCAATGCAGAGTGCACAGAAGTATTAGCATTAAAGGAAATATTTTTTTGTAATCTTTTCTACCTTATTCTCAGTTCAGTAAAGGAATCAAGAGTAGATTTCATGGACCAGACTATTCTCTTTCTTCTTTTACCTGCCCCTGCCCTCTACCTCATTAAATGACTTTTTTTTAACAATTGTGGTTTATTTTCAACTTGGGAACTTCTGGGAAAAAAGTTCTATTTAACTCTGCCATTTGTAAACTCCAGTGTTCAGGGGCTTTTCTCCAGTTCTACTGAGAATTTAGAAGAGATCCACTCTAAGGCAGGATTATCTGCTATCTACCTAATACAGATTTTGCTGCCACTTCTGAAGTATTTAGTGCTAAGGGCTGTAAGAACCACCTCATTGAAATAGATGGGCCTCAAGTCCAGTTCAAAACAAGTGTTACACAGCGTTATCTTCTCCTTGAGTTTACTGAAAAGGAAAACAGTACAGGAATAGATTGGGTGTGTATCACTGCAGCTTTATGCAGTTGTGGAATCAAACTGAAAACCACCAAGCTCTCTATTGTACAAAATAAATTGTGGAAGAAATCCCAAGAATAAGAGCCTCTGTGCAAATAAAAGATCCTAAATATTTGTATGAAAGCAAACCCTTCTGTGTTAGGAATTGACTAGGTAATTCATTACTTGACTGTAAAGAATGCTTTTCGGATTTGAGCTTTAAATGTTCTGTTCAGCCCCTCTGCATGCCCTGGCACTCTGGCTGCACTACAGAAGCACAGTAAGGATAGTGCTAAGGGTATTTTTCTTTATGTTTTTCAGTGTCAGATATTAATATGCTCTGTGCCGTAAGAAGGCTGTCTGGTAAGCTTTAGACTCAGATAAAGTATTGCCTCTCTCTGTACCTAAAGTAACACTTTTTAGACGTGCTGTGAATGGGACAAGATGGTTGCAATTGGGCTAATAATGGAAAACCATGGCTTGTATAAGATCTTGTCTTTTTCTGTTTATTGTGCCTTGAGTCTTTGTATTCCTAGGCACCCCAGCTTTTTTCTCTGGATTACAGGGTGTGTTTCTATTACTGTCTTAAACATAACAGTCTTGAAAATTCAATTGCTTTTGTGAACAATAAAATCTTCCTCTTGTTCTATTAATTCATAACATTCTCTGAAGGCATGAATCCTTTAATGACTGTTAACACTAACTTAACGTACGCTTGTATCTATTTGTATTTTACAGTAAATATTTGAAAGAGTATCAGTAATCACTGGACTAGAAGTAATAGAGGTCTATCTTTGCTATCAGTGCTTTAAGAGTCAAACTAAACTGACACTTTTAGGGGAAAGACAATCACTGTAAAATCTCATGGCTTTTTGGTTATTTTCTAGAGCTCCTTCTTGCTCTAGCTGTGATTTCATTTTTACTCTGTTATTTTGCTTTTCAGAGGGCAGTTTGGTCTTTCCTGGCATACAAGGATACAGCTTTTTCTGAATAGATATTCCTATTGGAATGCAATGCCATAACTCTGTTTAAGGGGAAAAATTAAAGAGAAAATGAAGTTACTTCTGATTAAATGGTGTATGGCCACGGACACATACCACTACTTGTCATTAAGACCTATTTAAATTCTACCTTTAAGCTTTGACTAGTAGAGTTATGATTTCTAAGAAGAGTTTCTTCTAAGTTTGTGGTTCAGTAAGAACCAATGCACATCAGGACAGGAGAGATTTGGCATTTTTGAAGTGTTTGATGTCCATAAACACGTTTGGAGTTTCTGTAACCAGGGGAAAGGGGTAAATGAATTATGAACTGAGAAGTAGATGATCTCTGATAGTTCAGCAATTCATCACATTAAAACTCAATTATTTTAAGAATATTTAGTTTATCTTACCAGCTTATTCTATATATTTTGCCCTCTTTTCCTCTCTGTAAGTGGACTAGGATAGCTGAGTAGAGGTGGTATGAAGAAATGGAGCAGAACAATAGCAGCTATTTTTGTCTCTGAAAACAAAGGGAGAAAGTGCCCCACAACTGATAAGACTGTGGGAATGCAGCTACTAAAATGCTGTTGCTACTCTAATCTTTCTGACATCTGGAATTGCTGAATCCGAGAAAGTTATACCAGTGCTTCAACAGATTTGTTCAATAGAGTGTGTAAATAGATAAGATTTAATTCAGCTAATGGAGGAATAAAAAAACTGTGAGGACAGTAACTTCAGTAGATGTTGCCAGCACTGCTTGCTCTTTTTTTCTTCCACCTCCCTCCACCCCCAGCAAATGCTGTTACTGTAAGAGGCAGCATTGATAGATTTACTTACTTTGCTGTTGTGATTTAGGAAAGTTCAAGAAGTCAGTTGTCAGATTCTAAGGAGCTTGCAGACTAAGGAATTTCAATTTCAAAGCATAAGAGATTAAAATCTTGAAACAAAAGATCATCAAACACTAATAATCCTAACTGTTGCTGGAGCTGTGAAGTGGGTAGGAAACGGTGCCTCTTTTTAAGGGACAGTGAGTATGACAGTGAATCTTACACTTAATTCTGAGGGGACATGTAAGGATGATATGGCAGAACTCAGATGTGAATGAACAGATCATTTTAGGCCACTGGAAAAAAAACACCCTGTGAATGTGCATGAAATTGCTTTCAAAGTAACAGAAGTTCTACAAGAACTACTGAATCTCACTTCTAAAGCAGCTTAGAAAGTACTGTCATAGTAAATCTTGTTATAGAAGAAGGTGCAGTGTACTTGAGACCTCAGCTGTGAGCATGTGAAATGTTAGCTGCTGTCTCCAAAAGTGTATTCAGTTTAGCAGATGGTTATTGTGAAGTGCATGCATACCACCATATATGTGCCATACATGCATGCACTTTATAATTAGGCTACAGAAAAGTTATATTGGGCAGACAAAAGCTCTGAATACTTCAAATTCTGCTCGAATTACTTTAAAAAATTTACCCTTTCTGCACTACATATTAGTATATTTTTCAGCAAAGAAACTGCAGAACTTTCTGTATAGGGACCTCTAAATCTTCTTGTGTTGCTGCTTTCCGAAACAAGATTTTTCAGTCTGCAGATTTACTTTGCAGATTTGTTTGCAGATTTATCAGATTTACTCTGTTTCCAGGTACAAATGTTGCATTTGTCTGCATTAAAATGTATTTTTTAGGGTGCAACTAATTCAGATCTCTGTAATAATAACCTGCCTTTGTGATTTACTGCTCCACAAAGATTTCTGTCAACAAGAAATCTTACTGGCAAAAAATTGATAATGTGGTCTCAGTACTGACAAAAATCTGCACTAATGTTGAGCCAAGCTCTTTCTCTGACTGAATTCTGGAAAAGGATCTTTGGTTTCTTGTTATTAACACATACATCCAGAAGTCATTCAGTCAACTGTTTTGTTGGTACACCTTGTTTGCATCATACAGAGCAAGTTCTTAATCAAAAGTCAAAAGACAAGGTGTATGGCATCAGTGTAGCTGCCTCTATATCTGACCCCAAATTTCTTAAATAAGGAGGCTAGTAGAATAGTAAGTTAGTGACAGCACCTACATCCTGTATGAAAGCAATTCTGAGTGACTTCTCATTGCTGATAGATGTAGCATTAAAAAGCTTTATCTATCACTAACCAGAGAGGGAAATGAAGTACAGTTTTCTAGGTAATTTTTAATAACAATAAAGAAAAAAAAATTGAAATACCCTGACAAATCCTTAAATATTTTAGAATTTCCTCAGTCTGTTGACATGTTAGCAAAAAAAACCCAAAAGAAAGAGCAAAAGAAGCGAAAAAAAGAGCGTTCTGTGTTCAGAAACCCATATAACTTGAAGTCACTGGTGGATATTCTTTAGGATTGATAATGCAGGAAAAAAGTTTGGATTTAGTAAATCATCCCAGCTAATTTTCTTCTGACAGAAGACAAGCTGTATGTCCTGCACGCAGCCATCAAAGACACACTTATCACTGCAACTTGATAACAATAAAAAACAACCAAGAGCTCCTAGACTTCTTTCACCCATACTGGGGCTTGTTGAGAATCCATTCTTTTCTCAGACACTGGCCTTGAGCTAGGTGCTGTCAGCAGGTGTGGGAGGAGGTGGAAATGGTGTTTCCCCAGAGGCTTGAGATATATTTAGCTGGCAGCAGGGTAGAATTTTGCTGGTGAAGGATGGTGCAGAGATGGAGAAACAAAGTTAGCACAGCTCCTAGAGCAAGTAGGGTGACTTTTGGACAGAGCAGAAGATAATCCTGTACTTTGCACTTCAAGGTGGAAATGAGAAAGAAGCAAATGCCCTGGATGTGGAAAGAACCATACAGCATTTGTTTTAACTCAAGAGGCTGCTGAAAGTCATCACACTGAGAGAGAGATTTGACAAAAGGACTGGCCTTGCAACAGGGATATTGTGGGCACTTGTAGACTTTGCAGTTTCTTTTCATCCATTCTCCCAAGTAAAGCTGAGCTCTCTCTATTTTAAATTATTACTGACTTACTCCAAATCAGTAGTTTGTGTTCTTGTAAAACCTGCCTGAAGACGTTACAAGCCAGTAATGATTTTTGGTGGTCTTGCTTGAAGACAGAAAAAAAAAACTAGCCACAGATTTGTTTCCCACCTGGATGTGACTTAGGATCCTATTGTGTTGTGTGATGTGCTTATACAGTAATAGCAAACACATATATCTTCAAGACACACTTGGAATTCATGACACCTTGTACTGAATGGTGACTGGGAAGAGTTTACTGTGAGTGTTTTGCAATGGCAAGATGTACTAATCAATAGGAGCTGCTTTTTGCTTGTGAGATGGTAGTCAGACCAAAATTTTCACAACAAATTGCAAGAGCACTTGCTTAAGACATATGGCTTTAGTAAAGGCCAGTGAATGGCTGACAGTAGGAATGTCCCTCCAGCTTGAATTGCCTGTGCTTTGTGGGATGTGCATACGTAAGTGTGTGGACAGAGAACAGTAGCTTATGTGTTACACATAGGGTGTGTTTTGACGCTCAAGTGCCAGCTTCTTCGACTATTGAGGAAATTGTGCCAGAAGGCCAGTAAAGCTTCTCTCCAGCCCACTTAGTATCAGGCTTCTGTGAAGCAAGTAAAAATAGGCTGGGCAGAGCACTCTGCTAATCTGGTAATATTGTTCCCAAAATGAAGTTACCTTGAGTATAGCAGGCAAGGCTAGAGGGAGCTTGGATATATTTCCACTGCATTGCAAGTGCAGAAATAGATGGTACCCAAAAGAAAAAAGAATTTATATCCTGTGTATGAGTAGATTTCCCCCAAAACATCACAAAGGGCAAATTATTCAAGAACTTTAATCAAGTGACTGAGTTTGTTTGGATTAAAAACCTTTCAGCTCTATTTTCACTCAGCCCCTATGTTTGTGTGATTGCTTCAATTTGCATTTATGGGCCTAACATATTGAAGCATCAGCACTCACATCTAAAATCAACAGTGTTAAGACTATGCACTAGGAATTTTTATTTAATCAAAATACTAATTTAAAAAAAAAAATTAGATGGTAGAATCATGAGAGAATACCAAGGAGCAAATTGGCCACTTCATTTTTAAATCTCCCCCTGCCACTGATGCCTATGGCAGACATTGCATTCGTTTATTTTCTCTGCTTTTTTTTTTCTTTTCTCTTTTCTGTAGGGAAAAATAAAACCTACACCCATGCATTGCTGTACTGAGGAGGGCAGTGTTCATTGCTACAACAGCTTTTGGAGTGTCTTGTAAATTTGTTTAAAGGACTAATAATAAGGGCAGAAATAAGCCACTTTTTCCAATCTGTTGAAGTCAGAAAGGAGTAGCTGGTATGATTGTCTGTGCAATGCATCACTGCCCTCTTCCATTTTACTGCAGTGATAACTGTCCTTGCAAGATCTGTCTAGTAGTGATACAGCTGGTACGTGAAACTGTAGGAGGTTTATTTTATTGATACTACTCATTTTATTTTACTGATACTTGCACAAGTATCAAAAAATGGGGCAAACAGATGCTTTGGGTGATTCTACATGTCAAAGTGGAAGCCACCACAGTGTGGAATAGCACCTCCGATGCTGGAGCTGTAGCAGCTGAGTTGCAGAGATATGAGGGCAGACTACAGAGAGAAATCTGCCAACACTGGTCCCTGCACTTAGAAATGGTGAGTCATCATAGATGAAAAGTATCAGTAGCAATGGGTGTCAAGATTTATGAAGGGCTGTTTTGTCAAGCAGTGTCAAGAACAATTGTGTTCTTCTTGATTGTCCCAAGGTCTATCTATTAGCTTTTGAACTCATTGAGATTCTAATACTTGAGTTACTACATTTTCTCTCCTCTGTTTTTCCTACCTGATTGTGGTTAATCACAGCCATCTTGTGTAGTGAAAAAGCTTCAATTTGAAGTAAAGTTGCTGTCCTCCTTGGTATTTTACCATTGTTTCCAGAGCTCTGAAAAGTCTTGGAAAATTCTTGCTGTTTGCATCTTTGGTGCTGTGCCAGATCCTGTGGCCTCCATTGAATCTGTGACCTGCAGTCTGACATGCTTCTGCTTTCAGTTAAGGTGTGAGCATAAAGGGGTGTGTTCAAACCAATAAGAAGGAAGCATCTGAGGACAAATGCAAGGAATCCTTGTGCCAAAGACAAGGATTTGCCATCAATCTGCAGGAAATAGAAAATATTTCACAAAGTTTAAGTAACAGCAAAGGTTATTCTTTTATAGAGCAGAAATAGAGTTACTTTATGACTAAGACTTGATGATAAAAGAACATACATGAGGTAGTTGATAGTGTTGGTAATGTGGAGTAATGTTTACAGTAAGAATCAGGGGATTTCGATATTTAGTCAATCTGCCATTGATTTACTGTGTCTGACTTTGTCAACACTGCACCTTCATTTCTGTTCTGACAAATTTCTTACTAAGGATATGTTGGATTTTTAAAGAATGTAAGACTGTAAGATTTGCAGGAGATCACAGGGCTATGATTGTTTGTAGCATAACTTCAAAAAACATTTTCATTTCCCTATTTTATTTTATCTCCACGCTAAAATTTGCTTTTTTACTGAAAAGTTAATTTACATTATGAGTAAATGTTTCATGATGCCCCCAGAGAAAATACTAATTAACTTTGCAAGGTTCCATTAAACCCCAAACTTTTATGCCTTCTATGGTGATAACACAGCTTGTCTTATTCATGGTCAGCCACCAAACCATTTGTGTCAACTCATGTGTGATTTAACATCACTGCACATAGAAGTAAAGTCAGAGCCTTAAAGCACTTCCACAGTATTTTTTCTATTGATTGCTTTGGGGGTTGTTGACTTGTCTGTCTCCACTGGCATAAATGATCATCCATAGGGTGAACAACAGTAACAGCAAAGCAAAGGTCTCATCTGTGTGTTCTCCAAGCAGTTGTTACACAGATTGCAGCCCCAGCAGTGTGGGGACACCTGGTGCAAAACAGCTATGGTATGTGCCCTGCTGTTATCAA
This sequence comes from Pogoniulus pusillus, assembly GCF_015220805.1. Taxonomy (NCBI): domain Eukaryota; kingdom Metazoa; phylum Chordata; class Aves; order Piciformes; family Lybiidae; genus Pogoniulus; species Pogoniulus pusillus. The sequence continues at coordinate 13,703,278 of NC_087276.1, read as the reverse complement.
CCTGCCCTCACAGTGAAAATGAGAGAATATCAAAGGGTGCAGGGCCTGTCTCCTTGTCCATCACTCTGAAAAGATTTCAAACATGTGATTTAAAATTAGTAACAATAAAAGTAAAAATTAGAAATTGTTTGGGGGGATATGGAGAGAGGAAAAATAAAGATCCTACAGAGGGGCTCAAACAGCCTGTATTTGCAGGCAAGAGTCAATAGGATGAATGTGGTTTGATCTGTGGGTAAAGTGTTAAGCTGGGATTGAGACACACAGGTTCATCTTTTGGCAATGGCTGCAGGACTGCAGTCAGCTCACACGCTCTGTGCTCAGGGTGCCTCTGCAAATCCGAGATAATAAAGTTCCTTATTGCTCACCCTTGGCTGGCATTGTCCGCAAGGAGGCTGAGCTTTTTCTGAGAGAAGCTGTTTTGCTCTGAATGTTGTACAATGCCATGCGTGGCCTTATCCAGATTTCAGAATGGTTAAATCAGTGCTACCACCCCACACACTCAGTATGGTTTGGTTCAGTAATTTATCATAATTTCATAGGATGGAAAGAAGAAGAAAAGTCTGGCAGTTTCTTGAGGATAGAGCTTTTGATTAATTTTTTCCCTTCTCTTCAGGGTTAGCACTTCACATTATATATATTTCAAGGTAGGGAAATTACTCACTTGACAGATGTGGATAAAACACAAAATTTTAGATAATGTTTTAAATTCACCAGGGACAAATCTGCTTCAAGGTAATTTATAAATTAAAGTAAATTCAAATATTGTCTCCTGGCATGTATCTGTAATTAGAAAATTCTCTTGAAGAAGAAAGAGAGGGTTGGTATACAAATTATTTTGCAGCTAAAAATAGGAATGTCTAGAGACGGAGTGATACCAAGCAAGTCATGCATTGAACAAGTTTTTTCATTTTGAATTTCAAAGTTTCTCCCAGCTCGCCAGCTTGCTTAGCATTAAGTTTTCTGTGTAAAAGTTAATGGGGAGAATCACAATATGAAATGGTGAATTGTTTGTGGCTGTATAGGTCCTCTGGTGTGAATTTGATTTCAGAATTCCTTGACTTGCATCCCTTGTTTCCCTCCATCATCTGTTTTTTTCTGATACCTGAAAGAGAGGAAAGAAATGTTCCTTGGAGAAAAGGTCGGGGTTTTGGGAAATGTTATTTCAGGGATGGTTTCTTTTGCTGGGTCTGTTCCTTATGATAGCATCAAGCCAATGTTACTTGTGTGTGAGAGCTTGCAAATGACACATGAGGCCATGCAGCAGCTTTGGCATCAAAGGCTGAGAGCCTCTGCCCTTTCCTGCACTGTGAGTGGTGGGATGTTGCCCTGCTTTGCTCTCCCTTCCCATGTATTTAATTCAGTGCTCAACAATCCTCATCACATTCTTGCCTGTCACTTGTTCTGCTGCTGCTTCACTTTGACCAGTTACGTATCTGCCCCTACGGGCAAGGGCAACACTTTTAGGCATCAGGAAGGAGGAGAAATGGCTGGGAGACATTTGTGTATTTTTTTGTTACTGGCCTTGTAGTTGCATTTGGGCTCATGATCAAGGGCTGCCAAGGACAATTACTGGTTTCCCCAGTTCTACAGTTCTGATAAAAGTTCTCTGCAGTGAGAGATTCATTCAGCTACATGAATCATAGAAGATGTACGTTGGAGTGTGTGGTAACACATCTGTAGCAGATTACAAAGAAATTGAATAAAAGCATAAGGGGCTGTGTGTCAGAAGGCTTTTTACCTAGACTTGCTAAAATGGTATGTAGAAAACCAACATTTTTTTTCCACCTTCTACACTAAAACAGTTAACGTTGTTGCTAGAGGTGCTATTACTCAAAACTGGTGCCAAAACCAGGTACAGCAGGCTCCAAGGTGCCCCCTGTTCGGTGGGTTTCCAATTCTGATCCTTAATTGCAGTCACATGCAGAATCTTAGTATGTTCCAGCTGATATAGCTGTAATATAGAAACAAAACTGCAGCTATGTTCATGTTAAAAGATAGGGGGGGGAAATATGGGGGAAATATGAGTCTTATGTAAGTAAAGGTTTGCAGAATTTGGGTAGTTTTCAAAATGGAAAAGACTATTCCTCAGTACTTCAGAAGCTGTCCACCATTTGGTTGTTGGAGGGGTGAGCACCAGCTCCTATGCTCTCTGCTATTAAGTAACTTGGTACATGCAAACTTGTATGGAGCAGAAGTCCTCTGCATTTGTGCCTTGGCAAAAAAAAACAAAAAAAAACTTACTCATCCCCAAAATACATCTGTCTTCTTACTGAAACTATTTTGTAGTTTTGAGTGAGGAGTATTAGGGTTTTCCCTTTTGAAAGGAAGTATTTCACTTGTTTCAGGAATGAAAAGAAGTAGATGAAGTCAGATGTTAAAATAGATGAAAACAGGATGATAAAGCCATTGTTATGGTTTGGATTGAAAGATATATGTTCTCCATAAGTGGAAGTTTTTTGGGGCTTTTAATTCAGAAAATGAATGTGAAAATTTGCTTTTGGTGTCACAGTAATAGTAGGAGCACAACCAGTTTAGGGAAGAGCAGTGGAAGCAGATTGCAACTGTGGCATGGTGGAAAAAAGACAATATAACCATTTTGGCAGATGTAAATTAGAGCAAAAAAAATGTTGAAAAGAGAGGGAGCAAGTAATTCCAGCTTGTTGTAAGAGTTCAAATGAAAGAATGTATACTTGAAATATTAGTTGTGATTAGACCCTGTTGATAGCCTTCCATATGACATATAACTATGTGGAATCACCTTTTGCTCAAACATGAAAACTACTTCAAACCTCACATTGCAAATGTTTCACTACCACTTCAGTGAATCCAGACATTGCTGGTGATGTTGCACTGTGAAATACTCCTTACAAATTATTCTAGTCTCTCTTTAATAAGTTTTTTACTTCTCTTTCTGATATGCAGGAGCTACCTTGAACAGTTCTTTTTTTGTTGTTGCATGTGTCTCAATGCCTTGTCAATGTATGCTGTGAAATGGAGTTTTTGATGTTACGTGGTGATGGATAAACCTTTCAATATTTTAGAAGAAATTACTGCAATAAGCTAATTAGTTTCTCTAGTGTGTGATATCTGAACTGAGATCATAGGCAAGAGTTATCTGATGGAAACACCTGGATTTGAACACTGTTTTATTTTTGCAACACAGCCCTCAGCTATCAGTGTGTTTTCTATATTTTGCCTTAAGAAAAAGTCTTTGTTTCATCTTCTGAACTGTTTTGTCCTTAGAAAACAGAACTTTTCCTACTGAGTTGAAGGGAGAACCTGGAAGACAAATCATTTAATGCACAGCTTCTGGAGGTACTAGCAAACTTGATTCATACATGGAAAGTGTCAGTAGGGTGCATGGGAAAACAAATATCAACATGTGATTAAGTCTTTATTATTCTTGAATAATAAAGTAAGAAAGGATTAATGACATTTAAGTTAATTTGTTCTTTGTAATTTGGAATTAGGAGCGGAGGCTTACAACTTGAACTGTATAACTTTATCCAGACTTCATCTGGGGAGTAATTTACAGTGTTGTCATCTTCATGTAGTGATCTGTGGCCACTGGGAACTTTTAAGTCTAATTTGGAACATGAAAGGGGTCTGTCAGAGGCCAGACCTTGGGAAGCTGATGGCACCCAAGTGGGAGTAGCTGTTGGGCTTGGCTTTGCTGGGACAGGGAGGGAAGGTCACTGCCAAGCTAGGCTGCAGTTTGAGTTCCCACCACAGACAGGAAAACTTGCATTTAGAATCATATAATCAACCAGGTTGGAAGAGACCTCCAAGCTCATCCAGTCCAACCTATCCTGCAGCCCCGCCCAGTCAACTAGACCATGGCACTAAGTGCCTCATCCTGTCTCTTTTTGAACATTTCAGGGACAGCGACTCCACCGCCTCCCTGGGCAGCCCATTCCAATGGCAAATCCCTCCCTCTGTGAAGAACTTCCTCCTAACACCCAGCCTATACTTCCCTTGGCCAACTTGAGACTGTGTCCCCTTGTTCTGTTGCTGGTTGCCTGGGGGAAGAGACCAACCCCACCTGGGTACAGTCTCCCTTCAGGTAGCTGTAGACAGCAATGAGATCACCCCTGAGCCTCCTCTTTTCCAGGCTAAACAACCTCCCTTGTCCTAGATTTCTAAGAGTGCAGACAGATCTAGAATAAGGCTGTAAAATGTTTTTTATGTTCCTTGCTTCCTTATCTTCTCTGGTTTGGGATTTAAAAGGAGGAAAAGAGATCAGAAACATGAAAGTGAGCTCTAGTGAGTGAGGAGGTGATAACGTCCAATATCTTGCTATATTACTGTGCGATACAGTTGATTTTTCAGGTTTTTTATCTCCTCTTGGATTAAGAGGCTCTGAAGCACAGGAACACTTGATATTTTTGCTGCTGTATAAAGGTAGTGATGTATCTGTACTCTGTTGGGTGAAGGATCAATTGAAGAGTGAGTAGGCATAGTTCAGCTTGCCAGTCTTTAGCTGATGCAGGCTGAAAAGCAAGGAAAACCCAACAGCAGGCTCATCACCTGCCTAAAGCCTACAGCTTACAATCAGCTTGGGCAATCTGCTAAAGCCCTTGTACAAATTAAAGGTTGCTCAGGTATACCCCTCAGTTTGCACACACCCCTCTCCTGAAAATGCTGTCTAGACTTATTTATAGACAATAGACAGTGTACAAATCTTCTGAGTGCACTCAGGCAGAGACTGTGATCTCTGGGACCAGATCCTGTGAGTAGATACATGTCATCCTCTTGGAAATGAACCCTGACAGTTCCTCTTCTGAAGTCAAAACAAGAAAGTAGAGCTGACTTTGGAAGAAAGGTTTTGTCCAGAGTTCATCTAGATTATAGGCTCTGACTGCTGCCTTGAATTCACAGCATTTAAAAAGCACATCAAGAATAGTGGATGTGTTTGCAACTGATGTGATGAGAATGCTGTGGATAACAAGTTGCCCTGTCTAGGCCTCTTTGTTCTGTACAAAGCCACACTTCAAGCTGTAGTCAGGGCAAAGGTTTCAGCTCTGTCACGAATTAGCATGTGGTTTCTCCTGGACTGAGCGCACTTGCTCCTTCCCGTATTTCCCCTCACTGAAGTTTTTAGAAGCTGCTGTGTTAGTGGGTCCTACAGAAATTTTCACCCTGTTGGTGCATTTAGGAAATTGTTTTTAATAGTTTATTTGAAGTAGCAGTAGCCTAAAACTGTGAACATACAGTTGCATGCAACTTAGGCAAATATGTAAAGCAGCCATCAGAGACGATCCCTTCAAGCATACTGTCCTGGAAGGCTAATAGGCCTATTAGATATCCTGGCTTGCCCCACCCTTCTGCTGATGGGGGAAGCAAGCACAGGAGGAAAACAAAAGCTTGGACCATTATGTCCCCTCCCAAAGTGATAAACAGGTACCCACAGGTGTTTAGGTATTTGTTGGTGTCTTGCTCAAATAAGGGTGAGCAAGCCCTGGTGTCACCTAGTATGGTCAGTTTTGCAAATGCCATTTTGATTGGTGAATCTCTGTGGCCAAAGGAGCCATTGCACTCAGGCAAATAACAGAAATTCAGCTAAGCTGCAAGCAGTTGTGCTGCTTCTTCCTCACTGCTCTTGGACAATGTGTTCTGCTCTGACTCGTGCTTCAGACCATCTTGGCCTTGATATTTTGGGCTTGAACTACCTGGAAGCTTAAATGCCTTCTCTGGGGAAACTTGAGGCACTTAAGTGCCTCATGACATGCCAAGAGGAACCAGGATCGGGTCAGAGATCGTCTGCCTCTTTCGCAGCACCCTGGGAAGATCTAGAAGCCTCTCAATGGCTGAGCAGTTCCAACACTGTCACAAAGGAGCCAGTGGCTATCTTGAAATTTCTACACCACTGCAGTGAGTAGAACAGACTTTCTCTAGGGCCAGGCTCCCTATTTGTAAGTGGGGCAAAGCCATTTTGCAGTCAAAGCTTTTCCGATTTTTCTGTATTACTAACATGGCCGTTAAGCATCCTCGTGAAGATTGTCCTGAATGAATTAGAACTAATTTACTAGTTTACTAGTAATTAGTTCTAATTACTAATTTACTACAGAAATACCTAATTTGTATATAGTTGTGGGCGGGGCTTTCCAGAAATAAAATTAAGTAGATATCTTATAATTTCTGCCCCATTAATTTCTCCAACTAAATCACATGCTCGGCCTGCAGAACCTGGTCTTTGCAAAGGGAGATTTAAAGCACTTGACTGTCTCAGCCATTTGTGCAAGAGACATCTGGGCTCTTCTCCCACTATACAAAAGCTAAAAACTAGGATCTGTTTCACTAACAGGTCATGTTTGTCTGAATATTGAGTAACCTGACAAGTTTCTCATGCTTTTCAGTTATTTTTGATTTAAATAGGAACAAATTTCTTATATCTTGAAAGACATTGCCTTTTTGGGTTCATTGTACAAGAAATTACTGCAGGCTCTGTTTTTTTGGGTTGTTTTTTTTTTTTTTTTTTTTTTTTTTTTTTTTTTTGTTGGTTGGGCTTTTTGGTGGGGTTTGTGTGTGATTGTTGTTTTTTTTTCAGTTTTCCTTCCAATACCTACATTGACGGAATTAAAACTGACACAAATTAGCTGTCAGTGACTTTTGAGAACTCTGTTAAACAAAAACAATGAGGAAATGACAACCACTTAAAATATGGGACTACATCAGTTTTAATATCTGTTAGATTTCTGTATTTCCAAGCCATAAAAGTGACAGGAATGGCATGTGCTGCGTAATAGAGATGTGTTATCATCACTTAAAAAAATTGTTCTTCTCTCATATTAACTCCTGGAAAGTCAGATATGGGTAGTAAATAGTTATGCAGCATGGATTTTCATGGGCAGACACTTCGTACAGCACAACTTAAAATATTTGTTCCTGTTGAGAGGTTTTCTGATGCTGCTTATGAAGTATTTTCAATTACTCTATAGGTTTGCATCTATAGCTACCCTGTGCTTACGCTGTGAAAAAGTACAAACTGTGCAAAGAGCTGCCAGTGTTGTGTTCAGAACATTTACCAAGTGACTCAGGGGGATAGTGGGTTGCTTGAGTGATTGTATCAAGCCATAACAGAGATTCAGCTAACCAGCACTGGTCAATAAAAGGTGTCCAGGGTGGAGGAAAAAAAAACCAAAACCCAAGAGTTAAAAAAGACCTTTTAAGATACATCCCTAGTCATCTGTGACTTGGGTATTTTTGGATACTTGTAGTTGTTAACCTTGCATGAGGTTTTGTTTTTTTTTTCCTCTGAACACATGGGTATACTTGTCTTGAATCCATGTAAAATTTCAACACCAACAGAATCCTGCAGGAATAAATTGCAATAGCTCTTTATAAAGAAATATATCCTTTAAATGGCCTGATTGTAAGTGAAGTAGCTTTGTTCTTTTGGACTTCAATTTTGTATCTGACAGTAATTTCCTTTTAACTAGCTCCAGTTGCTTAGCTCTCATAGAAAATATCCCAGCCACGGTCCTGTTCTCTAAACTCCAGTTTATCTTTATCCTTTCTCCCTCCCACACTTCTATTCTTGTTTTTACTGATTAGTACTCAAATTAAAACTAAGCATGGCTCAGTTACAGATTCTGGACTTGCTTAGTGGAAACTGCAGTGATTGAGAAGCACCTTTAAAGTGGATTGTGCGCTGCAACAGCCAGTACAGTAATGCATGAAAAAGACATAATGGATGAACTACAGAGCAAACTGAATTAGATACAGTTACAGCAGTGTAATGAACTGCTGCCTTTAGTAATTAGCCAGGGCTGAAGTGATCTTCTGTGGATTATATTCTTTGACTCTCTCTAATAATCTAAGTCACATTTTCCCTGGTTGACATTTACTGAAGACCTCAAGTTAAATGCACTTTTTTTTTTCCTGGTGTTTCATAGCTAACTTTTAAATGCTCAAAATCTGGATGCTAATACTGAAAGCTTCAGTCTAAATTATCCTTTCTGCAATTTTGTACGCTTCTAACTTTATTACAATTCTGTCCTTTAAGCCAGATACATCAGACATTACAGCAGTTACGTCAGAGTATAAAATTTGTCTGGACTCATGAATGGTAATAAAATATAGGTCCTTATTCCTTGGAACTGGTCCTTTATGTAGCCATTTCTCCAAATTCTTCAGGGCCTCACTAGTGTCCGCTCCTATATCAGGAAGGTTGGTACTGGGTATAGTGGTTCTGGGCCTGGTCTGCAAATGTACAACATAGGTACACCCAAAGGTGTGACATTTTGCTTGATGTTCCAAAAAACACTTCTCCTTCCAGGCATCCTTCTCTTTTTGCTCCCTAATCTATTGATTTATTTTTCCAAATCAGTATTGCTCACTCTGTGCACTTTTATGTTACTACAAAATATTAAATGATGAAGCTTTAAGTAACATCCTATTGAAATGACATGATCATATAAAAGTTGACACTCATGTCAGAATTTTAAGCGTTTGATGTTTCCTTGTAAAGATTTGATGATCTCTGACCTTCAGAGTTCTGTTCTGAAGCTTTAGTTTCCAGTTATGAACTAAAAGTTGGAGTCCTGTAGTCTAATCTTAACACAAGAGATGATGTTTTTGTTTATTTAATACCTTTAGGAATGAGAGGTTCAGGTGAAAAAGTTCTAGTCCCATAAGACTTCTGTCAATTTCTTTATATTTCACATTAAAAAGTCCTGACTGAGACATTCAAACTCTACTCTAGTGTAGCTAATTATCAATGTTGTGTTCTTAGTTAAAGATATTTATGTTTCCTATTACTCTCCTTTAAGACAGCTCTGAAATTGTCACCTCCTTTGTAAACATCATGTTGATGCATGTCAGGTGTTGGCATTAGGATTATGAAGTTGGAAAACAGACTTTAGCAGTCAACAAAGTTTGTATTTTTATCTAGCTCAAAATATGCTTATGTTCATAGTAGTTACTAGAATATATTTGCATAAAGAAAAAGCCTCTAAATGCTGCTGCTTATCTGGTCTTTAGCCTTGTAGCATTTATAGCAAAGATGCTGTTAGCTGAGTTGTGTTATTTAATCTGGTCTTCAAAAGAAAATGTCAATCGGACCAGCTATGAAAATTAAAGTATTCCAATGCCTTTAGGACTTCTTTCTTCCATTAGCTTCAAATGAAAAAAAAAAAAAATAGAGATTTTTCTATTCTTTACTGAAATCTTTCTGTCCCTGTTTCTTTTAGTGTGACTGTGCCCACTACATCTGCTTTTCCTTGTCTTTCTGGTATTGTCATTGCTCCTGTGTTCTGTTGCATCTTTTCTCTCTCTTCTTTTCATACTTAAAATCTGAAATGTATAGAAGGATATAATGATCTGGTTTTCAGATCAACCAAATACCTAATACTGTGGGAATTTCCTGTCATTTTGCCTGCAAGCATTCTTCTTCTCAGTGTCCCTTCAGGGACTTGTCTTGTACTCACAATATAGATCACTTGAAACACAAATTGCCTACAATAGCCCTCCCTTGAAACAAAGGTTATGTCGTTGCCTTTCTGCACCCTGTCTTACTGGTCTTTGGCACCCAGGGAGGATTCACAATCTGCAGTTAAGAAATATCTCTTTCTGGACACGTATTTTAAAACTTAGCTGCTGGAATGTGAAGGAGAGGCTTGTGTTACATTTGAATTTACCAACTATCAGGATTGCAAAACCTGCTAGAACTAGGCTATTTTGTTTTTACTTCTGTTTGTACAGTTGATTGACTGCTTCAGACTGAGCTCTCCTACAAGTGAAGCTGAGGCAATTCTTCATTATCCGTGTTTCACATAAAGCATGTGACAAAATTGACAGGAGAGCTTGAAGACCCTGAGCTTCAAGTGTCCCAAACTAAATCCCACTGCAGATGATTGCACAATGAGATTATGCTGCTTCTGCGGTCTGGGCTGCTTTGCTGGCAGTTACGTGTGAACACCTGAGTTGTGGTAGGTTGGGTTTGGACTGCAGAAGTGACCATAGCCTTGTGATTGTATCACTTGATGCTCCCAGCTGAAAAAGGGAGGTGAATGGAGGTGGAAAGGTGAATGTTCTGATAGGCCTTTCTAAAATGTCAGGTTTTAGAACAGCAAGACTGTGTGCTCTCCTGAGAGCAAGAGGAGGACTGGTTGGGATTCTCTGAGTCATGCCCCTGCTGCTGAAGGCTTAGGCTGGAGATAGCTAGCTTGGGTTGCTCAAAATGAGAAAACTAACGGTTCTGGGGTTGGACTGTCACAGGCCTGTTTTATGTCCTAGTACAAGCATAACTTTGAAGCAAAATACAGGATCCTTCCTGTGTATATGACTGCACAAATCATAGCTGATGGAATGGAGGCACATGTGAGATTGGCTTACTCAAAAGTATCTTTTGAGAGCTTCCTAGTTTTTGAGTCTCTTTTATGATTTTTTTGGATAGTGCACTGGGCGTATGGCATGAATTGTTGCATTTGCTGATTTGTAGTGATACCTCACAATCACAATGTCTGACTTACTACTTCTTCAAAATAATCTAGTGGAACCTATACTTGGCTTGCTTTAATTGCTTCAAGCAGAGGAGGTTATTAAAAGAGGATTTTAAACCCAAGCTGTGCTATAGCAGAGTGTTTTATTCCACTCCCATCGCAAGCTCTTTAACAGGTATCCTGTGGAGACAGGCTGTCCCTTCTTGTGAGCACTGTTGTAGGGGTATGGAAATAGCAGGTCAAATTCTGGGAAATGACCATTTTGATACTTTGTAAGAAAACCTGATTGATGTACAAGAATGAACTGAGCTTTCATTAAGCACCAATGAATGTTAGCAATGTGTGGATGTTCCTGGAAGCCTGTTCTCTTTTGTTGTTCATCTGTTTTAAGTGCATAAGTAATTACAATGCAAACACTTTTGCTAAGTGGGACGTGTCTACTAACCCAACCAACAATCTAGATCTCCTGTAAAGACTATTTGAGGAAGAAAGGGGGGAGGGGAGTGTCATCTGAAAACAAGCTCATGTTTACGAATGTGAAGAAGGTATTCTTTCTTCATGTTTGAAGAGTGGTTGATAACCTCTGTTCATGATGTACGACACTACCTGACAGCTTTGTGCTAACTCATGGGCCATTTACATTGCATTTGCATACAGGCTAGCAGTGGGGATAACCAGATTGCCTACTTGAATATCTTAATGAGCACCCCAGGAAGGAAAAATAAAAAGTCTAAAATACTTATTAATATTCTAGCATACCAGATGTTAAGGTGATTATTGCTTTAAAAGGTTGGATTTTTTTTTTTTAATTGAGTTTTATACCAAATTTTGGGTAAAAACCTTTCTGTTTGATGTGAAACTGTTGGCTGTGCTTTTAACATGTTGCCATTGACTTTCAGTGCAAAAATAACAGCTGTGCATATGCTTTTTCTTCCTGTACATACAGTGCATGCACATCATAATAATACACTTTTACTTCCAAAAGTCTGATTTTTTCGTTAGTCTGGGTTGAAACATAGTTTGAAGAATTGCTGGAATAAGGCAAAAGTTAAGGTGGTCATTCATCCAGAACTCCAGCCACACTCTAAATGAGCCATTCTTTATCTCTGTGTTAAGTTGAGATCACTTGTTTCCTTTCTCTTGTTTAGTTCTGTGTGCTTTCATCTGAGACTAAAATAAAAGAACCTAAATTCTGAAAAAAACACATGCAGCACCTTTTCAGGAACTCAATAGAACTCAGATAGTTGGGATTATGTTTTGGGCTTTTATCCAAGCCTAAACAAATCTCTACATAGTCTGAGGAACAAGAACTGACACAGGAACTGTTTTCAGAGCTGAAAAAGCAAGCAGACAGCAAGCACGATAGGCAGAGTGAAACAAGTCTGCTTTTCCCAGATGTATAAGAAATAAGTAGATTCAGCCTCTAACCTCTTTCCTCCTCACTTTGCTTGTGAAAGCAGCATTTTGGAGGCAGTATGTTTTAACTTAGAAAAAATAATTAAAAACATTGTATCACCCCAGACAGTCTGCACAACATGGAGCAAAGAATGGAGCTTAATTTGTTGTTCAAAGCAACTCACAAAGTGGTTTCTACAAAGCAGTTCATGGTCTCTGTATGTGGTTAGTTTTGTTGTATGCAGAAGCAGCCTGATGTGTTCCTTTTCCCTGAGCCTGCCTAGGCTGTGCAATCATGTACTCTTGGAGTGAATTAATGAGTTTCTGTGTGCACACATTTTCCATTATTCATTTAGAAACCTCTATTCTCAGTGATATTTTAAACACTCTGAATGTGGTCAAAGCAGATTGTTTCAAGTTTAAATATGTATGTACAGAAAATAGTTGGCACTCCTTAGTGTTCCTCCACTCATGTAATTAATGCATGTCTTCAACATTATTGCTGTTAGTGTACTCCTCAGGAGATGCTCTCACCTGTGGCTAGCAGAGAGGAAGGAAAGATTCTTTGACCTCAAGTTTGCATGCTTTTGCTTAAGTGATTTGCATGTGCAGTGTTAATGCTGAAGACATAGTTATGGTGTTTTCCCTCTGTAAGAGGAGAGATCTAGATATTCAGAATATGCAGAGGAAAATCACAGTCAGTCTACTGATGATGGTTGAAAGAGGTTTAGAAACACATAAAGGTCAAAAATATTGTAGCTGCAAATGGAAATGGAAGTGTTTGAAGTTGGAGAGAGATTTATAGAAGAGGACTGCATGAATTGGCACTGGAAGGATTCTTTCCCATTACTTCTCTAAATTACTCTTTTAGTAGTGTTGAAATCAAGATAGTCAAGTTTGAAAATTAATGGGAAGGAACAGCAAATAATTAGGAGCAGTGCTATCAAGAACATAATATGTTCTCTTCTTCAACTGCTGCCATACCTGATCCCATAACTGCAGTGAATATGGACACAGAATGAAAATATATGTAGATTACCTTTACAGCTGTTCCCCTGACACACACCAATTAGAGTGATGTGGTGAATGTTGTCTAAGAAGTGCCACAGACATTCAATAAGAAATAAAACTCGACTCTGATTTTCCTAAAAGTGAAGCTCACACTTGTACAGAGAAGATGCAGAACTGAGCTGAGGAGGAGCTATGTAGTGATTTGGAGGATGCCATCATACACCACTAGCTGTACTTCTCCAGCATACAGAACACCAAGGTGTGTGTGTTAGTTCAATACGATAGTCAAAGTCTCCAAGCACGCAGGCTTATAGGACATAGCTCTGCAGCTGTACTCCGTGAAAGACATAGGCCACATTCTCATCTGTTTTATGCTGTTGCAGTTTCAGTGATTTCTGCCCACTGCCAGCAATGTCAGGTAACAACTGCTTGAACTCTGCTCTGTTAACCCTCTGCCTTGGGAAGACGTTTCTCCAGTAAAACTGGTAGGAAAGGTAGCCAGCCATGTAAGCATTAAAGTTGGTTTTCTACAGAAATTTCTGAGGAGGCCACTTCATTAGAGACAAAAGTAGTATCTGAATGTAGGTATTTCCATTATGGGATGTTTAAAGGATGCTAAGGCTGAGAAAAAGATTACTTTCTGCCTCTTTAGGAGTAGCTCTGAAAATGCACATGGGAGGTGGAAAAGCCTGCTTTTCATCTGTGAATGCAAGCTGACAAGAATGCTGTGTTCCCTCATGTGCCTTACAGAGCTGAGCATTTCTGGTTTGGACATTCATGCCTGAGTAGATAGAGAAGTAATTTCCAGAAAAAAATAAATCACTGAGTGCAGACAGCATCAGAGATGAATAGGATTAGCTTGAGGAAACTTCCAACAAGCCTGTTAAAAATCTAGCTGTGATTCAACTTTCATATCTGAGCTGAACCTGACCTTCCTAAACATGCAAGTTCAGAACTTAATTTGAGGTCCTTAGCAAATGTTTTCCATAACACAGTGGGCAGAAAGGGAAGATTCTATTTTGTGTTTAGTGAAATACAGAAGTAGTGCTACGGGGTTTGAAATAACCTTGAATTCCCTGTGCTAGCACTGTGGGTATTGAAGGACACAACCTCTCCCAACACATTGCTCTCTGTTGCTGACCGGCTAAACCTCCAGGGAATTTTTGCCCATATATTGCCATTATCACTTTGTGATGGATACATGGCATTGCATTAGTGCAGCTTTTGTCTTTTAGTTTTCTTAAATGGAGCTGTTAAATCTACTTAACCTCCCTAGAAATTCTTCCTCTGCAAACCCAGAAGAATGATTTGAGTGGCTAAAATCTACTTTAAGTCACTGGAGAACTTTCTAGAGAAAAGGGGCCTTCATACTAAGATCTACTTTTAAACAACAAACCTTTGTGAAAGGTGTTGAGATTTTGGTTTGGTGTTTCATTTTAACATGAATGAGGGACTTCTGCTTAGAGAAGAGTACAAAGGTTTAGACATTTTTAAAAATTTTTTTTAAACTGGTTTTGGGTTTACTTTGTGGCCCAGATGTAAACCACCTATTCTGCTCTGTAACTCACCATGGCTTCAGATGCCTGTTTCTAATGGGCTATCAAATTAATATGACTTTTTAATGTCATTTTGTCTTTTCCTTTTTTGTTGTCATTGGGGTTGTGGGGTTTGTGGTTTTGTTCAGAAAACATTTTCACTGATCTGAGAAGCTTTGAGAACTTACATAGATCTTCAAGCTTTGTAACCTTGAATGTGTGCTCCACACTGGATCAGGCATGCTGTGACAGTGTGCTATGATGCAAAACTTTTTCATAGCATAGACTTGTATGCACTTTTAAAATGCTGAGTTGATGTCTCAGGATACTGTCTTCAGTTGTGCTGCCGTTTTAAAGCTTTGTTAGAAGCACTCTTACTCCAATTGGATTACTAGTGTAAATGGCAGCCAGCTGAGAAATCATTTCAGCCTTTTTAGTGCTTTGAAAGGAAATCTTTCATGGCTCTTTGTATCTCACGTGGCACATAAATTGTGGTGTAGCCTAGTGCAAGTCGTATCTAATAATGGCCTCTGATCTAAATTGGCTTAAGAATACAGCTAGGATTCACTAACAACATAGAGGAGCTTGAGAGAAAATCGTCCTCCCTGTGTGTTATGTAATGCTGTTGTTGCAGTGCAGTGTCTCAAACAGGGTTTATCATACCTGTTGGGGGGACAGAAATCTGTATGTCCCAGTCACACTGCAATTTCCACAGGACAGAGGAGGGACCTGCATGACTGCAGCAGAGGTAAATTGAATTTGCCAGAAATTCTGGATCTTCTCCTTCCTGTATTAACTTCAGTTCTTCAGATATCTTCATGTTTTGTTTTTTTTTAATGCTGATGACGCAGTTTTCTTTATCACCATAAATCATTGTTTTATGCTGATGACACCGTATTTCTCTCTCATCATTAATCATCTATAATGCTTGAGAAGGAAATGTTAATGAAGAACACAATTTATTAAACATTACCCAGTAGGTGGGGTAAAACAGTGGGTTAAACACAAACCTTATTATAAACAGGGACAAAATCAAATAATGATCCAAAAAGAGACCTGTGATTCTAGTGTGAGACTTAGTGTGAGAGGTGAGCAGGGCAGAAACAGAAGTCACAGGGGCAAAGAAGTGTTTACAGAGTGGGTAAGAGCTCAGAGAAGGCTGGGGCAACCCGGTAGAGTGCAGAGCATTTGCTCAGGAAAAGCAAGGCCATATTTTTATGCCTGTGTCCCAGTATGCTTTAGAAAGACATCGTTTGTGACTTGGCATTGCTCTATTACTCATTGTGAAAGCGTGGCAGATATAGTAATTGAAATTTAACTTTTCTTCCCCTAAGGACCCCCTGCTCTTTGGAAGCACAGAATACCCTCTGATATTTCCCTTGTCTGATCAGAGAATAATCAGCTCTTGCAAATCAGGGAAATGGACTTGAGCTAAATGGCAGAAAAGACAAAACAAATGCCTCAAGCCATAGCTGTTACTGAGAGAGTATTTCAAACCCTTAATTCAGCTAAATCTTTAAAGTTTATAGCACAGCCAAACTAGTCAATCAAAGACCATGTTAGTCACCTGTCGTTTTCAGAGGTTGCTTCTATTCTCTGTCCACTCCAAGTCTGTGTGTTTCCCAGAAGGCATAGATTTATTTTTTCATTTTTAATTTTTTACCACATTTTGATGATTGTATATTATATGGGGTCAGTGCTCAGTCAACTGTTAAATAAATTGCAAATTCTACAAAACACAGCCAGCAGAGTCATTACTAACTGTAATGCTGAAACTTCAAGCAAAATTACATCTGGCTACAATGCTATTCAGATGCATAAATTATACAGCCTCTGATTATCTTAAAGAAAATTCAGCCATTAAACTTACTTTATGGGCACAAAACAAAGGGAACTGCCAAAAGGAATCTGTGCATCCTAAAAGTCATGAGAAGAAAAATAATTGGCAAGTCTTTTCTGCCTGCAGTTTTATAGAATGTTCGCTCTCCCTCCTGATGTTCAATCAGCCTCCACCACTGGCACAGATAAAATCAGAGAATGGCAGAACTGGTGGGGGGAATGCAATCTGTACAGCTTTTGAACAGCAGGTGGACCAAATATTTCAAATCTGACCCCAAACAACACGTATCTTTATGGGGGATCTAGAAGGGAGACTCTTCAGGGAAGGAAATTGCGATTCAATGCAAAACAAAGTAAGGATGCTTGATAGTGGGCTGTGCAGTGTGCTGCAGAACTCCTCCTGAAAGTTTTCCAGCTGCCATGGTGCACGGTGAGGAAACAGCCCTCTTCCTGTACAAGTGGGCACCTCACACTCCTGCATTGTGTTGGTGTTAAGGAGTAGAAAAGAACAAACAATAGAGCCTGGAATGACTGACAGCACAACAGCTCTAGGGGCATAAGATTACAGACCACATCAGTAACCCTTTAAACTCAAGGGGTAGGCATATTGCGGCTTCCTTTGTTCTCCCATACCCAATCTAATATCAGTATTGCCTATATTAATTTTAGAATTCTCTCTGAAGAATAAGTGAGCACATTGCTTAAAACACTTCTGTCACCACATTTGCTGAGTTGCTTCAATGTACTTTAAACCTTTTGTAAAATCGACAAGTAATTGCCAAAATAGGTTATATGTCATTGACCTTTATCAAAGTCTCTTTTTCTCCAAGTCTTGTCTCACAGTTCTCCCCTATAAAGACATTCAGGGAAGATAATTGCTTCCTAAACTAATTGCCTTTTCTGTCCTGGACTTCTGCAAACAGAGAAAAGCTTGCTATTGTTTCTCCTTCAAATGGGTCTGACTCCTTCAGTTTGGAAATAAGACAACGCAGTTCTGTTTTCATTTTCTTCCTCCTTCTCTCCTATTCTCCTTCCTTCCTTGTGTATTGCTGCTGGATTATTTCTATGCAGATCTTGCAGAGAGATTCCATTTGTAATCCGGCCTTTGTTCTTATAATCAGTATAAATATGAGTTGAAGTATGGTGCCTATGAGTTCGTGAGGAAGAACTGTATTACTATGGCTAATGTTAGGTAACCTGAACCTAGTATTTCCTTGCTGATTAATCATAACTACTCAGTATTTCAATCTAAATCATTCTTTAATCTTTGATTCTTTGTGATTCAATGTTGATTTAGTGGTTTGTTTTTTTTTTTTAAATTCAGCTTTACAACTGATCCTGACTGTTCTGGTCAGTGGCTGGGACGTTTTTTATCCAAGTAATAAGCTACTCATTTGTTGAGGTATATTGTAATAGTATTAAATATGAACAAAATTTTTAATAGTAGTATAAATTGTTAGGGTCAGAAAATAGAGAATTCCCATGGTGTTGTGAAATAACTTGCTGGTTTTCACCTGATTTTGCTTTTAAAGAAGAATTTTTCTGTCCTGAAAATATGACTGTAAGTGTGCAGTGTGACTCTTTGTCTAATGACTATGAGCAGCTTTGTGAATATATAGCACTCAGCGAGGACTAAATGTTTCTGTCTACCCCAGTGTAGAGTTAGATGCCAATAGTTTGTTTGCACATAAGTTAGGTTGTATGTTATGCAGGTGAAAGTGCAGGTCCTGGAGGCTCTGCTTTTACAGTAGGAATCTTGTAGCAGTCCTATTCATGTCATCAATAAGGATACAGTGGTCTCACTATGTGAAAATCCAAAATTACTTCACTGAAATTGAATCACTTGCTTTTTTGAAAATAAATCCAGAAGTTTTTTGAAGATAAATCCAAAAGTATAGTTACATGTTTTTTTTCCATAGCAGAGGAAAAAACAACCAACCAACTAAAAAACCCTGAAAAATATTTCACCAGATGTTGGAAGAATTTGAAAATTCTGAAAATTCTTTTTTTGAGTCCACACAAGAGTATCTCTATGTATTTACAGTGAATCCATTGACAATGGCCAGTGACTTCATAAATAATATTAATATGTCAGCTTAATTAGTAAAAAATATATGGGTGCATTTTTGCTTCCAACTGCAAGGAAGACAGGAGGATTGTCTTGCTAAGAATGTGCTGCACTTATTCATTTCAGTTGTACTCTATTAATTGTAGAGTGTTTCACTATAAATTGTCATTTCTCAACTTGTTTTCTAAGGCTCTGGCTTCTCTGCTTTGTCTGAGCCCATTTCATGTGGTTTAAAATATGGAAGGAAGAGAAAAACAGGACTGGGATCAAGAGGAGAGTAGATTTCTTCACTGCTGCCACACTCTCCTTTTTCTTTCCTTATCATAGGTAACCTCTTCTTAAGTGACAATAGCATGATATTCAGAGAAACTTTTTCTACTATTATAACTGTTTGAGGCTCTGTCTGAAATGGCTTATTCTGACTACTTAAGACTAATATGGAAAACAAACAAACCCATCACCAACAAAAAAAACCAAACAAACCATATTTTAAATATGAATACAGCATCTTTGAGTTTGCCATTATAGAACATGTTACTTATATAAGACATGGCAGGTAAAACTAAAGCTCACAAAAGGCACTATGTTTATGCAACTGGAAGGCAAGGTAGTAGTGATGGCTAGTTGTGAGTTGGTGATGCTGTCTACTCAGTTTTTGTCTCCACTGGAGACATCCTGTGCTAGTGAGTGAAAATGTTTGGTTTTTTTTTCTTGGTATTCCTTATGGTTATCATCTGAGCTTATACAGGTTTTTTACCTCTGTTTTGTGTCTCTCTGAGGAAAGGGCTGTCTGTCTCTTTGCTGTTCAATCCACATAATAAATTTATTTGATATGCTTATTGGCTGTAGCACTTGATCCCTACACTCCTATGTGCTCCAGCTTCTGAGAGATGAATGCTGTTGGAGCTGCTTGCCTATAAAATTCTGCAAAAGACAGATTTTCAGCAACATGAAATCATGTCCCCTTTTGGAAATATCTAATCAGAGATACCAAGCAATTTGGAATCCCTCATTTCTGAATCTCTTTCCAAAACCAACAGCTTCTAGCATGATGTCAAAACAAATTTTATGTTCTTGTTTTATCTGCTTCATGCTGATATTCTGCTATATGGAGCAGGCTCCCATGTCAGGTTGTAAACCTCATGATGCTCGAAAGGCTCTGAGGGCCAAACAGTTGTTTGTCATAGGAGAAATACATGCTTGTGCATTGTGGTAGAGAGCCTTCATTTCATGAGTACTGAATTAATAGTAGAAAATATTTATACAGATTTCAGTGTGAGCTATAACATGACTACAATTCCCAAGAGAATTGGGCAGTCCAACAGAGACAGTCCAACAGAGGCAGTCCAACAGAGAGCCATGAGGATGATTAGGGGACTTGAGCAGCTCCCTTGTGAGGAGAAACTGAGAGACCTGGTGCTGTTTAGTCTTGGAAAGACTGAGAGGGGATTTGTTCAATATCTGTAAATACCTGAGGGGCAGGTTTCAAGTGTAGGAGGCCAATCTGTGGTGTGCAGTAATAAGACAAGGAACAACAGGTACAAACTGCAGTATAGAAGGTTTCACCTCAACATGTAGAGAAACTTCTTTACGGTGAGGTTGAGGAGCGCTGGAACAGGCTGCCCAGTAAGTTTGTGGAGTCCCACTCTCTAGAGACTTTCTAAACCTGCCAGGGTGCATTCCTGGCAGACTACCCTAGGTGATTCTTCTTTGGCAGAGGGGTTAGATTCTATGATCTCCGGAGATCCCTTCCAACCTCTAATGTTCTGTGATTCTGTGAGACACTATTACTGTTCTTCCACAACTAAATATTTGAGACTCCTGACTGGTAGGGCATAAATCCTGCCAGGCCAGTTTAACCCTTGCTCTCCTCCTCCTGTTATGGGTCTGGGAGGGTTTGGACTCAGCAAATCCTTGAGGGCTAGGGACTTAGCACCATGTGTCTTGTGCTGCTGCTCAACATGCTTGAGTGGTCATAGGAGGCAGAAAGCTTTGGATTCATTGGCTAGAACAATGATGCTAGTGCCTACTGGACAGTGTAATTTTCAAAATTTAACGGGGGGTGATTTAGAAACCACCTTTCTGAACTGACCCTCCCCTGGGAGAGCAGCACCTCATTCATGGCTCATTAACTGGGAATCACAGTGACCTCATGTATTCAGCTTGCACTAGCTCAGCAGCAGCAACTCAGTTCTCTCCTTCCTGGAATATTTTGTATTTTACCCCGGGTTCATTATCAGGAGTTTTAGAAGAATCTTTGTACAGGAAACTTACTCAGGGACCGAAGCATTGTGAGTACATATGCTGAAGTTATTGCTATAGATTTTTAAATATTATTAATAAAAAGTGAATATTCATGCAGAAATTAATATTTGTAATCAAATATTAATTTCTATCACAGACAATTCTTTCTGAATTGAAGGAAAGTGGACAGTTTTGATGAAAACATGTTGCATTTTTTAAAACCTTGCTGTCAAGTAAACAAATAATTCAACAGCCCTTGATTTTGATTCATATTTCTTATGCTTCTTGCTTTTCATCTTTAAACATTCCTTTAAACCATTTATTGAGCTTTCAATGCCATCAGCATTCTAGGGAGGTTATGAGGACTGTGTTTTAAGGCTTATAGAAAAAATGTTGCTTTTTGGCAGGAAAAGGAGAGTAATATTGATGTCTTAAGTACTACACTGAAGAGCAAACTTGTCCAAGACAACTTTCTATTCTTGACAAAGCAGGACAGGTCCTAAAAGGATAGAGGGGAGGTCCCCTTCAGAGTTGTTGTTGATAGCTTCTAGCACCTTGAGCTTCAGCATCAATTCTAAATTTCTATAAATCAGGATGCAGTAAGCTCAGAGATCACATTTTGTTTGTGTTTGCCATAGTAGAGTTCCACTAGAGTTTTGGAGGTGCTACACCAGAGTGCCAACTCACATAACTTCAGGAATCCACAGCCACTTCCCCTCGCTGTTCGAGAGATGTGGTTGACTCCCTTTGAAAGCTGCTCAGTAAACAATGTTGCCACTAAACTTCAACTTTTTTTTCTAGTATTCTGAAGCTGAAGTAATTCCACAGAGATAGCTACTGTCCTGGTGTTTTATGCAACTGTATCTGACAGCCTCTCTACTTCAGAGATTTTCAAGTTAGTAACTTACACTAAGTAATGTACACTGACTTATGCAGACAAGGGCTTTTTCCATGTGTGGATCTTTTAGAGGAAAAAAGCATTCAGAAGCTATTTAGAAGCACAAATATGTTTTCCTTTAAATGCAGTTAAAATGCATAATGTCTTCTGTGCATTTGATGTAGCTTCCTATCTTCATTTTTGTGACCTCTAGTAGAAGTTTAAAGGGAAATTGGGAAAAAAAACTCACTGTATTGAGTGATTAAAAAAAATAATTGCAAATTGTGTAAGCTGTTGATGATAAAAAATCATTTTTTTTACTCCCCCTTCTGGTTGTGCTTTTAAGTTGTGCAAATGGAATGCAGAAAGGCAAGACTGTCTTTTTTTTTTTTTTTTAACACTTTTAACATCTATTTCCAACTGTGAAATATGTCAGCTAGGGAGCATGCAATTTCTCCTATTAAGATGCTCTGTGTATATAATTTAAAATAACAATACAAACAGCTATCCCAGCGTTGTGGTGGTTTTCATTCCAAGCAACTTAAAAAGAGAACATGGAGCAGCACTTGATTACTTAAATGTTCCTACCAAGATCAATAGGTGTACTTAAGGCACGATGTATGGGTCAGGCAAGCAAAGACACAAGGCCAGCATACCAACAGGTAGTGAAGGCTTATTAGCCGTGAAAGGTCACTAGGTAATGCAAACAGAAGTGTATTTATTATAAAAAGCTGTCTCCCCAAGAAATGGACAAAATTCTACCAATGTAGCACAAGATGGAAGTCTAACATAATAAAACTAAGTTTTTAATCTGTTTATGCAGAGGTGTTTAGAAACAACACAGTTGTGGAGTTGTAGAGCTACCTTCTCTGTAGGCATTCGAAACCCACCTAGATGTGTTCCTGTATTATCTGCTCTGGGTGATCCTGCTCTGGCAGGGCGATTGGACTGATGATCTTTCAGAGTCCACTCCAACTGCTGACATTCTGTGATTGGCAGCAGGTAGCTTTTCTTGGGCCACACACATGTACGTCCTTGCAGTGCTGTCCTTTTGTGTGGAAACTCCTCTGCTAGTGTGAGTGCCAGCAGAAATGCGCAAGTCCCTGCAGGTGTGGTAATGATTTTGTTCCAATTGTGCCAGCTATAGATTGAGCCCACTGAAGCCCCTTTTATTTGAGACCTTCATCATTTAAAGTGTGATGATGAATTTGATAGTGAATCTGCAGTCAATCTAGGAGGGCCTGATTTTAAATGTTCTGAAGACCATATAATTTTCTTCTGTTACACAGTGTGGTGGATTTTGATGCCTGGTTGCTTTCTTGAATTGTGCTGCCTTTCTAACTAAATGAGACTTGAGAATTTGAAAATTAATCTGTGTGAAGTACACAGAGCCTGTAAGTACTTTAAGACTAGCAAGCCCTGGACACTTACTTAACTACCATGGAAAGTCAGAGGAATCTGAGGTTGCTGCCTTCCTGTCCTGTGCCCATATCTCACTATAAGACTGCAAACAGTCCTAGTGTTATTTTCTGTCAGTTACTATTCTGTAAAATACCTTGTGTTCTTAAATGAGATATGACTTTCCTTCCTGTAGTTCTGCTTTAAATGAGATGACTGTAGCATCACCCACTCAAATTTGACTACTGTCATCAGCACTGAGAAGTAAAAATTGAATGTCTCATAAAAACATCCTAAATCTGCTGAGACAGGACAAAAGATGACAGCTGGGAAGTAGAGTACTGTCCTAAATAATCTAAACCATGTGTTCAAAAATAAGAATAAGAGCTATTTTTGGGTAGTAGCACTACTTTGTATTTATTTTCAAATGGACAATACATGGAAACTGCACATCAAATCTACAAGCTCTTCTCAGATCATGGCTGTGAGTCACATGTAAATGAGATAGGCTTTTCAGCTCTTCCAGTCAGAATAACTGAGATAGTAAATTATAAGAGAACAATATGACTTAGGAAAAGGAAAAGATGAACACCTCTGATCACAGCCTGAGACACATGGCATTGTGAAAATGGCAGCTGTAAACCTAGGAGGTCTAAGGAGGATGAGTAGTGCTTCAGATAAAAGTATGAAACAAAGGTTGCTGGCAGTGTAAGGGGAATGAGAAATGTATACCATGAAGAGCTGCAGCCTTGGGCAGAGTGGCCTGGTTGTTGAAGGAATTAGATGTAGCCCTCAATGTTTTATAACTTTTCTCTGTCATAAAGTTATTCTTCATAAGCTGCTTGTAGCTTTTAAAAGAAGTGTAGGAGTTGATTGCTTAGAAAACTTTTCACAATGCAGCAATTCGTATGGGACATTTTAAATATTGCTGTTCTGCAATGCCTCATTTCAAGGCCATAAAACTCCAATAGAACCAGACAAGCCATTGCTGTGATACATGACAAAGCTGGCATTCCCAAACAACATAATTTTGTATGCATTTAATTAAAACACATATACTGTGTGCACATTCAGCTGAAATCAAAGCAGGGCCAGCACATTCATCAGAAACTGAAGGATGGCAAGCGTTAAAGCACAAGAAAATAGGTTACGGTTCTGATCGTGTAGTCTCTGTTGGTGTAATGCAGAGGTTAATGCATATGCTTAATGCACCATAGTTTTAAAGATTGCTGGGATATCAAATTTGGACCACCTTCCTATCCTTTTGAAAGCATTTTCTTATTTCATACTCCTGTAATCCTTTTAAATATGTATAAATTGTGCTCAAGTTATAAGGCAGAATGATTTCTACATGTATAAAAATATGTTGACTAGTGCCTAAATGCTAGACTCCATGGCTGTCACTGCCTATTGTATATAATTTTCCTAGACACACAGCTAGCCTTAGGCTGTGAAGGTAGGAGCTCTGTGTCAGAAAGACTTTGACATAAGATATATAGCTTTTAATTTGCCCAAGGAACAGAGGGAGCAGATTTATGACCTAAAATACAAGGCTGAGAATTGGCTGTATACTTTCAGCTAATGGTTTTAGAAATGAGGAAATTCACACTGGCTACTTCATGCACAGACTGCCTTTTCTGCATGTTGTATAAACAGTCCAGAAAAATTTACAGGGCTATAATTTTTGAAAAATAAGGTAAATGGTAGACCTGTCAATGCATTCCATGTCTTCTGCCTCTTCTTGAACTCTCCCTATTCTGTAAAACAGCCTACTTTAATTGATTACTTTGTTTGCATGTGTACCAGGTTAGATTATTAGCATTTTTGGAGAAAGATTGATGCGGAGGTGCATTTTGTTTTGTTCATTGGCTATTTTTCACTCAAGACATTTGCAGACAGTGTCACAGAATTGTGGAACTTGAAAATAGTCAGGAGCAGTTCCACAAGTAGTATTAAATCCTGTCAGTTTTATCTGAATGAAGTTGCACTGATTTATGTTAGCTGAGGATTTGGCCCAGAGAATTGATCTTGGATTGTAAGAGAGAAACTCTAATGGTGTCCTCTGTTCTTAACTCCTTTGACAAAGGTGGCTTTAGAAAACTGTTTTGATTTTGTGGATTTATCCTTTTTCCTGACTGTCAGCAGACATAGCAACTTAAGATTGAAGGGAAAGAGATTTGAAGATTAAATGTCTCGGAGCTGAAATGTCCTGCAGCCCCATAAATTCCCACAGAGATAACTGAGTTGCAAGTGCAATCAACAGCTGATTTGTTTTAATGATGCGTGGATTGAAAGCTGACTTAGAGATGGTACGAGCTCTGTCCATGTGACAGTAAAGGTGCAGTGTCAGAGATCCCGTGCAAAGGGAGTTCTGCACATTGAGGCCATCATGTCTCTAGAGGCTGCTGGGATCAGTGTTCCTGAGGCTATGATCATCTCCTCTAACTTGTGCACAAATAGGGCTGATCTGATAGGATATCTTCAGCCTGTTGAGAGCTTCTGGCGACACAGTGCTCCCATAACTGTATAGCAATACTAATACCATCACTATTATCAGATAAAGGAGTGCAAGGAACTGGATTTAAGTTTATGGCTGCAACCAGGAGAGTATATGGATGAGACACTAATTCGCAGTGGCACATCTCAAAGAGCTGTATCTCATTGCTTCTAATGAAGGCCATATTCTCTGTTCTTTTATTTTCAGATATTAAAGATATTGAGGGATACATACTCTACCTCATGTTGGAGAGTTTGTAGAGATTAATTGCTCTTACTATTATGTTGGGGAGGGGAAATCAATTGATGTGAGATGATATTTTCCAAAATTAATATTGTTTATTAATTTTGCTATTCAGAATTCTCGCCACCCCCGACCACTAATTTTAATAATATTTTGGTTCTTACACGATCATGGAAACATTCTCTGGGTAATATCTACTTCTAATATAACCAGCAAAATATATAAACACTAAATGAATTGGAAGAGACTGTTCCTGTGGTCAAAATTTGCTGTCTACATCTACCTGAAGGGACATTGTAGCCAGGTGGGGGGTGGCCTCTTCTCCCAGGCAACCACCAATAGAACAAAGGGGACACAGTGTCAAGTTGTGCCGGGGAAAGTATAGGCTGGATGTTAGGAGGAAGTTCACAGAGAGAGTGATTTCCCATTGGAATGGGCTGCCCAGGGAGGTGGTGGAGGCACCGTCCCTGGAGGTCTTCAAGAAAAGACTGGGTGAGGCACTTAGTGCCATGGTCTAGTTGGCTGGATAGGGCTGGGGGATAGGTTGGACTGGGTGATCTTCGAGGTCTCTTCCAACCTGGTTGATTCTATGATTCTATTTTTTTAACTCATCGCCTGAATCATGCTATGGCGTATCCCATGTAAGTACATTCTACCACAGCTCTAAATGCTAGGCTATAAGGAATTGTTGGCTGTAGTCATGATGGATGTTTCTCTGGAAGTAGTTCTAAGGAATAACTACTGTGAGTGAACACCTGCAAAAGACAGAAAAACAATGAATTGCCTCGTTCTTTAATTCTTCAAAGATTTAGGAACATGAAAGCAATACATTAGAAAAAACTCTGGTAGGATTATTCTGCTATAATCTCTATTTATGCTCTTGTTTCTCCATGTAATATTAGTGTTTGCATACTAATTAGTGATTAGAAATGAATTTTCTAGGAAGAATTTTTTTTTTCTATCAAAACTTACTTTGGGAGGTAAACTTTCTACCACATCCGTTTTCCATAGATAAACAATTCACTTAAGCCTACATGCCAAAGGATAATATAAAGATGTTATTTGAAAATAAATTACTGCTTCAAGTAGCATCTGTAGTGTATTTGCAAAATACCAACTTTAGAAGGTGTCATGGAGGGGATTTCTCTATTCCTTCCCTCTTAGGGGGAGGTGAGAAATTAATTTGAGGCGGTTTTGATTATTAAATGAAAATATCAAATTATTAACAATTATTGACAGAGAGAAAGATTTCTTAGGATTAATGCCTCTTAACAACTCTAGTGTTTGCCCAGCAAGGGCTGAAACTATATGTGCTCCTCAGATAGAGATAACTTATATTACAAAGGAATTAAAACTTGCTTAGGATGTGTTGCTCTTGAGTATTAATCATCAATCACTCTCCCGGGAATCATCTGTCTCAGCGTGTGCCCAGTATTGGAGTCTTGGTGAGCTGGAGTCTGTCCTGGCTTGCGAGGGATGATAAAGCTTTTCTCAGTCTCTGGGGTAAATTGAGTTTTCTCTAACCTTCACTCCTGGGGTGATCTCTGCCTCGCTGCTGCTGCTTCTTCTGGAAGCCGTGTGTCCAGGGATGGTCAGCTCGCAGGAATTTCCCGATGCAGGAGAAGGATTTGCCCGTGTTGCTTCTGACATGGTCTAGCAGCTAGCAAGCTGTGTTTGCAGGTTTGCAGACTGTCTGAGGGTCTGCTGAGCTGTGAGTCTTTCCAGAGTTACAGGATAGCTGGCAAGTAGTATTTATGCCGTGCTGCAGGGAGATTTAACTCCGCAGATGAATCAAGATAGCTCTAGGCTTTAGGCAGGGGGTCTCTCTGCTCCCCATATATGTATGGTGCAGGCATGAATATGCTCTGCTTCTCAGAGGGCTTGCAGATAGCTTGGCTGCGCCTTGAGATCAATGCATGTGGTCTAAGCCTCTGTAATGCTTGCAAGTGAGCAAGGCCTGATCCTGTGTCTAGGCAAATGCAAGCGGGTCAGGGCAGCAGGATGCTGCTATGGATCAGAGCTGAGTCTAAAATGCTCTAAGCTTCTGAACTGGTAAACAGTCTGGATTGTCTGGTTGGACTGAACAGGACTGAACACATGGTGCTGCTGTGCACCCCTCTTTAAAGGCTCTGGGGCCGAGATTCGTGGCTCGTTGGACATCCTTGAGTACTGTGTTCAGTTCTGGGCCCCCCAGTTTAGAAGGGACATTGAGATGCTTGAGCGTGTCCAGAGAAGGGCAACGAGGCTGGTGAGAGGCCTTGAGCACAAGCCCTACGAGGAGAGGCTGAGGGAGCTGGGATTTTTTAGCCTGGAGAAGAGGAGGCTCAGGGGTGACCTTATTGCTGTCTACAACTACCTGGGGGGTGGTTGTGGCCAGGAGGAGGTTGCTCTCTTCTCTCAGGTGGCCAGCGCCAGAACAAGACACAGCTTCAGGCTGCGCCAGGGGAGATTTAGACTTGAGGTGAGGAGAAAGTTCTTCACTGAGAGAGTCATTGGACACTGGAATGGGCTGCCCGGGGAGGTGGTGGAGTCGCCGTCCCTGGGGCACTTCAAGGCAAGGTTGGACATGGCACTTGGTGCCATGGTCTAGCCTTGAGCTCTGTGGTAAAGGGTTGGACTTGATGATCTGTGAGGTCTCTTCCAACCCTGACGATACTGTGATACTGTGTGATACTGTGATACTGTGATCTAAAAGGACCAATTAGGCTGGCCGTAAGCCAAACCTTGCCCCAATAGGCAGTAGAGACATGCCTGGACCCTTCCAATGGGGATTACCTGCCCAGACCTCAGGGGTACACAGGCTGGGCGTGTGTGTGTTACACAATTTGTTTTGCTGCCTCGTGGGTCCTGGCAGAAGAACACGTCTGGGCATGTAGAGGCATAGGTAAGCCTCAGTTTGGGGCTGCTGCCCCTCCACCACAGAAGGGCCATGGGATTGTTGACTTCAGATAAATCGCTAGAGATCATAAAATTATGAATTCTATGAGGAGCCTTTATCAGAAGAAAAATACAGATTGAAATGTACTGTTTTCTTCTTTTTCTGTTTTGTTGGCATAATCTATATTAAAATAAATGAGATATCAGAATGACAGTGATTCATAATTTCTGTAACTTTTACTGATTTTTCTCTCTTTTTCTTTTCTTCTTTTTTTTTTTTCTTTTTTACCAAGAGATGCTTGGATGTTATTTGTAGCTCACTAGATTTTAACAAATGTCGCATTTACTGAACTGCTATACAACTGCGTTTTCTGAAGTGAAAACAAAAATCAAATGAAACATTGCTTCCTGCACTTAAAAGTGAGATAATACTGGAGGAAATAGCAGCTTTTTGGTGAAATCCTCTTGGTGTTTTGATGGAAGGAGGAGTAAAAATGAAACTCCTACTATGGTAATACATGGCATAATCATACATAACTATGTAAAATATGCTTCAGAATCTGGAGGTCAAATTTGGTGGTGTTGCCCCATATGGTTTTAAACACTAGGTACTTTAGGACTCTGCAAGCCAGATGGCTTTGAAATTACTGCATGAAATCCCTCTAACTTTGGCTAATTTGTAGTGATGGTTTCTAGAGATATTGAATTATTTTTTTCATATTTTTCTTTCCCAATTTGTCTTTTAATGCTAGGGTGGTTTATTTTTTTGCTGTTGCCTTGATATTCTGGCAGTTTCTAAATGCTTTGCTGATTAATTCGGTCCAATGATGGTCAGTTCCTGTGAACAGAGGGGAAAGAAGTTTGTTCCTGTTGTGAGGATTTTATAGATGGGAAACCTATTGAGTTTAAGTCATACTCCTCTCAGACTTCTTTCTTTCCACCTAATTCTATGCTCTGCATTTCATGCATTGAAGGTAGTGAAATATAACTGTGCATGTATAGAAAAAAATGTTTCCTTCCTTTTTGATTGTTGCTGTGCATTCAGAGCTCTCTCAGTGATATCAATTTAATTATTAGACACAAAAGGTGTTCAGGGCTCAAATATTTTTCTGAGTTTCCATGAAAATGTGTAGCTGATTCTACTCTTGGGAGATATCTAATTGACATAGAGATTTATCTATTAAATAAGACAAAGATGTCTTTTATGTTGGTAGAAACTTGGTGTTGCAATTAACAAAAAAAAATGAAGAGGAAATCTTTTAGTTGAAGCAGAATAACACAGGTGTCAAGGTGATCTCAAACTCAGAAATTAGTGCAGAAAATTTTTTGAAGTTTCTCAGACTCTAATGGAAGATGTGTGTAGATTCTGCCTTTGATTCAATGATAAGCAAAAGGCCAGCCTCTTGCAACTGGGACCATAGTTTTTGAAGAGATGGGAATTTGACAGGTAATAGCTCTGGTGGCTTTTGGCTCAACCATGGGGTATCAGCTTGTCAGCATCAACCAGCACATAGAACACAGGACTGCAGTCTGCTGGGAACATGCCTGTTTTCAAACAAGATATGATGAGCAGAGGTGTTTCTTCCTTAGCAACCTAAGTGACTACCAGGCATAATCACCTGCAGGCTGGAAAGGAACTGCACCTGTGCAGGTGCCCACACAAGCTCTATACAAATTGGCCCTAGAGAGGAATGCTACCTGGTCAGTATTTCTCGCTCCCAGCATTTGTGACTACCTAGTTTTTCTGTTCCTAGGTGACCCATGGAGTTCTTGTCCATGGACTGAGCAAAAAGACAATAGAGTTAGTCTTTCCAGTTGAAATGCACATATCAGACCCTTATAGGGTTTTTGGGGGGGTAAAATTGCTTTTACTGCAATGCAACTCTCAACATAATATCCCTGCAGATATGGCACATACACGTGTATGATTCCCCCCCTCCTTTCAGAATAGGGAGCATTTTTTTTAGGATTTATTTGAGAGCCCTTGATAATCCTTAGGAAAATGAATGGGTGATTTCCACCACAGTGGGAGGGGAGTTTTCACTGGAACTGGCAGCTACTAAACTCAACGTGCACACACACAGAGACCTCTGGCACAGATGTATGCACAGTCTCTCTTTAGAGCCCAGTGTGTCAGGCTGGCGGAGGGGAATAAAGATTTGCTTACTATTTATATTTGTATACCTATCCTTCCCATTCATGAAAGACTCACATGGCCCCTTTGTGCCACTATGTCTAGAAGCAAGAAGACATTTTTAATAGCACTGTCACTTTTCAACCAATCCAGTGACAGATACGAGTGAATAATATAAATTCTCTAGCCATTCCTTGGCATTTATTTCAATGTAAGTGTATTTTTTTTTTCAAGTAGAAAACCCAATAGTAATTTATCAAGGGACAAATCATTTTTTCTTGGCAGTGGAGTCTGCAAAATCCCCATTTTTAAAGCACTAAATCTCCCTCTTTTGACAGGAGTAAGAAAGCATTAAAAGCTTTGATTTAGCTGGATCATACAAAATAGTTTCTCATAATTATCCTTTTGGATGATATATGCTTGTCTTTTTTCCCCTTCTTATTAAACCTGAGGTCTCCATTTTTCATCCAGCTGTATTACTGAATTAAATTGCCTTTTGTTGTATTCAAGTTAAGCACTTGCCGAAAGCTTTCCTTGTTCAGGGGAATAACATTTACCCAATGTGTTCCCTGGTTTTCTGTTTAAATTTACTGTTCACAATTGTTTGGTTTGCTAAGCAATTTGAGGTTATTGTTTGTTTTAATAGGAATAATGAATCAGTGTAATTTAGTGTTGTATCTTAGAATACAGTATCTGGGGGGAGAAAACAAAAGAAGAAAAAAACCCTAAAACTACACCAAAACCCAAACCACAGCTCACAAGGAATTATTATCTCCAATTGAAATGTAGATTGCAAACATGACAGAAAGAGCTTCTTGCATGTCCAGCCTTAAGAACTTTCCATTTTTATCGCTGCATGAAAAGGAAGTCTAGTTTGCTATGAATTAATTCCATGGGAGGTTGAGTCACACTCATTGACAAAATAATGCAAAGCAGTCCATCAAGCCACTTTTCTTGGACAGTTTGCATCTGCATGTTAAAAATTCACTGTGCAAGCCAGAGGCAGTTTCAGCCAAAGTTTTAATTCTGATCTTGCAAGGAGAAAGCTGAGATTTTATTGCACTAAATTATAAAAATCTACACTAAAAATCAATAAAAACCTATTTATAGTCAGCACAACAAAATAAATTGTTCATTTAAGGATTTGTGAGAAGCTGTTCAAGGTATTATCCAAGTAAATTAATTCACAGGCCACAGTTTCTGATGTGTAGCTCCCCTGAGTGAGTTTTGCCTGGGTGAATGTTCAGAGAGTTCAGTGTGTGAAACAGTCTTCCTGTCTTCTCCTTCCTGCTTAGGGTATTACAGGTTGTGCCCTGCCATGCTGTTGCTTGCCTTTTGCCCAGGTGCAGTGGATGTGACTTTATTGCAACTGTTTTTCTCTGGCCTGCGCTGGCAAGACTTTATAGCCATGATAGGCAGAGTATGGTCTAGACAGATAGAGATTGTTCTCTTTTACATTGATACTAAAGTTAATAATGATATGAATTACACAAGGCCTGATAAACATACAGTTGAAGGTGGTAACACAGGCCAGTGCAGCTGTATGAAAAATAGATCACATCAGACTTGTGATATGAAGGTTTGAAGAAATTCTAAATGTCACTGCTGAAGTCTGATGTCATTGATGTAGACCTACCTGTACGTTTGATCTCTGTGACACAATATCTTGACTAACGACTTCGAATGCTGGAAGATCAAAGTAATACACACAGAAGGTCTAGTGTTAGAAATAGCTCTGAACTAGGTTTTCCTGGCATGAGCAAGTTAACTTGGGAAGAACTAATTTCATGTAGATGTTGGAGCAGAGCAAGGAAAAGGATCAGAGATCCAAAAAAGAAACTGTATCAGTCTGTATAAAATTGTACCTAGGAAGGTTTCCTTTGACTACAGGAGAATGCCAATAGATACATAGAGGTTTTTAAAACATGGGTATACATTACCCTAACTTGGAATGAGAGGAATGGAATAGTTGGTTTTGAAAGTCAGATACAAGTTCCATGATGGGGAGGATTGGTGAGAGAACCTGTAGAAGAGGTAGGAGAACCCAAGGGAAGGGAGTAACACTCCCTGTCTGGGTGTGAATCCCCATGAAAAGACTGAAAGCACAAATAAGTGAAATCCTGAAGGAGGACATTAAACAAGATGATGAAAACTCAAAGGGTACAATAGAGACAGCATAGCTGGCTCATGCTTTTGTGACTGGATTTGTAAGTTGTTTATTGAAGGGAATGGGGAAGAAGTTATATGACAGCAGATGGGAAGGGAAGACTGAAGTATTTCCAAGAATGCCAAAAGATATGTGGAGTGTGTGAACATGGAGATAAATTTTAGCTTGTTGAACAGCAAGTTATGGTTGTGGTAGCCTCTGTCAGCCCTGAAAAAAATCTATGAATGTGTAATTTCCAAGATAGCTTCGAAAATCTCACCTAAAAGAGATGTGAATCCTTCAGAATAAATCGCCCTTTGTATCCTTCAGAATAGATTGAGAAGACAACCCTTTAGATAGAAGCTTTTCCTTCTCAGTCCTACACTCCCAATTTTCTCCCGTTTTCTTCTCAACTCTGCCACTGTAACTGGTGCCAGTACAACTTCTTGTGTTGATACTTTGAGGTGCAACATTGGTTTGTTTCCCAATTTGTTCACCTTTGCAATTTATTTCATTTTAAAATTAATAATCCATTATATTTTGGGGGTTCAACCCTTTTCATGCCCATTCTGAATGCCTTTGTGACAAAACATTGTAATAAGCATCCAGTCAGTTGTGTATGTTGAGCAATGGTTTTCTGCATGGATTCTATTATCCTTATTATTACTGATTTGTAAGTATCAGAAAAAATTGTGGAGCTTCATCTTTGTGCAGTCAAAACTGCTGGATGCCAAAATTTATCTCACAGATTATCTAAGTGTAAACAGTATTTTTTTTCTTCCACTCAAGTATTGGAGTATATAAACCTTGCAAATTCTTTTGTAAGTTAGTATTTTCTGGGGTTTGATTTTCTGGGTTGTTGCTTATTCATTTTGTTGGTTTGGGGTTTTTTTTTTTTTTATTCATGTTTGCTTTGTTTCTGTTGTATTGAGTTTCTCAGTGCCAAAATCAGCTGAAGTATTACCAAAACTGAAGTTTGTCTGCACTGCTCAAGACATGCACTTCTGCGCTAATGATCAAATGCTAATAAACTAATAAGGAATGCCAGATCTACAGAGCTGTTAAACTTTCTTCTAGATTAACAGCAGTTTTCATTGAATATGCCTTATGATCCAAAGCTGGTTGTTAGTTTCTGAGTATGCTGAAGGATCAGCAAAAGGCAGACATGAAAGTAATAGCTTTCCTTACTGATGTATGTTGTATGAAACTGCTACCTGATTTCCAGGCTCTTGAAATAAAATCTTTTAGCTGTTTTGGGTAGACTTTGGCAGAAATTTGCATCAAGCTTCCTGATAGAAAAATTCTAGGTTGTTACAAAAAAAGTTTAGGCATAGTATTACAGAGCTCTTGTGTGATTCTGCTAATTGCACAACCTACCATGTATTTTGGATTCACTTTTAGTAGAAGTATTTAATTACTTATCATAAATAGAGGAGAAAAAACTCTACCTACATAGCAGTTGAAAAACTCTCCCCAACGTATTTTGTTAAGCTTCTAATCTCATTTGGGCAATAAGAAACTGGGTGAAACTAGAGGGATATGAAACCGTTTGTTCATGACGTATCTTGACAAGCTGAAGTTCTCAGTGTGCCAATGTGCAGTCATATGGCAAAATTACATGGAAAGGAAAAAGTGATACTTTGCTTGTGTGGGTAAAAAGATATGGTAAGAACTGGAAGATGTGTTACAGGCAGATGAGAAACTGGAATGAGAAAACATTCCTGCTTCACTTGCCATAGGCAGTGCACACTCTTCTTTAAGCATCTGCCTGTATCTGCCTTCAGACCTTAGGGGGCTTTGTCAGTAAACAGAGGCTTGTTTAGCCTTCAGCTTACTTGGAGACTATCTGCCTCGATGGGTTCTCGAGGGATGTCTAGCACTTCCAAACAAACTCGAGAGCTCTCTAAGTAAGGAAAGACACAGGAAAACTGAGGAATTTAGCAATGAAAGGTAAATTGTGGTACAGACATTCATTTGGGTGTGTCTCAAGTCTGGAAGAGTTGGCTGGTTTGTGTTCTACAAATGGACTTTAATCTTGTTTGGAGGATCTAGAAGGAGCCATGCTGTGGCAGGATAAGGCACAGAGCACGGTACACCTTGTCTCAGCGTACAGATTGTGAAGTTTGCAGAGAAGTGTGAGGAGAGATGAAAAAAACACCTAGTCAGCTACATCAGCCTTCTCCAGTGATCAACGAAGAAATAGACATTCCCTTCGCTGCTCCAAATTTGTCAGTAGTACATTAATGAGGCTCTCATAGTCTCAGAGAACTGGTGTCCTGGATGTTGTTTCAGGTGTCTTCTGATCATCCAAACGAATAGTTGCTATCTGACTCAGTAGCTAAGAAACCTGAAGGGAGTGGCAGGAACCACAGTCTTGAAAGGAAAAATTATGGTGCCTAATGCATGTTATGAGATGTTAACAGACACTCAGAAGTCTTTTGTATAGAATATGCCTTTACTATGGACAGTAGTTAAGTATGTTTCCTAAGCAGATAAAAGTTGTCATGTGAGTAGGTTGGCAATTTTGTGCATTCCTAGTGACAGGCTCTTACGGTCTATGCTGATGTTTTAGCTCTCTTCACTATGTCTTCAAAAGCTATTCTGATTGTTGTCCTCTGCGTACAGTCAAGTTGTGTGGTACTGATTCTACTTCCCTTTTTGCGGACCCATTGGGCTCAGGGTTGGACTCCATATTCAGATGGTAGCACTAGGATAGGGCAGTGATGGAAAGGGTGGATTTACATGGAAGTGATGGCTGAGCTGAACTAGCAATCTGATTTTATTGGATTATCCTATGAGGTTGAAAAGGGCATCTGCTTGTTTGTTGAAAGGTTCAATACTTCTATTGCTTTAAAACAAAAGTCACCTTTTCTTTAATTATGGCTTATCTTAATGTAGTTTCATTACTAACGGGAGAAAAAACCCAAAAGAAACAACACATGAAAACTACTGCAAACAATCCCCCAAATACCAAAAAAAAAAAAAAACCAATCCACAACAAAACAAGCAAGGGAGTATGTAAATTGAATCAGATTTGGACTTTTTAAAAGTACAGATAAGAGATGACCCTAAATCAATACAGAATGCTGTAGAACTACAAGGAAATGCAGATATTTATTGTAAAATGAAAGCAATTTCTGGCTCCTTTATATCCCATAGGTCTAAGTTGAGGGTTTCATTCATTGCTTGCTGGGATTTATAGAGAAGACAGAAATGTTTCTTTTTTTTGCCAGCTCTGTAATTTAAATAGAAAAATCACTATCCATTATCATTGCTTGGCAGCCTTTTATCTAATTATTTAGGCCAGTCCCTTTCTGTAATCAAGACAGTTGTATTGATAACAAGCAGGCAGGTCAAGTTGTAACTTCCAGAGACATTAATAAAGTAGTTATTCATTCTGGAGATTCTTTGTGCTGATAGAGAGGCAAGCCTGGGTGTGGGTTCTGAAAGTTATTACCCTTTTCTGGAGAGCCAGCAGCTCACCTCAGCTCCTGTTGTTGGGAGACGATGGGAAAGGGAATCCCAGGGTGGTAGACTGAGAAAAGAGGAAGCAAAGAAATTGCTAAAAATGCAACATCCCTACAACAGAACTCCCTAGTCATCTCACTTCTCATAAATTTTCTGTTATCACTAATTGTTCACATCACAGCAGAGAGACAGTCAGAGCTTCTTGATGAGGATGGGACTTGAGATATTTGGCAAAGGGCTGTTTGTTGGTAGCAAGCTCAGATTAGGCTCATCTGTTTTGGAGGTAAATTTTGGCTATCAATGAACAGTTTTGCCATTTATTTAAAAAGTAATTATCTACTTTACTATTTTTTAACAAGTAAATCAGTGACTGTTACCACTCCTCAACTGGATTAGCTTTTTTGGTCACCTTTAGCCAGACACAAAGAGAATCTGCAAGTATAAGGCTACTAAAACATTCAGAGCAATTACTTACTGACTAGCACACATAGAAATCATCTAGTACTTTGCTTAATTATCGGCATAGTCACTGGCCCTGGTAAGGCATGCAAAATTTCATACTGCATCAGTTATGAGAAGAAGGGTTTGCCTCCTAGGATGAATCTTCAGTGTGTCTGAGTTGCTTAGTCTCCCACCACGTCCATCAAAGTGGTAACAGCTTGACCTGATTACCCAACCAACTTTCCTGGTTTTCTTCAGCATTATGTGCTTTCCCCTATTGTTCCATTTACCCTAACTCTGTACGTAGGCTGCCTTCTTAAAAATAATCTAGCTTCTTACTATCTATTAATTTTTCCACAAGTCTATGCTTTATTTATTGTAAATCCAGTACTGTAGTAAAACTGAGTAAATTCAGCACTTTACCCAAACAGCCTTGTGAAACCTCACTATAGTGCTGATATGTAAATGATAGTGGATTCTGGTCATAGAATCATAGAATCAACCAGGTTGGAAGAGACCTCCAAGATCATCCAGTCCAACCTAGCACCCAGCCCTATCCAATCAACTAGACCATGGCACTAAGTGCCCCATCCAGTCTTTTCTTGAAGACCCCCAGGGATGGTGCCTCCACCACCACCCCAGACAGCCCATTCCAATGAGAAATCACTCTCTCTGTGAAGAACTTCTTCCTAATATCCAGCCTATACCTACCCTGGCACAACTTGAGACTGTGTCCCCTTGTTCTATTGCTGGTTACCTGGGAGAAGAGGTCACCCCCCACCTGGCTACAATGTCCCTTCAGGTAGTTGTAGTCAGTGACAAGATCACCCCTGAGCCTCCTCTTCTCCAGGCTAAACAACCCCAGCTCCCTCAGCCTCTCCTCATAGGATTTGTGTTCCAGGCCCTTCACCAGCTTTGTTGCCCTTCTCTGGACATGTTCCAGCACCTCAACATCTTTCTTGAATTGAGGGGCCCAGAACTGGACACAGTACTCAAGGTGTGGTCTGACCAATGCTGAGTACAGGGGAAGAATAACCTCCCTTGTCCTACTGGCCACACTGTTCCTGATGCAGGCCCGGATGCCATTGGCTCTCTTGGCCACCTGGGCACACTGCTGGCTCATCTTCAGCTTACTATCTATCAGTACCCCCAGGTCCCTTTCCTCCTGGCTGCTCTCCAGCCACTCAGTCCCTAGCCTATATATCTGGTCCTGCAGTTCTAGGTTGTAATTGCCATCTCTCCTTCTTGTTCAGACATTCTCTCCTGAGCAAGATTTAAAGTATAAACTGGGAATTTGCATGCAGACTAGCAGAGGATTCAAACAATTTTAAGCTCTCTTGAATCCTGATAATTTTGAGCTGTTCTCTGGCTTCTGGTTTAATGGATATCTATAACTACAAGTTATGGTTGTTTGTTCCACAGCATTGTACTTTATGGTGCAGGCATATCTCACAAGCAGCACTTAGACCAATACATCTTTTGCATTTGCCCTCCACAAGAAGTGTGGAGATGTCTTCTGGGGACAATCTTCAGGCTTTGTGACATTATAACTCCCCTAAGGACACTTGAGGTTTTGGTGGTTTTGTGTTTTGTTTTGGGGTTGGTTTTTTTTGGTTTTTTTTGTATCTCACCATATTTTCATATTTCCTGTGTGAGGCTGGATGTGCCACAAACTCCTCTGTCCCTTTGAACCTCTAAGATATAGATAGACTTTTACAGAATTTCTAGTGAGTAGCAGTACATGGTGATACTGAAGATTTAATTGCTCGAGGTTACTTGCATTTGACTATAAAATGCGAGTTACAACCAGAATGTTATTAGAGTCTGATTTTCTTACCTTCTTTGTCTGTTTCAGCTAGGGAGTATACATTTTAAACATTTAACAAATGACCAAACATGTGAAATGATATTAGATAACTGCTCTGGGTACCATAGCCCTTGTGGTCCTACTGGTCCACAGTGCAAAATGTACTCACCAAGGGATTCCGTTTTCTGGATCTACAACTCTCTTTTTTAATTGTTCTCTTTTCTTAAACTTTGTAAAGCTTTCTTTTCAGGGCACCCCCCTTGCATGTGGATAAGGTCCCTAACTTCTTTTACAGCAAAATTAAATCTGTTCAAGCAGTGTTCTATGCCTTATTGTCAGTGAAGACTTGATCTCTTAAGGTAGGAGTCTGTTTTTGCTTCGGTTTAGCAGTGCCTAATACGAGTGGATGACAAATAATTAATGACTCCTAAACTAAGGCAAAGTCACTGTGGCCTTGGGATTTTGTGCATCCCATAAAAATCTGTTCACAGCTATGTGTTTCAAAGATCTGGATAGATACTTCTGTGACAGCTACACGATACAGTAAAATGGAGAATGTATATTTGGCCAGCAGAACTTTCTCCAGATTATATATCTCAGCAGTCAATGTTGCAAGAGCTATGTAAAGGTAATTGATAGTTTAAGACCTTAACAAAATTCATCCTGTTGGGCTTTTTATAGAAGGCTGGGGAATCCAGCTGCTCTGCACCTTAGCTAGTCCTATAACATACTGTCACTATTCTTGCCTCCAGCAAAGGCAAGTTGAAAGAAAGGTAGATCATCCATCCAGTCCGCTGAACAGAAGAAAAATTGCAATGTGAATTTTGCCTCTTCAGTAGATCTGTCTTACTTGTGGAACCTTTTCGTTATTTTTTCCCCTTTTTTATAATCCCTTCAATTCAAGGGGGAAAAAAATTCAGTAATGATAATGAAACAAGGCAAAAACCTCTTCAGAATGCTCCATACTTTGTCAAATTAAAACTAGTAAGGAATCGGCATAGTGTGCATCTAGAAGTGATACAGAGTATGCTTTTTTACAGTGCTGTGCTATTTACAAGAAGTAAAGCCTGGAATGAGTTATGGAAGTCATTTCCTCATGTATAGAAGTGAATTTTATCACATCTCTCTCCAACTTTATGTCTTCTACTTTATCACTAGAGTTTCTGCTAGCTTATAGCCACTGTCCCATTCTAATAAAGAAAGGAGAGAGCGCCTAATCCAGAAAATGTTTTAAACCTATATTTAATTGTAAGGTTACTGAAGAGTTAATGACATTGGTGGAGATGTTCCTGTTCCCATAAAACATACTATGCATGTATTAAAATGCTTAGTCGGATTTTTCCCAAACAGGGTTGCTAGTCTTGTGCGAGAGTTTCAAATAACACTACTCCTAACATTAGTGAAAGCTTCTCAGGGAGTATGGAAACTTCAGTTTGGGTAAAACACAGTGCACTTTTTATTTGTGATTTAGGTTTGATGCTATTTCCTAGAAATCTTAGTTATTTGTAATTGGGGTGCAATGGAGGGGTAATTAATGAGAGATATCTTTCCAAAATTAATAGTGTTTATTAATTTTGATGTTTGGAACTCTCACCAGCCCTGACCACTGATTTTAATACTAATCGGTTCTTCGCATGGTCATGGAAACATACAGAGGAATAACTAGGTCTAGAAATAATATATAACATTAATTGGACTCAACTGAACTGGAAGAGAAGGTTCCGACAGTCAAATACTGCTTGTCCACTAGATGGACTCAAGAATCTCCTTTCTGCTTATGGAAGAAGGCAATAGTCATTTACAAGTGGCTTTGGGTATTTACTCTCAAAATATTATCTCCTGACTCACAGGGCTAGCTACAGCTTCAGACAGTACCCAAATGCTTTCAGGAAATTCTGTTACTTGTCAGCTGTAAAGGCTTCTGATTCTTCCCAGGCTTCATGGAGTGCTGGGAAAGGAGGCAGACAATCTCTGACCTTATCTCTTGGCTCCTCTGGATGACCTGTGAATCTCCAGGACTTCCTATCTTGGCAGGAGACTTTCAGGTGTAGGCAGGATGTCTTTCAATGTGCAGTGTTAGCACGATGTCATGCTGGCTATGCAGGCCAATTGCATGGAAGACTTTAGAGCCTGTTCCTGGTGAACTCAAGGCAGACAGTTTCCAGGCAATTCAGCAGAGTTAGCTTATAGCTTTAGCATAATGCTGCAGAAAGCAACGGCAGAATCACTGCCATAAACAGAGAGCAATAGCAGCAGGCAACAGCAGGCACAAATACAATGGCAGAGCACATTGTGTTATCTGCTCAATTCTTATATCAATACAGTCTGAGACTAATGGACCTTTGGACAGAGAATAGCCAATCAAAATGGCAGTTAGCCAAGCTTGAACGTATTAGGTGAAACCATAGGCTTGCTCTACCCAAATTTGGGAAAAGCACAGGTCTTGCACAAGGCAGGCATAAACTAAGCACAGGATGTAAACAAGTCTGGGCAGGCCAGAGTCCTTAGACTCAGTGGCACCATGTTCTTTGTCCTCTTTCCCGTGGTTGCTTATCTCTCTAACAGAAGGAGGGAGAGCAGAAAAACCTGCCAGGACATGTATAAACCATGACATGGGTGTGATGCTGAAAAAGGCAATATTGTTACATGTCTTGATGCAAAACTCAGACCATTTGGTAAAAAGTGGTGGAAGTAAAACTGAATTCTAAGAATAAAGGTTTTGCGAGAAAATGCTTATGGGTATGGTGAAGATGAAGATCAAAATTTGGCTTGATGCTATTTCTGTATATTTATGGTGTTGAAATCAGACTAATTTGGCTTTTTGTCCTTTGGAAGTATGTTTTGTCCATTTTAATACCTAATAGCTTTACTTTTGCAGCAGTTTTCCTTTTATTACAAATATGTGAGGCTGTTTAAACTGTGATCAGCATGGTCACAGATTTCCTATGACTAGTGCTATTTACCATCTAAAGTAGGAATAAATGCTTGTTTGGTGGTTTGGCTTTTTTTGTTTGGTTGTTGGGCTATCCTATCAGTTTGCAAGTTGAAAAATAAGGCAGATGGTATGTTCAGCAATTTACTGAGAAACCATGAGCTTTATAAGCTAGGTTCAATCATCACAGCTAGACCTTAAAATGGACGCAGCAGCTCTCCTCAACATGTCAGGCACTGCAGGAATTGCTGCAGGTGAAATCGCCTCTTAATGTAGATGAGACCAGCTTTCTAGCACTGTGTCAGTGCTCTCCTCTGGCACACAGGAAAAGAGAATACAAACCCAAAATGGACCTGTAGGAAAACCCCAAGCAGGTAAGTGTATTCTGTGGCCAGGGCTCCCCTGGGTCTTCCCTCTGGGCTGAGGCATTGAATTCCTGATCCTAACTAGCCTCTTGAAATTACCTCAGGGCTTAACACCTGCTTGGTGACTGCTGTCCCCCCACTCTGCACTTGGAGGGGACTCTGCAGTTTGTTTATGTTCAAGCTATATCTCTACTCTCACAGCTCAGCACCTGCCATCATCTACAGGGTTGCCATACCTACGAGGAACTGGTCCCCAACCTGTGGCCATTAGAGCTGTCAGTGACCAGGGTAGGGCTGCGCTATCACAGACAGCCCCATAGATGACTAAATGTTTAACCTGCTGCTGGTGGCAAGGATGGTGCTAGGAAATAACGTCCTGAGAACTCTGAGTGCCAGTAAAGCCTATCCTGTGAGAGGGGCTCCTGTGCTGCAATCACGTGGCACTTGGTGCCATGGTCTAGCCTTGAGCTCTGTGGTAACAGGTTGGACTTGATGATCTATGAGGTCTCTTCCAACCTTGGTGATACTGTGATACACTGGATGTGGTATCCAGTAGCCAGCAACAGTGCACAGAAGCTCAGTCATAGAATCACCCCGGTTGGAAAAGACCTCCACGATCATCCAGTCCAACCTCCTCTGATGTGTGGTTAGCAGTTCAACAGCACAATCTGAAATCTGCCTGCAGGTAGATGCATAAATCCAAGAACATTAGATCAGGAAGCAGCTTAATACAGTAAGTATTGTCTGCAAGTACTGGTAGGAAAGGCTGGAAATGAGAGTCATGAAAGGTTTCTGTCTTCTCTGCCTCTCTAAGGATACATACTTCTTTAGTTTTAGGAGTATGGGTTTGCAGCTATGATGATAAAAAAAACAAACATCTGTGATGATAATAAAAACAAGCTCTGCTTTTTCATGTTTTCAGATGTGTTCTTACACAGCTAAGTCTTTAATGCAGTAAAACAAAGGTATTCATTTTGAAACAAATGTGGCCTGACCTTGCTAAGATCACCAAAGACCAGTAGACCACCCAGCATTTATGTTTGGTCAGGAAGACTAAAACTTATCTGAGCTGGCGGGGAGATCCACCACTACTAGAAGAGTAGGTAGGCATCCACCACTATTAGGAGAGTAGGTAGGTAGAGGTAGACAATTATCAAACCTCAGAAAAAGAATCTGGGGCTCCATGAATCATTAAAGGCCATTTTAATCACTAGAGCTTTGGAGCACCTGAAGATAACAGACATTTGGCTTACTAACAGTTTAGTTCTGTTGTGGAAGATTTTTTTTTCCTTAGATTTGTTGGTTTATTCTTTATGTTTTTGTTTTGTTTTTTTTTGTGGGGGAAGATATTTAGAAGGTAAGGTGGGATAAAATTTATAGTGCAACCTCTGAGCTGTTAGACAATTAAATGAACAGCCCGTGTGGCCAGGGCAGGACCTGTGGGCTCTGGGAACAAAGGTGAATTTCACCTCTTTTCAGAAGATACATTTCTCTAAAAGCTGTTCTGCCATCACTGAAAACTGGGATTTTTGCACAGTATAGACTTTCTACATATTTTCAGCAATTGAAGAGCAACATCTTTGCAGACAAACCATGAAGATCAGTATTTTTTTTCCTCAAGGTCTTCCAAAGCTTCCAGTTTGATCTCAGTATGATTTTGAAAGCTTTGATCTTTTAAGGTTTAATTTAGTCCAATGACAACATGGTTCTCCAAGGCAATTCACCTTTCCCTTCCTTATTTAAAAGAAGAAGGGGTGGGAAAATGTGAAAAAGAAGAGTAAAAATCACTTTGTAAGTGAGGAACAAAACCTTCATTAGAGAGAAAGTATCTGAAAACATCCTTTCCAGCAAAATAACCCCTCGAAATCCCATTAGCCTGCCATCAAAAAAATTGTTCTCTGTGTTGGTGTACTCTCTATACACCCTTGTT
Source organism: Pogoniulus pusillus (assembly GCF_015220805.1). Classification (NCBI taxonomy): domain Eukaryota; kingdom Metazoa; phylum Chordata; class Aves; order Piciformes; family Lybiidae; genus Pogoniulus; species Pogoniulus pusillus. Next base: position 13,659,629 of record NC_087276.1, on the reverse strand, counting down.
AATCCATTTTGAGATACTGAAAACCAAAAAATAAATACAAATAAATAGTTTATTTACTGTTTCAGTTCAAAGCTAATACATTTTAAAAGTGTAAAATTGTTTCACAGTTGTGTAGGACAACCTTTGCTAAACTCAAATGGAAATGAATAGCAGTTCACTGTACCCCAGATGAATCTTTTTTTTGTCAAACGCTCAGATGCAGCCCTCTGTTAAAAATCTCATTATATCTCTCATCACATGGCTGCACGTTCAGTTTAAGTTGCAACAAGAATTGGCTGCAGTAGCCATATCTCCTGTAAGATATGACTGTAATAATGAATTGTAGCTTTGAAACCTAATTCACTTTCTGTTTTCCATCCCTGTATGACAAAGGGAAGGTGTGGGTAGGAGTCATGAAAAATGCTTTTGCTCTTGTGTTTGTTGGTTGAGGAAGCACTGGGCTGTGTGATTGCAAGTATGGTCTGTTTCATGGTGATTTGACAATTGTCAAGGAGCACATACAGAAAAGAGGTGCTGTTTTTTAATGGATAAAATTAAATGGAGTAAGAATAGCATGGCTGGAATGCTGCTACCATATTTATTTTGTACATGCTGGTGGTAATTGGCATTGTAACAAAGACACCTTGTCCACCTACGCCAGTAAAAGTCACTGGTAGTTGCCTGTACCAAGGGCTTAGAAAGAGCTATGAAACCATAATGTACTTAACTGATTATGTAATTCTGTTCCCTAGAGGGGAAAAAAAGAGTTTCTGAACACAGTTGGTGATGAGCTTGTTCCCTAGAGCATGAAACATTAATCTACATTGCTAAAGCCTCTTAGCTGAATATTAGTTAGCAGCCTGTGAACCTGAAAAGGTTCAGAGCAGGGTGAATTGTTGGGAGGTGGTTGGTGCTCTGAATTTTGTGTTTCCTTTCAGTCACAGACATCTGTTTTAGTGCATATAGAAAGTTGTTCAAAATTACAATTGAACATGTTTTCTTAACTGCTAGTAAACTGCTCATTTCAATTTTCATTTCATTTCTTCTTCCTCATTCTCTTAGTTGTCAGTTTAGTGCAACAGAAGAACATATCTTGAATGTAGTGTTTCCCATTACTATCATCTTGGTAATGTGCAGTGGTGTTTCATCTCACCATCCCTTTGGCAAGTGTATGGAAAGGATTATATAACATAAAATGTATGCTTTTAGGAGAAAACTGGTGTGAGATCCTCAGGCACTCAGCATGTTGGTGTCACCAGCTGGGTTTCAAAAAAAGAGTAAAATGTCTTTTTTCTGTACCACTTCATGTTGTATTAGGCTTTGGAGGTTTTTGTGATCCTAAGTTGTCTCTTATTACAGCATTCCATGTTTCAGAGTTAGATGAAGTGGGACAAAAAAAATTCAACTCAGGAACTACAAGAGGTAGCTTGTTACTTTTTTATTCAAGAATACTTGAAGTTCTTCTAGTTCTTGGTTGATTATTTTGTCTCACTCCATCTAACTCTGAAACACAGAATATTGTAGTGAAAGAAAAATTAGGATCAAGCAGCTGTTGTGATGTGCTATTGTGCCTTAAGAGACCCGTTCACTGTGTATTGAATAGCTAAAGGTTTAAATTACATACAGAACGCATAGAAATTTTGCCTGGCTCAAAGCAGCTACACTTGTAGCAAGATTTTTCTGTTCTTTTGCAGAAAAGGGGTGCAGTTGGAGGTGATATACAGATGTTTCTTACCAAATCCCCATGTGCTGCAGGAACCAGAACCCCTGACGATTATTTTGTTCCTGCCTCCACCCAGATTGTGGCTCTTCATGATTTCTATGCCATTTTAATCATTCTGGAAGTAGTTGTGGAATATTTGATACCATATTTGAGGAGGTATTCCAGTTTTTAAAAGCAATATTTAATATTTGTTTAATAATAATATCCTTCATCAAAGTCACAATTTTATTTTAAATAATGATTTATCTCTCTTTTTTTTAAGCCATTGATCATGTTATCATGGTTCTGTACTCAGTATGACAGCTTAGAAATTTTTTTTATTATTTTCTAATAATGAAATCTGAGGTTCTCATGTTATCACTAGCATCAGAAAATGATAGTTTTAGCCAGCATCAAGAGTAATGAGACTTTCAGCTTGGTTGCAGGAAATGGCAAAACTATGTGTTGTAGCATTTGCAATTTTTTTTACACAGGTACTAGAAAAATACTAGAAAAAATATTCTGATGAGTTTGACTGTCAGCTCTGTTCCCAAAAGGATTAAAACACCACCCCCCACCCCGCCACACACACATCCTTTTTCATATTGCTTTAGAAGCAATGACTTGGGATGTTGTTTTCTCTGATACACTTCATACATTCCACTTCCACACCTCTAAATAATTTGGAACTTCAGGAACATGTGTAATGTAAACCAAACCCAGTATCAGTGATGGCATCTAAGACAAATGGATTCCTACCTTTGTTTTATGCCACATCTTGTCAAATTAGTAATGCATTTACATTAGTTGATGCTACAAGACATACAACTCTATGTACCCACATAGCTAACATAAAAATAAAGTATTTTATCTTTTCTGATGATTTCCTAGATAGCTCTCTTCTTTTTGGCACTGATTATCTTTTTAAGGGCAATATGATAACTTACTGCTTTATCTAATCACTACATCCAAGGAAGAATCCACGTAATTAAGATTTCAATTAATTTTATGACTCTAACTTTCTCATTTTGCCAAAAATATCAAAGTGGGGAGGAGGGAGGATTTTACAATGAAATTATAATAAGTTTGATAAATTGTAAAGAAAATTTAGTCTAAAGCACTGCTAATCAAGAAGATACCTTGACAGACCTATGTATCTGTTTATGGTTCTTTGTGTAGTATTCTTTAAAAGGTTGATTGAAGGTGGAATTTTAATAGATGTGTATTTCTACATCACCAGAAACAAAAGCATAGCATTGTTCAGTTGTTATCTCGCAGTCAGATATTATCAATATATTCAAATACTACAGGAGAATTAGTCCTTCCAGGGTCCCAGGGAGGTGCTCCCCCTCAGAGTATTTTCTTGAGAGTCACATCAATAAAATCTTTGTGAATTACTTCTCTCTTGGCAAGGATGCCAGAGGCAGACAGCTACAGTGTCTGTGCCAATAACCTGCCCAGTATCACGTTTAGAAGAGGAAGGACTTAGTGCTTCCCTTTAGAGATCCCCACTGGGCAAAAAGAACAACAGCAACCAGTGCAGTAACGCACTGAAAAATAGTGATCCAGGAGACACAGTAACAGTGGGGCTCAGAAGGGCTGCCAAGGTAATGTGACAGCTGTTACTGGAGTTGTGCACTCAGCACTGATTAAACAGGTTGAGCTGCTGCCCTGGAGCTCAGGTTGTGCTTGGGGACGAGACCAGAGTGAGGCTTCTGAGAACAATAAATCTCAGATATGTACCAAGAGTAGGGAACAGAAGATGTTACTGCAGCAAAGCAAGAATGCAACCAGAGTGCTCTATGAAACAATTAAGTTTGGGGACTGGGGAATCCCATGGCTGTTGTCTCAGCCTAGAGTGAGATTTGGTGTTTGAGAAGGAGAAAACTGAGTCATAGAGGACGAGTGTATCTGACAGGTGGCTGTGTGCACCAGCAGAAGTGTTGCCTGTGTGTTCCTTGGCTGAGAGATGCTAGTGTTGTGTGGCTTGGGTTCAACAGTTTTAAGGTTTGACAAGAACACGGGAGCCCTGCAGAAAGACATGGCCTCAGAGATGTCTTGGAGAGTAAAATATGGGTTATTTTTGGACACGTTCTCTGTGCAGTCTCAGCATTGGGCATCACCTGACTGTGAAACTATAGGTGAAGAAAGCCATAAATCAAAATTACTTTTGAGACTCTTTGTTAGAGGACTTATTTCCTTCTTCCAAAAAAATGTGGTGTTACTTACAATTAGTGTATTGAAAAAGATCAGTGTAAAGCCCATAGGAAAAGTTACTACCTGTGTAAGCTTGTATCTCTAGGATTGTCAGTAGACTTGGCTTACACTTAGAGAGGCTGACTTAGCCAAGGCCAGATGAGGGCTGCTGTTAGATATATTCTTTGTCCAGCCTTTGAAATATTGTCCTGTGCCATAAGCCTCAGCTCACAGTTAAGATTAGAGTACTGAGGAGAATTAGTAGACCTATGGGAAGACTGGGGCTGAGGGGAGATTGCAAATGCTAACTGAGGTCTGCTGCTGGAGTTATCCACTGAACAGTCAAGGTCCCATGGCACTAGCTTCAGCTGACTGTGTATGGCAAACTTGGAAAATCTTAGATTGAGGACTAGAAAACCCATCTCTGTCCAAAATTCAGACCCCTCACACTGTCCCTGAATCTCACATCTCCATTGCAAAGTGCTCTGATGAATGGCAGTCCGCTGATTGGCACTAGAGCAGACCCGAACTGGAGGTACAAGAGCAGGATCTGTGCTACACGCAGCAGTGAGTGTTCAGTGTGGTTGCACACAGCCCACAGAATGATGAGGTCTGCCCCAGGACAATATGGTAGAGCTGCTGTTGGACTGATCTGTCCTGTGATTTACTTGGGTAGATGCACTTCATAATCTACTAGATGCACTTTATAATCTACTGTTGTTTGTGATGGTTATGTGAATTTTGTGCAATGCCACCTGGTTAGATTTTTTTTTTTTTTTTTTTAGTGTTCATATTGATGATATGTGGTTTGTTTGGGTTTTTTGGTTTTTTCTGGTTTGACAGTTTTTCTTGTTAATCCGTTTTTAGTAAAAACAACCAACATACAAAAAAGCATAGGGTTGAGAGTCAGATGTCTCTGCACCTGTCCAGGGTATATAATATGTGACCAAGATCAAAAATTACTGAAGGTGGGGAAGGGGATCCAATCCCCTGGTAAGCAGCATTTTCAGACATATGGGCTATCTTAATGATGTTTTATTTTGGATTGGAAGTGCTCTCAGTATGAATTTTTGTTAACACTGGCATGAAGCATTGGGATTTTGAGGATAAAATAAATTGTGTCTTGAGTTAAACCATTCATAACTTCTTGTTAATAGGTAACCACAGAAAAAACTACTGGGATTTACAGCTCTAGGGAAAGAAAATGCGACAACGTCAGCAAACACATCAGAAAAAAAACACTACTTGTTTTTTTATCATTCAGAAATGTGGAGTGAGCTAAGCTCTTCTGCCATATTAATTCATAGCAAATCATTTGCCCAGTTGTGACACTAACAAGAGCCTATTTCACATTTGCAGGCCCCTAAACCTCCCATGGTAGTTCAGTGCATTTCAGCATGATGGCTGATCAGGCCTGCACTCTGACACTTCCTGCACTGATCATTTATCACAGTCATATATGATTTATTTACTTCCGACCCTTCCTGAGTCGGCAGGCTGCCTTCAGGATAATATGGCTACTCAATTTAGTTGTGCTGTAAATTAATAGATTCATTTCGCTTCATACTCACAGATTTTGCTTGCTTGGGTTTCCTTTCCATTCAAAATACAACAAGGATTAATACTGAACTTCAGAATGTTGATTTTGACCAAATTACTTTTGGATGTAACTGTCCCTTTGAAAGAATTCAGACTTTTGTACCCCTGGAAATTTTGGTGTTCTCTTTTCTGTTTTTTCCTGCTTTGTTGTATGGAATGGTTGCAGTTTCCTGGCTTTGTCTTGCTATGTCACAGAATCATAGAATTGTTTCAGTTGGAAAAGACCACTAAGATCAGTCCAACCATCAATCTGATATTGTCGTGGTCATTAAACCATGCCCCAAAATGTCATGTCTGTACAAGTTTTGAACATCTACAGGGACAGTGGCTCCATCACTTTCCTGGGCTGCCTGTCCCAAATCTTTTTTTAGTAAAGAATTTTTTTCCCAATATCCAATTTAAAGCTCCCCTGCTACAACTTGAGGTCATTTCATCTTGGTCTGTCACTTGACAGTGGGTAGAAGAGGCCAATACCCATCTCACTGCAACCTCTTTTTAGGTAGCTGTAGACAGCAATGAGGTTACCCCTCAGTCTCCTGATGTTGTATTCGAGTCAGTCTGGGGGTGTAAAAACATATCAAGAAGCTGGAGGCAGTTTCTCTTAGTATCCCACTTATGTGGAGACAGCATCGTCAGTCCCGTAATGTTCCCCTTGTAAATTCCAGGATAAGGAAGCATGGTGGAAGCAGGGATTGCAAGGCCTGTTCTGTGATGTGTTGTTGTAGGGCTTCTGTACTGTGAAGCTTCAAATTATGGCCAGTCTGCATTGTATCAGTGCTAGGCATTTTTTTTTTCTTCCCATGGAAGGGTACTGACAAGTCAAGGCTGAGCTTTAAAAAGATAACTTACGTTTAAAATAGAAATTTATTGTTTAATTCTGGGAGATATGTCTGCCTTTTTAACATACAAGGACATGTTAGCATTTAAAACTCATCAGAATCTGGGGGTACCATGAGGCTACTTTGCTTTAACTCTCCTTTGACTGTTATGTGTGCATATTCCTGCAGGCATCTGTCATAAAATCCTTATGTGGTTATAAAGATTTCCATTCTGCTGAGACTCCAGGCAAAGCATCACAGGAAGCATCTTCACTGGAATCCATTCCTTTGAAGTAAAACCTCTGCCAGTCCGGCATTAACAAAACAGTATCAAAATATATGACAAGTCTCTGGATCTTTGTCACGCAGACTATGCTTTATCTGTAATAGGTATGACTTGAGCTCATCTTTCCTAAAATGAGTGCAGTAGTAACACAGATCAGTAAATGTTGCAGTCAGTGCTGCAAATAGGAGAATTATAGATGGTATGCATGCACGTGCTGTAACCTTTCAGAGTGAGAAAGCAAATTTATTTATATATCTTTCATAATTCTCTCCGTTTGCCCGATCATTGCCCTTGCTGTGCTGTGTTATAGCTTCTTATTAGCTTTCCCCTTTGTAATAGAATATTTTATGTTGGATACTCAAATATCTATAAAGACACTAGTAAAAAAGTCTTCATTTACAGCTCGACTCAAAAGAGATACTGGGATGTCTGTAACATCTCTGTATTGCTGTTGGACATGAATTTAACACTAGATAGATGCAAAGATGTTCTAGCAAATGAATTTATTCCAGTGCCAGTTAGAGATCAGAATGCTTGCACCAGGTTGTGAGTAGCCTTCCCTGATAACCTTGCTACTAAATCTCTTAAGGCTAGGGAGCTCTATGAATAACTGTGCTGAAAATTTCAGAATGTAGGGATAGGTAGACTCATTAAATATTTATTTGTCTTTCAGCATTTTTCTTTGCCTACTGTAGAATCGTCTTGTCTTTCATGAGAGAAAATTGAGGTCTATTCATTCTGGGTATCAGACTCTTAGACATAGCTTTCATTGTAGCAATCCATTCTTTCGCTCTTGGCAGCTCCTGAACCCTTCTATAACTCATTACTTTTTCTCCCCATGGCTCTGTCTGAAATATGGTCTGATCTTTAATCACTTGTTTGATTAAGCCTAGCTCAAATTTGTCTGTGGGCTTGGGAGGTTTTGTGTGACTTTTTCAATTTCAAAAAATGTGATCCTGTCTTGCTCCTACAGCTCTGGCAGCACCTGCGTGAAAATCAGTGCACCATTTTTTTCCTAAACTTTGACATAAAGTTCATGATCCACTGACTGTGTGATTATCTGCAATAACATTAATTTGGGCTAATTATGCATCCTTCTGTGAAGTGACATGTTTAGCGTTACCAGCTATCTCTCATCATCATACCCTGGGATTTTGGTCAAGAGCATAATAGCTAAAGATTGGGTTATAGAATATGAGTAAGAGATCAGGTGTTAAAGAGCTGATCACAGAGCAGCTCTTGCTTAACCATTTTAATATTAATTCCTGTTGAAAATCCTGTTGTTATATAGCCAGAGTTTCTAGAATTCTTTAACTCTGATGTCTGTCTTTTTAAAATCAGTTATTTCATTCACCCTTTTAGCGATTTGTGGTCCTAAGACAAATCTTCAATTATTTGGGTTATTCAGGGTTATTGAGAGGCCTTCTTGACTAAAAATATTCATAGTGTCATAATTTTACTTTATTGGTTCAGCATTGGAAAAGCCAGTGAAGTCAAATGCTTCTAATTAAATCCTTTAAAACTAAAATACTGTGCTTCTGACTGTATAAAAGTATTGCTTTTGAAAAGATGTGCTCTGATTTTACTCAGCAATTACTATAAATTATCACTGGGATAATTTCAAAATGCTGAAGATCTTAACAAGAAAATGTGTTCCCATTAAATCGTGGAGTAGAAAACAATTTTATCTATATCAATATTTACAATGAAATTATTTCTTTAAAAGGAGAAGAGGGGAAAAAACCAAAACAACCTGCAAAGGCTGGTAACTACAATGCCTCAAAAAAGCCAGTTATGAGTTTATTTACTCCCACAGAGTCTGAGCCATGATTATGTTAGATGTTGGGCCTTTTAGTATGTGAGTAGAGAGAGTCTGGGTACTAGAGCAAGAAAGGTGATATGAAAAAATGTGTCTAGTAACCAACACCTAAAAGCTTTAAGCTTTACAGAACACCTAGTCTGCAAATTACCAAAGGCACCAAGGCTTCCCCAGGCCAGTACAGGGAGCTGTTGTTTGTCTGCTCTGGGGTGTAGTGGTGGTGTCCAGGAGCTCAGGCACTGGGTTCAGCCCAAGCACTGAAGCTCAAGTTGCCTTTTTCCCTCTTCCCTTGTTTTTTCTTATCGGCTCGTGTGTCTGCCTTAATCCTGTTCTTGTTCTAATCAGACATTACTTCTACAGTAATCAAGCTCTGTTGAATTGGTAATTATTTATCATTTGAGGCCTTTCCCCTCTAGGCTCTGTTTGATTTATGTACCTGGCACCTCCTTTAACAGCGGCCACCCTTGTATGTATTTATTTATAACTAAAGAGGGAAGAAAGTGTACTAAGTTCAAAGCCTTTAAGCAATCTGTACATTTCCTTTCAGAAGAGCATTACATAGCAATGAAGTGTGGAAATGTAGCAAGACAAGACTGGGAAACTGAAAACTGCAGAACACCTTAGGTTTCTTATCAGGAAAAATACCACTGCAGTTACAAAGCCTTTTTTCCTTTTTTTTTTTTTTTTTTTTAATTTAAATATGAAGGTAGCTCTTATTTAGAGAGGAAGTTTAAGTGAGGCAAGTTTGATGAATCAGTTTCTAAGAGAAGCTTCATGTAGGTTGTTCTAAATTTCCTACCCTTAAACGCAACTGTAAACAGTTTGAGTTGTGAACACGGTCATTAACAATAAGCTCTCAAACCTGAGCAGTGGCTAGCAAACTCACCTTTAAATACCTTGTGCTATTGTATCTTCAGGCATGAGTTAAACACTCTCTAAAATAGTAATCCAAAGGAAGCAATGTAGCAGCAGTGATTCTCAACTCTGGGAAATGTGAAAGAGAGGTATAATAGTAGTAGTAATAATAATAATAATGTCTATAATCTTAATGAATGTGGGAATATCTGACTACCTCAAGGGGGAGGGAAAGTAGTTTGCTTGGGTTTTTTTGTTTGTTTGTTTTGTGTGTGGTTGGTTTGTTTGTTTGTTTGGCTTAAAAAAAGTTATTTACAGCTTTGATAGAGGTTAGCCTGGCAGTTAATCCTCCTAGCCGATCGGGTGGTAAAACAATGAGGCAGCCTCTCCAAATGAGGATTTTAATTAACTTCTACCTAATTACTCAAATATAGTCAAACTCAGGATATTTTATTTCCCTCTCTAATAGAACCTTTTTCCTGAGAATATTTTGAGAGCTAAGCATTTATTTCTGCCATCAGAGACCTCAAGTCAAAATCTTGTCTTTTGTAATCAATACAATAAAGCAAAGGCAACTGGAATGTTAAAGATGTTCTTCTTTTATCCATTAAATGAGATTTAAAAGCTTTGCATTCTCTTTCCACTATGCTGGCCCTTAAAGCTTTTATCACATTAATGCCAGTGGCTCAATATTGTGAATTTTGTATCCTGCAGCTCTGGCTACTTAACAAAATTAACTGAATGCACTGCTCTAATGCTGTTCAAGCTTGAGTGACCGATGAATCCAATGACCCTGTTTGGACATCCCTAATATTCTTCAGAGTCTAAACCTGTGCTTTGCCCTCAGTTCTGCCTGTGGGAAAGATTGCTGTATCTATTTCTTGTAAGGGGAAATCTTTCTCCCTCTCACCCCTCAAAAATAAAGAAAATACCAAACATTAAAAAAATTGCACAGTACCCAGACATTACTTAAGCATAAAGGAGAACAAGAGAACAGTCCTAGGATTTTTGTTTAGTTGGTTTTTGAGTTTGGGGGGTGGTTGTTTGTGGCTTTGGTTTGGTTTGTTTTTTGTCTTAGGCTTTTTGTGTGTATTGATGAGGAGGGTATAAAAGACAAGAAAATCTAAACTGAGTTGTGGCCTGATCTCTGAAGCTTCATTTGGATTTGAAGGTCTGGTTCAACATCGTGAAGACCTGAAGGGCTCTCCTCCTGCTTTAGTAATATTCCTGTAATGGTCGCCTCTATTACTTGTGTATTATATTAAGTGTATTCCAGGAGAATTGTTTTCTTCAGTTATTAGCACAGGGGTGAAAACCCAAAGACTGTCCTTGATCCAGGGTGTAAATAGCAGCAGGTTAGAACTGGGGAAAAAAATAACCTACAAAGCAGAATATTGTTAAAATCTAGTTTACTTCTGTTCATCTGATATTATTACTAAGATTGTTGCTTCCAGTGATCAGAAAGATTGACTGCTTTAATCTTGGAATCTGTCTTGGAATAGGGTTTCTTATAACAAACAAAAAAACCCAAACAAAAATTTTGTGTGTTCTAGCCTCAAGATAAAATTTCTCTGTCCTCATGGGTTACATTATTAAACAGATTATACAGAATTGTTGTTTTGAAGCTTTTGGCCCCTCACATGGGTCAATCTTTAGTCTTCCGTTGATATTATGTATTCATACAAAAATGCTGTCCTAGGACTTACCGGACAATGCGATGGAACTTCCAGCTACAGGAATAGTATTATTGTTTGTGTGAACATAGTACTTCAAAGCTGATAGACAAATATACCACTTAACCTGAGTTGAAAATAGATGTTCTAAGTATTACTTTTATTTGCAGGAAGAATGGAAATAATGAAATGAACTGGCACTCAGAACAGAGTTAGGACTTGGGCACTTTCATGTTTTCAGTCTGTGATGAATTCTCTGGATGATGCAGCAGTACTTTCTCCTAATGAACTCCTATTAAACTGTCAGAATATTCAACTATTCGGTCTTCCTCTCCTGATTTTACTAGTCACATTGCAATAGTGAATCTAAAGAAAAGCAAACATTTCTCATGTTAATTAGAAGACTGGGAATTCTTTGTTATTTACTACTTCTATCATCAGAGGTGATTGCAGTTTTCAAAGGTCTGGTGCGCTTGCTCGTGTTATGATTTCTGCAGAGAAATTCACCAAATGCATCCTATCAGTTCAGCTTCCTGCAGACTACAAAAAAGGAACCAAGCCTTTATTCTTATTTATTACACTGATCTGGAGAAGGTTTCAATGGGAATGTTTTTTTTCTCATTTTGCTGAACAAACCCCAATAAAATGAACTTGCCTAGTGTAAAGCAGGGATCAGCTACCAGTGAGAAGAGCCATATCATGTGTGTCAGAGAATAGGCTAGGCAAAATAAGGTCAAGAAGCAGGTGGAACTGCTATCTGAATGAGGTAGCTGTGTAGCTGAATAGGTTGTCTGCATGTTTGTTACTAGCCAGTGCTGACCTCGTGTGAGACAGTGCTTACAGGCATCTGTTTCTTCTCCCTCCTCCAGCATAGCCATAAGGCTATTTTACTTTTGTTGAGCTCAGAAGTTCAGAAGTCCTTAGTTAAATACCACAGGATTTTAAAATACATCTGTTTGCTTTCCTGCTTCTTAACATACACACACTTATGTCCCTTCCCTCCTCAGTAAAAGCCAGTAAAATAACAGTAAAATCTGATTGAGATTTTCAGTGGAAACAGTAGAATAAGCGGTCCTGTTGTAAAAGCTTGTTTAGATTATCAAGGTTTGATGCTTTTCAGTGATGGGAATTTCAAGGAATGCTCACTAACTTCCTGCAGTCAGTCATCCTGGTCGTAATGCTCAGGTTGCTTGGTTGCTCAGAACCCCATATAATCTATGTTGTCTTTAGTTACTATCTTGTTAATGCCTAGTTATTTCTCTCTCCTTTTTTTTTTTTTTTAAGTTACTATTCCCTGTAATCAGCTGAATGTGTAACAGGAATTTGGCAAGCTTGTCTTGAGATTGAGAATTAAGGACAAAGTTTATTGAGAATGTTATCTCATAGGTTTGGAATTAAATGGTTCAGCTAGAACTACTGTACAACTGTGTACCAAGACAACCTTGCAATGCAGTAAGTTATTACTTAGAAGGTTTTACAAATTCATTTTTATGTTTTAGCAAAGAAGTTTACCTTGGGAACAGTACATTCAAACTGCTTACTGAAAAATCGCTTTAATAGATTTTCATGTGGTAAAATGTCTGCTTCACAGATAACATCTTGTTTGTGTCAGATAGTGCTGGGTAAATTATTGGAGGTAACATTTTTAGAGGAAAACAGGAATCCTTGGTATTGAAGAATTTAGTAATACTTTGTGTGCTTTGATCAAGAGATTTGACACAGCTAGCTAAACATAAGCTATTTTGAAGTAGAAAGTATTACATGGCTATAAAGACAGCTATAAGACCTTGTTTAAGAGTTGAGCAAACTCCTGAAATAATGTTCACTGCTCTCAGAAAAAGGTATTGGTTGATATCTAAGTAGCAAGGATATTTGGAGCACTTTTGGAGTATTTTAGAGATGTGAAATAAAGTTTGTGGGCTAAGGTTGGCACTAATTGTCTTTACTGCAGTGGTGCTAATGTGGTAGTTCTGTATCTACAGGCTTTACATCCTGTCTGGATAGGGTCATTTGGACCAATTGATCTTTCTCAAAGCAACTCTATTACCTATAACTATAACCAAAAGCCATTCAGTAAGAGATACAGATAGATGTAATAATCCAAGAATAATGCTGTGAATGTGATTGCTTAGAATTAAAGTTTTTCTTATGTCCTCACTAATCAGAATCATGGATCAGAGTGAATTTATGAGCTGCATACACTAGTCACAGACCATAACTGTCCAAACGCTGCTTTTACCTTTTGATACAGCAGCAGCAGTAAAAAGCACTACCAGTGAAAAAAAGGGAGTTAATCAGGACATGTTTCTTCCTATTTGCTGGTCATCAGAGTGTCCTTGTGGGACTACTTCATCAGTACCAACCAAGTTTAACTGCTTAATTACTTCCCTGATAACTCATGGAGGAGCTGTGCTCTGGGAAATCTTCTGCTACTGTCACAGATTTTGTGTTGCACCGTGAAGATTGTATTGGTCATAGTTATTACGCTTCTCTAAAACCCTGGGAGAGTTTTCAATCAGAAGCAATAATGTTAGTGCAGCTTACTGATATTCTATACTAGGCTTTTTTCCCTTATCTTTGTTATGTATCTCCAAAAAGACAGAACTGTTCAGGAAACATGGATCATGACTGAAGTCAGATGTGAAACAACATACCAGCATTTTGCTACAGCTGGTCTTTCCAGTCTGGGGAAGCTTTTATTTGGGAGTTACACTTAAAGTTTACAATAAATATCATACTTCCTTACAAGGCTCTCAGCACATCCTTGTGCTTCACACTGGTGACCTCATCTTTATGTGGGATTATTGCTTTAAAGCAAGGTGACATCACAGTAAACTCTACTGTGGAAAAACTTGGAAAACAAAGTGAGTCCAAAAAATCATGGATAGAGTGCCAATTATTGTAATGCTGCCTTTAAACATCTTAAAGGTTGTAAAGTGTATCCAGAGTAACAATAGGAACCACACTTTGAAAACATAACCCATCTTGTAATCAGTAACATGTTTTTGAAGTGTTCTTGAACCTGACAACACATATTACAGTATTTAGAAATTTGATTTCTGGATTTAATTTTCTGTTAAATCTGTGTTTAGAGAATGATAACAAGAAGCGACACAAAGTCTTCAATGTGCAAATAAGGTTTCTTTATGGAAGAAAATTGTATCTTTTTTTTTAAGTTGGATTTCTGTCTTCATTAGATAGGAAAACTATTGTTCACATCTTCCACCTGAGACTTTTACTGCCTCAGGAGAGTTGAAGTTGCTTTAAATTATGGTTTTACTCGATATTTGCTATCCTATTCTGAGTTTTTTAAGATACAGTTAAAAATGCTCACTAAAGGCAGGAAACTGAACTTCTCTGTCAACGACAAATATCTCATACATTCAGAGCAAATGTTCAAATACAACTCTCATTACAACAATCCTTTCCCTTCCCTTGGGTGGGGGGGGAAGCAGTGTTGAAACAAAAAGTAGAAAGGCTTTCTCTCTCAATGCTGTGTCCACTAGACCTCCTGTCCTCCACCCATGTAATGGAGCACAGAGAGCTCAGGTGTTGTTAAATTACTCTATTAATTAGAGGTCTAATTGTACTGTACCACGTACGGTACAAACACCAAACCATGCTGTTGGAAATGTATCCAATGGACTGTATTTCTTAACTAGTAAGAGAATAGCTTGTTCAACTCAACAGATTTTGGAGTTGCTTAAAGTTTTCAGACCGAAGTGGCTTTGTTCCCTGAGACAGAAGTGGATGCAATTTGTAGCTTGGGATTTAGACAAAAAAGAGAAAAGAATAGGCAAGCAACCCTAAACCCTTAACCAAGTAAGCTTTAGGGATATCAGATGATTTTCTCTTTGCTTTCTCTTAGTACAAGATCCAACTTAATTTTTTCATTCATAGTTGTTGGTCATTCTTTTTAAATCTCTCTATATAAAAGGCCAAATATGGAGGAGTTGTTTTTAAAAAGAAAATACCAATTTGAATCAAGAAAACAAGTTTTAAGTATTTCAGAAGTTTAAAGATTTCATTAAGCACGAGATGAGCAATGAGGATACAGCATTTGTTCAAGTTTTTTTCTATTTTATTGCTTTTTCTATCTTATTTCTCTCTTTGTAATGGTGTCTTCCATTTTTTTACTTAATTAAATCTCCTTGTCTGCCCAAAGTGTTATTTTCAATAGTGAAAATGAAATTTAGGCACAATGTAGAATGTTTGCATTTACAGCAGAAACTAACTGACCTTTACACAAGGCTCAGTGAATTGAGAGTTCACATTCCTTGCTTTGAAATAGGTATAGCTATTTCTGAAGAATACCAATTCATTGTCACACAGTGATCTAAATCCATCTGAAATTACTATATTTTAATACTTGGAAGATGTCTATAATGGCAGAGGGAGGCAGGAGTCCTTGTTTAGAGTTCAAGGATAGAAAAGGTATGTCAGAAAGCTCTCTCAGTATATCACATTTATTGTGTTCTTATGCTTTGTTGCAAATGTCACAGCGCTGCAGTTGCATGGAAAGGGAGCCTTAGCTAATAAAACCCTTCACATTTCTTTTCTTTCTCTATACAATACGTTGTAATAAGTTTCTAATAAAACTGCATTTGTTATTCCCAAGTATTTCTGAAATGCAGTGATGAGATTTCCTCATAGGGGAAAGCCTGTGTGCTGTACAATGCTGTCCATTGTTTATAAAGAAATTTCACAGATATCTTTTGGTGTGAAATGTCCCTTGCTTATGGTGTTGACAATGTAACTGAGTTGGAGTTTCTTTAATTAATTAGACATTTGCTCTAGCTTACCGTTGATCAAGGGGAAGTCATAGTATTTATAGAAAGGAAATTATGTAACTAGCTTCACAAGTATTATCCAACAATTTGGAAAGCTTAAATATAACTAATTTGGTTACTGAAATGGATTGGTGGCTGAATTGATGAAGAATATCTATGTATGAATTAGTGCTCTGGGTTGCATCCCTTGAAATGAAATTCTTTTAAAGACGTGAATTGTGTTTTCCATCAATTCACTAACCATGGAGAACATAGTAGAAGAACTAAGAGTGCCACTCATCTTTTTATTTTCTCACATCTTTTTCTTGTCTGGAAAAGAGTCTATCTCTGTGAACTCAACAAAACAAAAATTCTTAGCCAAGAAAGCTCTGCAGATATACAAAAGATGCATTAAATTATATACAAATCTGTATACTCTGTTTCAGGATCATAGGACAGTGAACAAACACTGTCAAGCCTTTTTGCACCAAGGAATCATTTAAATGGAAAATTACCCAAAAAAGTGCTGACTTCCCTGATGAGCTGTCAATAGGAGATTTAGGGCTTCCCCTGTGCCATCAGCGTGCTTGAATTGATTGCAGTGTTACTATCCCGGAGTGTGCTAAAATAAAGGTTAGAGAAATCCCGAGGATATCAACTACCTTTATCAAACTGCACAATTAAGGTACAGTACATAATCTGAGAACAGAAACCATCATTCAGAAATAAGTCATCTGTTTCACTAAGAATGGAGTTTTTCTACGAGCCATGAAACAGGCTGCAAAATGGCTTCCCAGACAAGTAGACTTGAACTTGGTTCATTAGATGATCCTTGAGTCAGAGCCCACATCATCCTCATTGTAAAGTGCCTGTGCTAAAGCTGTTCCTTATTTTTGTGAGCAATTTGAAAGTCCATCTGCTTTTAGTGTTTCACAGAGACACCTTCTGTGATTGGATGGTGAGGCTGGTTGTGGTTGTATTTATGCTCTGGAGTCTAAGTTGGCTGTGACATACACTTGATTCTAACTGTCCTGGACTTCTTGCTGCAGGGTAGAGGCCAGGAGCATGCAAACAGTGGAGGGAAATTCTCTGAAGTGTGCTCCACTGTTGCATCTCAAGTCTGAAGCAGAAATAACAGGCAGCACTTGGCAAGGTGTAGGGACAGGGTTGCCAGGAGATGATCTGTAAAGGGAGCACCTGTACCTCAGTTGCATTTGTTGACTGTCAGATGACACTATTCCACAGCTGCCCATGGGTCAGTTTTGAATTATAGAATAGAATCACTTTGGCTGGAAGATCTCTTTAAAATAACATAGAAACCTAACACTACCGAATCCACCACTAAACCACGGCTTTTAAATCCCTTCAGAGATGGCGATGCCACCATCTCCTTGAGCAGCCTGATCCAGGGTTTGACAGCGTTTTTTTTTCCGATATCCATTCTAAACTTCCTCTGGCACGACTTGAGGCTGTTTCCTCTCATCCTGTCAATTACCTATTGCATTTCTTCACATAAACCTTCATCAGCTAAATACTGAACAAAATAATATTTCTCACAAGAGAAATGATGGTAATATTCCTAATTCCCAATTACACTAATATTCTTTAAAGGACAGAGACTATGTTCAAACTTTCACTGATATGTTAAATTTGATTTAGCTTTGTGACCAGCTACATTTTTCCAATAGGTTTAGTGGGCTAGAAAACATAAATTGAATCGTTTCCTTGAGGAAAATATCATGATGTCATAACACTTCTGTTGTCACAAATCCACTTCTTGATTTACATAAATATCTGCTTGATATGATATTGACGCATTTAACATTAAAAAAAAAAAAAAAGATTGCTTTCTTTAAAATGTGTTAGCCCCCAGTCAAATACAGCACTTCAAATGAACACAAATTTGTTAAAACTGTTTTACAGGACTTTTAAAAACATTGGCTTTTAGCCTTGAACAAATAAGAGCAAAATTTTGAAATGTTCTGATAAACAAAAGTTCCTTTTTCAGCTCTAAATGTTGCTTGTTGAGAAATGTGTTGAGATATTGAGAATGACAATAGTGTATTGTGGCTTTCATGAACAGCTGTGAGCAGAATGGTGGTGTAATACATTTATAGCTATAGTAAACTCCAATTGTTGCAGACTTGATGCTCTTTTCCAGCCAGTAATTAACATTTTGTAATGCCTAAGTGTTGCACTTCAATATATTTCTATAAATATGGGATGATAATAAAAGGAAATAAAAGGAGTTAGGAAGATTTGATGTACCAAAGGGCGCTTTAGCGTTTTGAATTGAGAAAATCAAATGGCTACTGTCTATGCAGCTTTTTTCAGAGAGTATAAACAAGATAGAATCCCATGTAGTAGGTGAGTAAAAGCACTTTTGATCAGAACATACGGTAGCAATCATTAAATATATCATGTGTGGTGACACTAGGGAAGGCATTGTTCTCCATTCTGCTCAATGGACCATGCTGGAACGCTTGTTTCGTATCTTGAAACCCTTTATGATTGCTGTTAAAGGAGTCAATGCTTTAGCAGCGTCAATGAATCAAGTAAAGTCATCCCATTCATCTGTCTGTTAAAAACAAAATACAGGAGAAAATAAAGACAAACACAGAATCTAACCATACCAAAAGTTGCATTAAAAAGAAAATCTCTACCTGTTTGTCAGTGGAATGTGTCAGACCAGAAAAGAAGCAATCTTGGGGTTTTTTCAGGCTTTGTTTTTTTGTCTCCATCTCAATCTTTATTGTTAAAGCAATCTGAGTGAAAGTAAAAGTTTCTGAAGGATGAGCTGAGTTTATCTTTTCAGCAAATACCCGCCTGGAAATTTGGCTCTTTGCAAATCAAGTGTAGGTTTGTTTGTTATTGTCCTAGTTTATTCTTTAATGTGACCTTGTCCTCCTCCTTTGTGACAATGGCACATTAAAAGGAAAATGCTTCATCTAATCCTAATTCCTGAGAGCTATCTCAGTTGAAGATGAAGCTCTTTGACTGACAGACTTGAGCAGACTTATCTAAACTTTTTTTTCCAAGTAGGCAGGTAATTGTGCATTCAGCCTCACATACAGAAACTAGCAAAATCTAGCCAAGGACAGAGTACTTTGCTTTGTTTGTGAGTAGAAGAGGATTGCCTGCAGGATTTCCTCATTAAAGCCAGTAAAAGCAGACCACCAGACAAACCTGCTGCACTTCCAAGCTGTAATGAGTGAGTCACTTCTTACTGTTAAACAGAACCATGCTTCCAGATGAATTTCTGGAAGGCATGAATGAAGAAGTGGCCAGAGTGGGTTCACTGCAGATCTTAGATCACATTCTGCAGAGTGTAAGTGGCATCCTGAAACACAAGTTCATCCAAGACATGAATTCTGTCTGCTTTATGTATGTTTGCAAGATGTATTTGGAAGCCCATGAGTAGTTGCTGCCCTCATCAAAGTCACAGAATCAACCAGGTTGGAAGAGACCTCTAGGTTCATCGAGTCCATCCTAACACCTAAGCCTTCTAATTAACTAAATCGTGGCACTAAGTGTCTCATCTAGCCTCTTTTCACACATCCCCAGGAAGCCCATTCCAATGGGCAATCTTTCTGTGAAAAATTTCTTCCTAATGCCCAGCCTAAACCTGCCCTGGTGCAGTTTGTGACTGTGTCCTCTTGTTTTGTCACTGGGTGTCAAGGAGAAGAGACCAATCTCCACCTGGATACAGCTTCCTTTCAGATAGTTGTAGACAGCAATACAGTCTCTCCTGAGCCTTCTCTTCTCCAGGCTGAACAAACCCAGCTCCCTCAGTTTCTCCTCATAGACCTTGTGCTCCAGCCCCCTCACCAGCCTTGGTGCCCTTCTCTAGACACATTCAAGCTCCTCAACATCTTTATTAAACTGAGGGGTCCAGACCTTGACACAGTACTCAAGCTGTGGCCTGACCAGTGCTGAGCACAGGAGCAGAATGACTTCTCTGCTCCTGCTGGCCACACTATTCCTGATACAGGCCAGGATGCCACTGGCTTTCTTGGCCACCTGGGCACACTGTTGGCTCATGTTCAGTTGGCTATCGACCAGCACCCCCAGATGCCTCTCTGCCTGACTGCTCTCCAGCCACTCTGTCCCCAGCCTGTAGCGCTGCATGGGGTTTTTGTGGCCAAAGTGTAGAACCTGGCACTTAGACTTGTTAAAACTCATGGCATTGGACTGTGCCCACCCAGCCAGCCTGGCCAGGTCCCTCTGCAGGGCCCTCCTACCCTCTAACAGATCTACACATGCTCTCAACTTGGTGTCATCTGCAAACTTACTGATGGTGGATTCAATTCCTCATCCAGATCATCAATGGAGATATGAAACAGGACTGGGCTCAGCACTGATCCCTGGCACACACCACTAGTGACTGGCCAACAACTGGATGTGGCACCATTCACCGCCACTCTCCAGGCCCAGCCCACCAGCCAGTTCTTGACCCAACACAGAGTGCCCCTGTCCAAGCAATGGGCTGCCAGCTTTACCAGGAGTTTGCTATGGTAGACTGTGTTAAAGGCCTTGCTGAAGTCCAGGTAGACTACACCCACAGCCTTCCCCACATCCACCAGGCAAGTCACCTGGTCATAAAAAGATCAGGTTGATCAAGCAGGACCTGCCTCTCCTAAATCCATGCTCTCTGGATCTGATCCCCTGGCCATCCTGTAGGTGCCCTGTGATTGCACTCAGGATGATCTGCTCCATTATCTTGCATAGCACTGAGGTCAGTCTGACAGGTTGATAATTTTCTGGGTCCTCCCCTCCTTCTGGTCCTTTTTGTGGATAGGCATCACATTGGCTAGCTTCCAGTCTTCGGAGACCTCTCTGGTGAGCCAGGACTATTGATAAATGATGGAGAGCAGCTTGGCAAGCTCATCTGCCATCTCTCTCATCACCCTAGGACGGATCCCATCTGGTCCCACAAACTTGTGAAGATCCAAGAGGCTCAGCAAGTCCCTAACTACTCCCTCTTGGATTATAGGGAGAGTGTTCTGTTCCCTGACCCCACCTACCAGCTGAGGAGGCTAGCTGTCCTGAGAACAACCTGCCTTGAAAACTGAGGCAGAGAAGGTGTTAAGCAACTCTGCCTTTTCCTCATCTCTAGTCGCTACATTCCCCTTCTTGTCCAATAAAGAGTGGAGATTATCCCTGCCCTTCGGAAGTCTAGTGTGGATGTTTTTTTTTATGCCTCTCCTAGTTTCACTGCATTTTGAAAACTTTATTATTTCATGATCATTGCAAGGCATGTATCTATTGCTCTTTGTCCACTTTTCTTGTGTTTACCTTGCACTGAATTAAATCCAGCTTCTGAGGTGCCCTCACTGAAATATATGGGTATGGAAGATTACTAAACGAGAACAAAGTGATGTGAATCATATGGAGCATGTACCTATAGATCATCTTCTGCCCATTTGCTTTTCACATCTGATACTTTACAATTGAGGAGAAATGGGAAAAGTGGAAAATCTCCTCCTTGAGTTGCTTTGGTGCAAAGCACAAAGACTTGCAGTATGTGCCATTAGAGGTACTGCTAGACAAGGTCTGAACTCAGAAGTGTGTGACCCATGTGCTGCTGATATACGGATGTAATCACATCTGGAAGAAGTCTAGCTGCACTTTGGCATGTAGCTTCTTTTCCCCTAGTGGTCACAGGGAGACTGTAGGTGAGGGTTGGAAATACTGAGAGAAGTAATGACAGAAAGCAACATGGACGACCTGAAGCCATCAAGAGTACATCTAGGTTTAGACAACTTTTGAGACTAATGGAAGTAATTAGTGCAACAGAGAGAGGCTGGAAAGCAGGAATTTTGATGTGTTTGAGATATGCTCTTAACTAATGGGCCCTTCCATTCAGAAAGGAAGAATGATTTTTTTTTTTAATAATTCCAGACTTATAAACAAATAAGCATAACAAGTGCTTGTACGTTTAGCCATGTCAATTTATCTTTGCCTTTTATGCTAATGTTTGGAGGAGATGTACATTTTCTTGTGGTACTTCCAATGTGTTCATTATTGTCTATTCCCACTGAAGCTATAGCTCAGAAATGCTTTTGATCAATAGTTGGTTATTTGTGCTTCATTACATTCACATGCTCAGACTGTGAGGTTTTAAGGAGAAGGACTTCATGATGGCTTTTTTTTCCGTGTTTGCATGGTAGTGCTATAATTAGTTTCTTATTTCAGGCTAGAGTTCAGAAAAATCATGATGGCTCTGAGCGGTAATATTGATGTTCACAATGAATGTAAATAGAAGAATAACAACAAGAGCTTTTTTTATTTCTTGATAATCAACAACACACATTGTCAATGCAGACTGGAGGTGTACTCTTTAGGAAGTCAGGAAGAAAATGAGCTGCATAAAAATGTTGTATGGATGTATTAATTCTTACCTACTGTATTTTGAGGTGTTTGCCTAAGGAGAGGAGATAGACTGTAGACTGGAGGTTACTGTGGATACTTTCAGGATCATAACTTGGGACAGAAACTGCCTGTGCATGCTACTTGCCTTGAACTGAAAAGAGCAAATGGAGTGGAGCACTTGGCAAGCTTCCTCTGTGCTTAAACAAGGATCCTTTTGCTAGAGGTTGATATCTCTGATTCCATTTGATGCTCAATGCATGGCAAGGGTTGCAATAAGTGAAGATTTTTTAGATTTCTTTTCATCTGCTCCCTGAGACAGCAGTGCAATTATCATTTTACCAATTTGTCGACTGTTGCATCTCCCTTAGTTACTCTTACATTGCTTGTTAGAGCTCCCGGATCATGGAGTGCCAGATAAGGTGCTTGTGTAAACTAGGTAATAAATGACCTCTACAAGAGCTCCCCAATGCTCCCTCTTGATTTCATCTAACATTATAAAGGTGCTTGTTATTGAGATTGCAGATAACATAGGAAAGTGAAACATTACAAATGGGCAGAAAATGTGTTTTGGGAAATTGAAGATTGTGCCCAGATTCCACTGAAATTACAGTATTAGGTTCCAAAGTGACTGAAATCAATAAATACAAATTAAAGATGGCTCAGAATTTGCCTGGTGTTGTCGGATTTTGAAGACTGTAATTTCAGGCCTTAATTCATTGTTAATTCTAGTTCTTGTGGAACTCATTTTGCTCTAAGGCTGTATTTGCTAAATAGTTAGGTACGCACACAGTTCATACTGCTTTTTCCACTAGACAACATACATACCCATATGAAACTCACATAAAAGTTAATTTCAGGTTTAGATTTAAATCACTTACTCAAGGACCCACCACTGTGATGTTACAGGGACTCCTTTCAAAGCCGATGTCAGAAAAAGTAATGTGACAATACAAGCAATATCTGTATCTGATAGTGTCAGGTTTGGATCAGGACTTGTGTGTTGTGCAGCACCAGCAGTAAGGTCTTATATTTATAATCCCCAAAGAACACAGCTAATGAGAATCAGTTCCTTTCTACAACCATAACACTTAATTTATATCTGAATATAGGGATCTATTTAGCTTTAATGTAGTGCATGTGAAGCATGTTAGGTTCACAAGCCTCCAAACTGTAGCTTTACAAGCAAATGTAATTTCCCTATAGGTCACTGCTAGTAAGCTAACCTGAAGGCTCACCCGTTAGTGTCAAAGCACAACTGACTTTGGGAACAAGACGCAAACCATCAAGTATTGTGTGCAGTAGGACAGTGTCATCTTCTACAATCAATTTTCAATAAGTCATTAAATCATTGGGTTTTATAGCCAATCCTTGGATGCTATGAAAATATTCATATTAACTGCTTTGTGTGATGGATCCAGAACTGCTAAGGGACTACCTGGAAAGTGATGCAGGTGTTGCCTGTTAAGGATGCTAGTTTTAAGTTATGGGCCTTACTAGCTAATCATAAATAAACTTCAGTGAGAAGAGTGCAAAAACCATCTGAAATAGATGGTTTTCAACTATCTGTTTACTGAATAATTCCAACAGTAGGACTGCTAACTAGTAGATTGCAGGCTGATGTTGCATTTTCTATCTTTCTAGGAAAATATTCAAGTTCAAAGGTGTATTTGCAGATTGAGTGCCTATGAATGACTGCACCTCACCAGGAAAACCCTCATTTACCTGGTGGCCTTAGAGTATCCCTTTTCTTAAAGAGTGATTTTGTGTCAGAAGAGTTCTTAGCCCTTCCTTAGGCTTCCTTGGCTATAAAGCTGGTTTCAGCAGTCTTTTGTTTCACATGGAGCAATGAAGAGGTGGCAGGCATGCCAGAGGTGAAGCACTGCGTGTACTTGCGTTGGTGTAGGGAGAACTGATCCATAACTGTGACAGTAGGTTTTGTCCAGTCAAAATGAGTTCACTAATTTGTGGTAAGGTTGTGACCCGGAAATACAAAAGTTCTCCAAAGAGCTTTTTTATTTAATCATTCACCTGACAAAATACAAGGGGACTTGTGCATTATTAAGTGGGGAAAAGACAAAAATGGAAGGACATGGGGTGTTGCACTTGGTTACTGGGAGACCTTTGGTTCTATGCTGTGGGCTTAGCTGCTGAATGTGTTGTTGACATGAGCATTTGAGGTGAGGTCTATGGCTTGACAGTTCCTTTCTCTCACAAAGACCATCATTGTCACAACCATTTCCTATTTATACAGTTTAGGATAAATGCTTCAGTTCTTTTTATTTCTTTTCCAGCTACTGAAATGCTCCAAGGTTTTGAAATAATTCAGCAATATGCCTGTAGACAGGTAAAGATTTCTCTGAAGGCAGTGTGAGTTTTGGTTCAGTTAGGGATAAAGTATTTTGCCAGAGATGGTAGACTGCTTATGTAAAATATAAAAGTTTTTCTTTCTATTTCAAGTATTGCAGCGTGCTAGCTGAAGTGTACTTGTACGCTATTAAACAACCCATCTTTTTCAGATAGGGGAGTGATATCTGATTTAGGATAATATATGTTCTTTGCAGGGCCTGTTTATGCTTGGAAATTATCTTGCTGTATCCATGCATTGGAAATTTATGAAAGGTACTAACATATTTCTTGCTATATATTTTTTTCTGAGCACACTTTTGTAACTTTAGCATGGTTTGAAAACTATTTCTAGCCCACAGCTAGAAAGAAACAATGATTTCATATTTCCCAAAGTGGAAGCCCGTCAACAGCATTCCTTTTTATTGCAAAGAGGGGATACAATAATAAAAAGACATTTGCTGGTGGAATATTGCCAATAAAGTACAATAATACATTAAAACAGATACTTAAAGTTGAAATTTATGAGTTTGTTTTTCTGTGCCAGTCAATGTATTTTCATATGTTAACATCAAAATGCAGACTCTCAGCAAAACCTTTAATAATAAAAACAGCAGCCGTCAAAGGCAAGTGGAGAATTTAAACTTTTGATCTAAGGAGTTTATCTTGTGATTTTGGTGGAGGTTTTTTTCAGATTCAATTTTATTTTCTTATACTTCTTTTTTTTTTCCTAATAAAATATTCATCAGCTTATTCCTTCATATACCCTTCAGTGGAGCTCTCAGACCAATAATGCCTCTGTTCTGCCTCTTCTCTTTGCAGAAGATTAATTTGGTAAATGAATGTTTCACTTCGAGAATAACAAAACTAATCAAACTGAGGACAGAATTCCTTGTAATGAAGGCAAACATCTTATATATTCCATGTGTATACAGCACTCAGACCATAACTAGCTCTGCACATGTTCTGAGTAAAATTATCCAGTATAACCTCTATCTTTTTTTTAATGGCATATTTTGGTATTTAATAAACTATTTTTGTACTGAATAATTGCAGAAACAGTTCCTCAGACCAATCCAAATCAGGCAGTACAAATTGTCTAGAAGTTCCATGAAGTTACCTTTTAATTTCTCCTGTTGTTGTTGAAATCTGGATCTAATCCAGTGTGTCACACCCCATGGGCACACATGTTCATGCACACACAATGCAGCATTCAGGACTGAAGGGAGCTGTTTCAGGACTAGGAAAGTCAGGTAGGGCCATGCTGTTGAAGAGCTCACCAGTTCACTCATTGTCAACCACTCTGTATGTATTGCCAAAGACACTGTGTTGTCTCTGATAGGCTTAGAAAAGAGGAATATAAATGTATTTTTATCACTGCATAATATCATCTGGAGACCTGTGAGAGGTGTAATTAAGTTCTAGAAAAATTAGTTTCAGGCATCAAACTGGCAAAGTCTCATGATCAAAAAGATAATTACTGTATTTCAATCTGCAGACCTCTGTTTATAGAGGGTCAAAGAATGCCACTGATCTGAACCAGGTCTCCTGTTGACTTCCATCTGAGCTCTGTGCAAGCACTGAAGAGAGTATGTAGCATAAGGCTCCTTATGGAGGAAAGTGAGGCAGGCAAAATACTCATATTGCACCCACCCAACTGGTGCTGTCTGAAGAGGTGCCTGGAGGAGAGCAAATCAGGCTGTAGTCTTAGATTTGTGTGAATTTAAGCTGATTTGAAGATGCAGGAAAATCTGTATATGAAAAATAAATTAATGTTACATCTTTTTAGTGTATTTTTTTGTTTAATATGAAAATTAATCACAGGCAGTTCACAAGGCTTGTGTTCACTTATTGGTGAGCATATCTGGTAGCCTGGGAAAGCAGTTTGGCAATGTTTCAGTTGCTTGGCTTAACCTTAGTACATCTGCACGTTGCAACTTGTGATGGATGGTATGTCTCTGTAGGATCCAAGCCTTAGATGGTTCAAGATCTTATTAAGCTTTCAGAATTTCTTAATAGGTAAATGTGGCAACAAGCTGCAGGTCCATGGGAGTATTTATGAGGGACCGTGAGAGCATTAAACAGATGACAGCGTTTCTTCTGTTGGAGAGTCAGATGAGGCAGAATAAAACATCTTCTGGTGTGTTTTCAGATCACATTAGAACAACTAGAAGACATTGTTGCTCTTGAAACCATTATAAGCAACAATAAGGCTGCATCTATGTGCAGCAAAAAAAGCAAGGAAAAAATGGAGCAAATTATAACTTGCAGACAACTCGAGGTTATTCTCCTGTTTTTTTCCTTCACTCCTGATACTGTTCAAATCTACATTGTAGCAGATAAATTCATAAGAACAAAATAAGTTAAATAGCTTTACTTTAAACCAGCATTTAATGCAAAATAAGTGGTTTATTAAATATTTCAATAGCAGTGACTAACTGAACGTGACTGGTTTTTCAAAGTAGTACTCTTACTAGTCCAGTCAGCATTGTTGGGTTTTATGTCACTAGCAATTTTCTCTTCTTTGCTCTAGTTATGTTCCACAGAGAACATCTTTGAAGAAATTCTGCCATTTCTGCTTGCACATTTCTGTTTGCTTTGGTTTTTTTTGTTTTGCACTTAGATGCTCTGAATGAACCCTGACAGGAAACCAAAATTGTTAAATACTGCAGAGTGAAAAAAAAAATCTAAAGAAGCCTTAATAATTTGCCTTGGGAATGGTGAGAAGTCAAGTTTATGGTTATTCCTCACTAAATGATTTGGAGAAGGGGAAAAATGAATTGCAGAAGCTAGAGGTAGTATCAGAATGCCATAAAGGACAGAAGAGAGAGTATCTGGGGCACTGTCAAGCTTGCCAGTTCTTTCAATCAGATTGGAACTGGTTTATTTTGAGATTGCTGTTTTGCAGTTCTTAGTACAGAGTTAGATGGAATTGCAAATAAGATTCACTGACACACATTGGGTGCACATCACGGGGGAAAATTAACATTTAATAATTTATGATAATATCTGCCTGTAGTCCTGTAAACTCTTCTACTGCCATCAGGAGATTTGTATTTGATGACTTCTCTGCACCTTAGGGCAAGATAAGTCCATGAACTGGGCTTTGTACAAGTCAGAGGGATGCCAGGGGACTGCATATAGGGCTATAGTTAATGCAGAGTCAGACAACTTGTTTCTTGCTCTCTATGATTTTCTTGGAGTTAGTTAAAAGCAAGAATTTGAAGTTATACTGTGGGTGCCCGCTAGTGACCTACAGCTTGTCTCTGTACCTTGCTCATGTAGAGACCCAAGAAGATTAGGGCATGTTTTTAAATGGCACCAGCATAAGTTGTCCATGTTTCTCTAATAGCCTTAGTTTCACCATATAAATAGAGCTATGTTGCCTAGCCTTGCTAAATCTGTTTTTACATTGAGAAGGGAAGCATATTGTTCTGGGTTGATCATTCCAGAAGATCTTCCGAGTCTAAATGTTGTCTGCATAAGCAACTGTCTTTTCTTAGACACTGGGATGAAAATGAATGTTGAGAAGCAGCAGTGGGAAAGAAAAGATTCACTTTGTTAGGTAAAGAATTTCCAAGGATTGAGGATGTTTATGGAATTTGTACCTCAGTAAACATCTATATCCTCCATTAATACCAAGCACCAACCTTCCAATTATAATGAGCAATATCACTAAAGAACCAGTTTGTGTGTGCATAGAAATCACTGCTTGTGTGATATTTTGCTTAGTAGGGTCATCTTAAACAATATGAGATTGGGACCACCGAGAAATGGACCCTTAAGTTCCATTCTGAACTCATTCTATCTTGTTGCTTTTTTGAAATGGAGTTTCTTTTCAAAATACTTTCCACTGGAGGCTTTCTGTACATGACAAAATTATGCTAGAGTAAATACAGATGGAATTTCAATCTGCTTCATTAAAATGACTGTGATTTGTGTAAGGAGCTCCAATCTATTCAAACCTGACTTGATAGTTTAGATTCCCTTACTGAGATATAGGTCAGATTTAAATTAATAAGTCATGGCTGCAAAGTTCTTAATTAAAATGATACAGTTTTGTGAGTAGACAAGCACTCTTTAATTCATATTGAAATGGGAATATCTTCTTTCTATCAGTAAAAACCTTCTTGTAAAGGTGTCAGACCAAATTAATTGCTGTGGTTAATATTAGTGACTTAATTAAATTACCAAAAATTATAAATCTGACCTGTCAGCCACAACTACCTTCAATTACTCAGAGAAAAATATTTTTTGGAGTGGCTGTCTTGTTTTCTGTTTTCCCATTGAATAGCAAAAATCTTACTTAAAAAATAAAACAAATCATTCACATTTTGAAATTATTTCCTTTAGGTGGGCTTTGGTTCTCTGCCACTGCAGTTTCTGTGATACACTGGCAGGGGAATGCTGAAATGCCTCTACATGACACTTTTAAGAATGCAGTGCCTTTTGCTACCCATTTGCTATTCACACAGCGCCAGCATAAAGACTAAAATAGTGTGATGACAGGTGGGATGAGATCCTCAGGCACTCTGATCTCCTCATGCTGGAAACCTGAGAAATTTCACTGAAGATGTTCATGCCATGCCATTGCAAGTGAGAGGTACATTCTGGCCTGCTTTGCATAGGTGTAACGGGCTGCTTATACAATAACTCAGGACAAGAGATAAAGCCACAGTTTTGGGGGTTTACTTCTATTCTACTAGAATTCTACTTCACACAAGTTCCTGAGTCACCTTCATAGGTACTGTACTGAATATAAAAATTATTGCTAATCTCCATACAGTTCTCCAGCAGGCAGAGGCAATAAAACTCAGGTTGCTATTTCTCCCCCACCCTTTTTTTCCCTCTCTTTCTCCTTTGTCCTTTGCAGAGCTGCCTACAAGTAGAGCTGGGGAATAATATGATGTCTGGTCTAAGAATGTATTGTGGAATCCACTTTTTATCCCAGGAAGACTTTTTTATTTCTTTGCAATAACTTCCCTGGTAGGCACAGTGTCAATTCATTACGGACACGCAGAAGAAGGGGATTGTGTGAGCCCCTAGCATGACTCTTGCTATTCTTTTGTCTCTTCCTCTTGCTCTAAATAAGTACAAACAACATGTAGACAAGACAAAACCTCAGCAGTGAACAAAAGCTGCCTGCATGTTATCCATCAGTATTATTTAAGTAGGACATGCTGGGCTGTTCATGATACACTCATACTGTAAGTGATAAGCTATAACGTATGGTATTCATTTACTTCTCCATTTCAACAGTAATATAGCAAAGACAATAAATTTTCCTGTTTGTTCTCTGACCCACTGTTCTTGGGTTAAGCAGCATGTTTTGTCTACATTTGTCAGTTGTTACAAGCTTCTAGCTGCTGTGGACTAGGGTATTGATGAACCCTGGAAAATGGAGCCTTGAATAATGTATAAAGCATTAAACATGCAACCATTTCAGTGGGGAAAAAAAGGGGGGAAAAGTGTATTATATGTTTTCTCTGTTGTAGCTCCTTCATTTACAAAACATATTTGTCAAGTCTTTTGCTAAGAATAATGCCAGGATGCAGTTTCCCATCATTCTTGTTAATGGGACTGTCTTAGTGTTACAGTAAACAACCATAAGTCTTGTGTCTCAGCCATTGTGCTGCACGCTTAGTTTTTTCAGCTTCCAATTAAGGGTATTTTAAATTTGCTGTCTACAGTCCTAGGAGTGGCTGTGCAGTTTCTGGTCTTGCACTGGGAAAGAGGCACTGCAAAAAAGAAGGTGTTTTAAAAGGCAAGGGCATACTTGCATGATTACTGTGTGACTGAAGTACCTATATTATTGGGTTCTTTAAAAGCACAAAGCTTATTCCTACCTGTTACAGCATTTTATTACTAAAAAAAAGCAGTACTGCTTCATGCATTTTGCTGAATGGCTTTGTGTGATAAACCACCAATATGTATTTACATTAGCAAATGGAACTTTCTGTCATATTTGTGAGACCAGAGTCCAAGACTCTGGTGGCTGTGAATCAATGCAGCTGCATTAGCTTCACTGGAATGGTTCTGATTTATATCAAGTGAAGCTCTGGTTTGTTAAATTCTTCCTCTTTTGGAGGGATATATCAGAGCAGTGGAAAATTGCTGGATTTGATTTAGCTCTCATTTGACATGCCACAGAATTTCCCATTGCACTGGGAAACTTCAGTAAAGATGTGAAGATTTTATTGACATCAGATCTGAATTGCTCTCTTATTCTTGCCAAGGTTGGGAGCTTTTGGTATACTCTGTGAAGGACAGTCACGGTGCTTCCATTTGTCCTGTCTCAGTTCTGTAGGTAAACAAGAAGTGTGATGTTTAGAGCTGACAATCTGTTGCCATAAGGACTAAACTCGTGTGCAAATTCGAAGAGCTCCTTTGAAAAGAGGGAAATTACTTCCTGCTTATAGGTGTGAGTTTTCTAACGTTAAGCATTTCACGATTTAGTGCAGTCACCTCTTAAGAATGCTGCCTTATCTTGCCACATGTAGGTTTCTGCATATATAAATCCCATACAGAGAGATCGGGATGCACTGAGATGAGAATATAGCCTATCAATTTCCTCATACCTGACATTCCTGAAAGCCTGAAGCACTACGCAGAGATACAAAGTCCATGCAAGCACTTCCATTAGCTTTACCACAATCACACAGAGCACTAAACATTTGTCCCTGTGTGTGCGTCTCCTCAGGAAATTATTTGTCAAAAGAGAAGCAGAAATGTTATGACATGAGGAGAGGAATGTGTATGCAATTGAAGGCAAAAGTATAAAAACATATAGAATGTGAATCATCTTTTCCACTTTTCCTGAAGGTCTTCACTGTTCTACAGATGTGATAAAGAAACAGCCACTGCAGCAGAATATCTGCTTCACCTAGGCATCTGGTACATATACACAAATTATTTTGGTAGGATTATTCATCAAGAAAACAGAAGGTGTTATTTAAACATTTATAGAATTCATTGCTATATGTACCCTGTATTACTGGTGAATGATTTAAGCTAACCAGGATCAGTATGATTGCTCCTAAAGGCAAATGTGATAGCTTTGGAGTGAGGGGTTTTTTTTGTTTTTTTTTTTTTTTGGGGTTTTTTTGCTTTTTTTTTTTTTAAGGACGATTTATTTTTAAGCAAAATTATTTTCCAAAGCATTCTCTTTCTGTTGCTGCTCAATGCATAACTTTCTGACAGTCATGCTGGGGAATATCCCCAGTGGTAACTTTGGAAAGCTCTGTGGGTTTTGGCATTGTTTCTTAGCTTTTGAAGAGATTAGCTCTGTGGTTCTTGATGCCTGAAGGCCATTCTTTTTAGAATTAGGTGAGGCTTTCTTCTCCTCCACTAAGACTGATTTCATTGTTCCAAGGAGGAGTGCAGCTTTATGGCACTTTAGCATGTGGGTGTCTGTGAAAGGCTGCTGTTTAACCTCACGACTTCATTACCAGACTTCATCACACCTAGTATCTCAGGATATTGTCAGTCTATGATTCTGAATCTCGGCATTACTTTCAGGTTTTGATTTACTGACTATGTTCTTAACATGAACCTTGCTAGTTTAATTCTCATCAGTGCTGCTGTCCGCAATTCATCTTCTGAAGAAAATTATGGATCCACTGAAAAGCAGGAGGAGATACATAATTCAAGAAGTTTTCAAGATTCATTTTCAGGAAGATGAAGTGTCAACCACATTATATGCTGAGTAGGGTTCTTTGAACAGTAACAATGCCACCTGCAGCACTAAACATGTATTATGAATAAATGTTTTATTGCAAGCAAGCCAGGGAAAGAAATGGTCAATCACTGTTGCCATGTCTTTCCCAGCAGAATAAAGATTCTTCTTTTGCAGATGTAATGACTTCTATAAAGAAGTACATACTAATAGAGAACTGGATTCTACTTCTGTGACTCTCACACATTTACCATAGGTAATGCAGTCCATGCTTTACCAGAAGAGATAAATAGAAAATACCTAACTACAATGCTGTGTAAGAGCAGAAAGGAAATTTGCAGTGCTGCAGTATGCATGATTAAAGTGGTACAGTCTCCAGGGGGAATATATGAGGGTACCAGTAGGTGCTGCTACCGACTATCAATAACAGCAGAATAACATGTTCAGTTCTCCATCCTAGCTTGTAATTAAATTAACAGTGGCCCAGCTTTACATCACTGATGCTGTGCAGTAAAACAGAGTATGATGGAAGAAACGCTGAGCATTTAATTTCAAGCAAGAACCTATGGCCAGGTGACAGAGCTGGATGGAGAAACAAGAACAGGGTGAATTCTGGACTTGTTCTATACATTAAGTTATTGAAATTATTCCCAGTAGAACCTGAAGAAGAATTTGGTCTACAGCACAACCCTTGGAAAACTCAATATTTATACTACTGTCCTGACACTTTATGTCTATCTTATTCCATCAGTTTCAAGATGCTCTATTGATGTAAATCAAGTGTGAGAAAATAACTAGCTTCTGAAGAACAGAGGCCTCAGCACTGGCTTTCTTTGCCACCCAAGCAGTGTGCCCAGATGGCAAAGAAAGCCAGTGACATCCTGACTTGCACTAGAAATGCTGTGTCCAGCAGGAATGGGGAGGTGATTGTCCCCTTGTGCTCTGCTCTGGTAAGGCCACACCTCCAGTATTGTGTTCAGTTTTGGACATGCCATTACATGAGGGCTGTCGAGGTGCTGGAGCCAGTACAGGGGAGGGCAGCGAAGCTCGTGTTTTCCAACTGGAATGTTTCTGCGATTCTCTGAAGTCAACAGGAACATCACCAGTTTAATCCTGGTAGGACCAAGCAGATTAGTATATGACATGGCTTGTGTAGAAAATTACCCAACCCTTTCTTTTTTTTTTTTTTTTTTCTATCCTGAGATAAAATGAGAAGTTGAGAATTTTGCATTAACTCACCAAAACTCTGTTCTGTTCAACTTGGCTTTGGAAACAGGAAAAAAACATCTTCTGTAGAGGAGAAGCTTGACAAAATTCTAAAGCCTAAGGTACAGGTACTAGTTATTAATTTAGTTATTAAATCACTAAACCTTTTTGAGTTACTTGCAGAGAGTTAATTACTTTTATGGTTGAAGATAAACTCTGAGTTTGGAGCTCCTAACTGAAATACAGAACCTAAGTCCATCCAGCAAATTTGCTCTTCGTATTTCCATTCTCTTTTTTCATCAGTCTTACCTTTCCATATATTTTCTTTCTTTCTCTTTATAAATATATTTTTGGGATTATGAAGGTGTACGTGCTCCATGAATAATTACAGTAAAATCCTTTTAAAAGTCACTTTAGGGACTGGTATTGCTTTCATTTTGAAATTTTGGTTCAGCTGGGAATTTTGTCTCAGATGTTTTTTACTAAACATTAACAATTCCATTTTTTCATGTTCTATCTTGACATGGTGCTCAAGTAGACTGAGAAAAATATTATGTGATTAGGATACACATTCCCTGGGATTGGGATATATATCCATGTTATATGTGAGAAGCTTACCATGAGCTGGCAGTGTACTCACACAGCCCAGATGGAAAACTGTGTTCTGGGCTGTGCCAAGAGGAATATGTCCAGCAGGGCAAGAGGGGCATTCTGACCCTTTTACTCTGCTCTTGTCAGACCCCACATTGAATACTGTGCCTAGTTCTGATGTCTTCATCATAAGAAGAATACAGAGATGCTGGAGCAAGTACAGAGGAGGGCCTCAAAGATAATCCAAGGGTTGGAACACCTCTGTCATGAGGATAAGCTGAAGGAGCTGAGTTTATTAAGGCTAAAGAAGGAAATACCCTGGGGTGATCTTAGAGCTGCCTTCCAATACCTGAAGGGATCCTAGAGGAAGGCTGCAGAGGGACTTTTCATAAGGGTGTCTGGCAATAGAGCAAGAGTCTCAGTTTTAAACTAAGAGTAGTTTAGGAAGACCTTAGGAAGTAGACCTTAAGAAGTTCCTAAGTACAAGGGTGGTGAGACTGGAATAGGCTGCCCAGGGAGGCTGTGGATGCCTATTCCCTGGGGGATTGTTCAAGGCCAGACTGGACGAGGCCTTGAGCAGCTAAGTCTAGTTAAGAGTCATCTCTGCTCACATGAGGGAGGTTGGAGCAGATGATCTCTAATTTCCCTTTCAATCTAGGCCGCTCTATGATTCTATATGTAGGCTTTTTCTTTGCAGAAGAAGCTATGAAATGTTTTTCAAAGAATTTGCTACTTTCTCAAATTCTGATGGTATGATTATCTACCTATAAAAATCATTGGAAAGATAAATGAGAAGTAACTGAACCAAACAAGAAGTATAAATGCACAAGGATTTGTTTATTAACGTAGTTGGAAACATTTCTTTTCATAAGGCTTTCAGAATTTCTCCTGGGTACTTCTCCTTTCCTCTCATATTTCTAAAACTAATCAACTTAGGACACAAATGATGACTTTTGGAAAAGCTAATACTCAGTTTGTGTATAACAACTGAATAGGAAAAAAAAATCATCTCCCCACAACTTTTAAGGTGAATTTTAATGCAGTCATGATTGGTTATGTCGTTCACTTGAGATCAAATAAAAATATCAATTGCATGAGCAATTCTTCCTTAATTGAGCATCTCCCTCAAAAGTTCCTGTTAATTCTTAGTAAACAATCCATGGTTCTTGGTCCTTTCTTATTCAAAACTGCTAGATGAGGATGAACTTTTAGAAACAATCCAAAATCCATTTGTCAGGATAATAACAATTCTCTGTAACAATTCTTTCTGCCTCTTCTCACTCCCCCTACCCACATTAATTATAATGCTCGAACAGAACAGAGCTTGATTCCCTTTTTTATTAAGGTTGTTTCACTCTATTATTGATTAAGCTTATTTCCCATGATAAATAACCTTCCTGTCAAAAAATGATTTATGAAAGCCAGTGGTCTTTCTTTTTCCAGTTTGCTTTTCCTGTGGTTACATATTACACATTATCTCCTGCCGACTGGTTTGGGCAGTCTTTGAATCTACAATTCCTGGTCCTCATTAAGAGAACTGAATTTCAGTGCTGTAAAAGGTTTGGAGATTTATCAAGTGAATCATTGGATTTTGAGTTAGGAACAGAAGTATCTTCCCAATGTGAGTACATGGCCTTGTGATATGATTTTAAATCTTCCAAATGTTAATAAAGTCACCCTGCATTGCAGTTGTGGTGACCAGCTCCTGGTAAGTGACATACATTGTTAACTTTTTAATTTGTTTTCTGGAATATAGCAACCAGTAACTACAAAGCCAAACAACAAAAAATAAAAGCAAAGACAAACAACAACAACAACAACAAAAAACAACACCCAAATAACAAACAAACCAAACAAACTTCCAAACGAATCTGCAGTTGAAATCATGCACTTCTGGAATACTAGCAATCCAATTGTATGGTGGTCTGTGAATTCTATGATTCTAGTTGGTTCTGTTATATCAACAAATCCTTTGTTTTTAGAATTGAGATAAAATGTGAGGTCTTGTACTTTTTACTAGGTGGAAAAACTGGGAAAGATAGAGGATGGGTCTAAACTCTTTATTGTACAAAATGCATTCTGTTTATCAATGAAAACTGTACATGCTTTTTGTCTTGACTATACCAAAAGCTGAGCATCTTTCCAGGCAGTGCTTTGTCCAAAAGCTCTGTTGTATACCTTTTCTTGTGGTAGGCGTGATAGGCCAAAATAGGCTTCTACAAATCTTGGCTTGTGCAATGTCTCCTGCTCTCCCTCTTTCTGCTATGGGGAGAAGCAACCACGGGAAAGAGGACAAAGAACCCGGAGACATTGAGTCTAAGGACTGTGACTTGCCCAGACTTGTTTATATTCTGTGGTAAATGAGGTACACACACTTAGCTTGTGCCTGCCTTGTGCAAGGCCTGTGCTTTCCCCCAGTTTGGGTAAAGCAAGCCTGTGACTTCACCTAATACGGTCAAGCTTGGCTAACTGCCATTTTGATTGGCTATTCTCTGTCCAAAGGTCCATTAGTCTGTATTGATAAAAGCATTGAACAGATAACACAATGTGCTCTGCCATTGTATTTGTGCCTGCTGTTGCCTGCTGCTGCTGTTGCTCTCTGTTTATGGCAGTGGTTCCACCATTGCTTTCTGCAGCATTATGCTAAAGCTATAAGCTAACTCTGCTGAATTGCCTGGAAACTGCCTGCCTTGAGTTTACCAGGAACAGGCTCTAAAGTCTTCCATGCAATCAGCCCGCATAGCCAGCATGACATCGTGCTAACACTGCACATTGCAAGACATCCTGCCTACACCTGAAAGTCTCCTGCCAAGTTGGGAAGTCCCGGTGATACACAGATCATCCAAAGGAGCCAAGATATAAGGTCAGAGATTGTCTGCCTCCTTTCCCAGCACACTATGAAGCTTGGGAAGAATCAGTAGCCTCTGCAGCTGACAAGGCAGTAACAGAATTCCCTGAAAGCATTTGGGTACTGTCTGAAGCTGTAGCTTGCCCTGCAAGTCGGGAAATAGTATTTTGTGACTAAATAGTTAAAGCGTGTTGTAATTGACTGTTGCCCTCTTCCATAAGCAGAAAGGGTCTCCTTGAGTCCATCTAGTGGGCAAGTGCTGCTTTTTTTTCTTTTTCAGTTACACCTGTGTTTTTTCTATGCACGCACTTCCAAATATACAAATATTTTAAACGTGTTTCAGGATGATCCATGCAAGTCCAAGGGGAATGCAGCTTGTCTTTGGGTTGTGGGATGGTGACTGTCTCTTGTTCTGTGCCTGGCAATGCAGGATCCTGATCCATGAGTGAGTTTTCTCTTCAACAGTATAACAGTCTTAAAAAACATTTTATAAAGGAATGTCACTGCTCTTCAAAAGTCCTGCATCAGGCTCAGTGTACAACCCCAGCTTTAGGAACTTTCTCATATAATTCACATTGCAATTCTCTGTAGATAGATGCTGCATTAAATAGACATTAAAAAAAAAATAAAAAGAAGATTGCTCTTGCATACCCTTGAACTGTCTCATGAAAATCCTGCTGCTTATAAGTGAAAAAGCATAAAGCAAACTCTAATATTGTCATTTCTTTAATTCTCAGTCTTTGTTCCTTCCAGTCAGGGTTCTTAATAGAAACTAATGGTAACTACATAATCAGGATATTTTCCTTTCTTAGTCAGTAACAGAATTAGAGTCCTGAAAAGATAACAGGCTGGCATTTGATGTTTTTAATACCCAAAGCCAGCTTCAAAGAGAATGAGTCAATGTCACAAACCTAACAAATCAGAAGAGACAAATACTTTCCACCTGTAGTAGCTCTGTTCTCAGAATTACTTTAGATAAGAAGCACTTTACAAATGTGATATTTCTTTCTCTTTGTATTCTGCTTACCTTGCAGGGGAAAAAAAGAAAAGGGGAAAAAAAAAAAAAGGTCATTTTTCTTGTCTACTGTTGTAGTGCCATAATATTTCAACTCTCAGATTCTGAAAGGACCACTTGATCCTGTGACAGGTGATAAAATCAAAGGGACCAATAAAGGACAGTGCTTTCTTGCATTCCTTTAGAGAGTGATTTCTCTTAATGTGGTATTCACTGCTTGTGGACAGCAGGTCTCTGGATTTCTGACATCACAGATTGTCCTTGGTGTCAAAGATGGTTTTGTTCTCACATTTTCTGCAGCAACTGAACTCCCCAGATCTCATCACTGCATTATTCCTGTTTGAGAAATGAGCAACTGAAGTACAGCGAGCCCAGCATTACAGGTAGCCTTTAGAAAGAGCAAGTAAGAACTGAGTCAGCTCAGGCTCTGGTCTTGCTCTCTGACACAGTCTAGGTGGTGGGATCTTTGTTGGCTGAAAGTGATGTCACAGTTCAATGATGGATGCCAAGATTAAGAGCTGCACACCAGCCTCCTCAATAGTCTTTTTCTGGGTAACTGAATTTAGTTACATATTAAAGTAAATGAATTCTCAAGTGTGAGACAGTTATACTCAAAATTCAAAATTTCTGAGAATGCTATCTGCAATAATTAACAGCTGTTAATTTCCAATATAGAGTTTTGATTCTCTGAAATGAAAATTCAGAGTCACCATGTGCCCTGAGTTGTTGCATGACTGTTCGTTATAGAGAATATTCTACAGAAAGGACCTGGATTATAAAGAGACACACAACCAATTAGGGAACAGTGCAATGATTATTAAGCAACCATACAAAAGAAAACAAGTTGTGTTTCAATACAGTAGGCTATTGACATTGGAAAAAAAAAAAAAAGAATGTGGAACGCATTTAATTTTACCTCTTCATTCAGGTTTAACTACTAAAGAAGTTTTTTTTGTCTGAACTCGTTTATTTCAAGATTTTCTTTGAATCTATTTAGGACATTGTAAAAATGGCTTGCTGCAGTCACTGCTGGTCTGGAGGGAGCTATGAATTAAACACTGAATTGTGAGATTAAAAGGACCGACTCTGTAATGTGCTTTAAGGACTTAAAGCCCAGTGGAAGAAAAGACTGTGTATGTTTAAACCATCTTGTCTCACTCCTGATTGCAAAGCGCTCTGGGGACTGGGAAGGCCTCAGGCAGTATCTTGGATGTCCTGTTGGAAGCACATTAACTTTCTCTAGTGATCCTATGCTCCATGAAGTAGCTCTGGAGCTACTGTCAGCATCCTAGAATCATAGAATTGTCAGGGTTGGAAGGGGCCTGGAGCATCATCTAGTTCCAACCCCCTCTGCCATAGGCAAGAGCACCTCACACTAGATTGCGTTGCTCGGAGCCCCATCCAGCCTGACCTTAAAGACATCCAGGATGGGGCTTCCATCACCTCCACCTTCCTGAGCAACGTGTTCCAGTGTCTCATTACCCCTCATAGTGAAGAACTTCTTCCTTCCTGCCTATCCTGAATCTGGACTTGTGACTGCTCCTGCAGTTCTCTCACTTTCAGATTCATTATTGCTAGCTAAGAAACTTTGTCATGGTTTCATCCTTTTAGTGAACATAGATTTTTATCTTCTAAGTGGATCTGTTCTTGCCCAATTCAGATCTTCCCTGGGTTTATTCATTGCCCATGTGTGATAAATCATCTATTGACAGTGAAAGCATTTATGCCTCTAAGCATTCTGAAATCACAACTGCAGAAATAGCCCACTAGCCTTGAAATCCTGAGGACTGATAGGTCCATTTTTTTTTTCTTAGAAGCATGGATAGAGTTGAACAGAGAGAGGAATTCGATTGCTTCCAAACTTTCAATTTGAGGTAAAGCCTCAAATGACATTTATAGTCACGTTCTTCCTGCCTCACACTATGGCAGTCCATCTGGTGGGTTTCATAGAATTTCATATCTTAAGAGTTTCTTGGCTGCCTAAGATTTGTGTTTTCTTAAATGCTGTCAACAGCACAAAGGCAAAAATCTGTATTATAAATGACATTCACAGTCTTACCAAAGCAGAAATAAGAAACAGATCCTTATACCATGTGGTTTTGTCTTCCCAAAATAAATGTTGTTGTTTTTTTAAATCATGTTTAGATCATTCTTTTTCTATTGTGCTATATTTCTATAACCTCTGCCATAAACATCTCTTTCCATTTCAGTATGAGGTGTAACATCTAAAAGAGGAGCTTGGTATTTCAGAGGCACTGAATTGTTCTGATTTCCAGAAAGAACCATGCTAGGAAGTAATGCTCTGATCAGTTAAGTGTCAAGCGCTAGGGTTTGAAATGTAAAAAATGGCTAAAGAGGAATCAAGAGGCTCTGCAGAGACATTGGAGGTGTAGGGCATGTAAATATTTCACAAAATTGTCAGTGAATGTATTGAACTTAGTATTTAAAAAAGAATGTCTGGATCTTCTGCAGAGACATGGGAAGATACCACCTAAGGTATCATGTTCAGGCTGATCACCATGTGATATACAATGATTATTATTGTTCTGCTTAGTCAGATTTGATTTGATTTTTTTTTTTTATCTCTTTTTTTAAAATATCTGGATTCATTTAATGTTTTTGGTATGCTGCATCCAGAACCTTCCAAGATCTGTCAGTCTGAAAAGAAGTCAATCATCTAGAAAGATCTTGCAAAACAGTTAGCACCGAGTGGTCACCTGAAAGTTATTGCTGTGTAAAAGAAGGAGCTTAAGCCTTGTCATCTCAGAACCTGCAAAAACCCATCCTCCCTTGCCTTCCACAGCTCTGGGGAGGTTGCAGATACCGGAGTTAGTCCAAAATACAGATGAGTGAGAAGAATACTGCAAAAGGATTTGTTTTGTGCAAACTTGGGTAAGATAGACTTATCTGAGAATTATGCTGCTATGCTTTGGAGGGGAAAGTTGCTTTGATTTGGAAAACCTCTCGAGCATCTATCTGTCATGTGGCAAACATTTATCATTCTATGTTTGTACACTCATGCTGATTTCCCTTTAAAATGTTTTGGTTTAATAGTACTAAACAAAAGACTATTCCAAAGGAAATTCTCTAAGAGTAAATAACCAAGATGTTTCTCTACTCTCCACCTTTTGAGTTAATTTCAGCACATCAAATGTCAAGTCATCAGGTATTTAAACAGAAAACACATGTAATGTAGGAAAAGAATTTACTGGCCACTTCAGATGCACGTGGCAGTTTTATTTTGCAGGTATTTCATTGTGGCTGTGAACAGTTTTACACATCAAGGAGTTTATAGATATTCTCTTTGAAGTTTGAACACCATATTTCTCTCCTTGACCATATATATTAAGGGGGCTAACTCTACAAAGAATTCAGTATGTCCTCTCCAGAATGCCTTTTCTCTCTCACAGATACATGGGGAGCTTGCTTTTTTATATACTTTTGACAACTTCAGCAGTATGTTCAGCTTTGAATGAGCAGAGCAGGACACTTCAGGAGCAGGGAAACAGTGAAATGGGTGATGAAAAAAACCCATAAAGACAGTGTCCTAGTCCTCTTGTTATGAAGGGATCAGGATGAGTTCTCAACAGTTCGCAGAAGGTGTGTTCCTATGAAAGACCTATTAGGACACTTTGCTAAGCACACTCCCTTTCTATTCCTGGCCACTCACACATTAGGAAAAGTTCAGTCATTGCATTCTGAATCCTTATTACTCTGCTAGAGTAGGCATCTTCTCTGCTGTGCTACCAGAAATTAATGCATAGCTCAGCTTGCATATATGGGAAAAAAAAACAAAACAACAAAACAACCAACTCTCAACCTCTTTCCCTTTTTGCTTGTTAGAAAAATGTAAAGTACAACTGAGAGGAGCAGTGAAATATTGTTGGTACAACAATAAACATAAACATGAATGAGAGGCATTAGTTTAAGGAGCGTAAACTAAACATTTATGACTTTGGTTGCTACCATTGATACACCTTTGCCTATTTATTTTAGAAGTCCACTGCCATTGGCTTGTGGTCCATAACTACAGAAACTGTTTAGCAGCCTGTGCAAGAGAGAACAAATAGAGAAAGAGATGTTATTTTTAAAACTGTTGAGAGGTTATTATACAATCAATGGAGAGTGAAATGCCTGTATTAGAAAATGTATAAAAGCACTTGACAATGTCCTTTTACCCAGTTTCAGTAAAGTATATTAATATGATTATTGCACTACTTGCATTCTGAACCATGATACTAGTATTCAGTCTGTAAGAGCAAGGTCTTACTCAAAAATACTGATGTAAAAGCTTTTATTCCTCTCCTGTGTTGATAGTTTTTGCAATCCAGTTTCCATCTACTTCCAGATATGAATAACTTTGCGAGGTAATGACTTCATTTTATGTCTGGTCATGCCACTGGTACACAGGTGTTTAACAAAACATGATAGAACGAAGCATGCTTATTGATTGTCCCTCTGTCAGAACATTCAGCAGCAGAATCAAGTCATCTTAGCTATATTACCAAAACTGAATTTTGTTGCCCCACAAAGACAAATATGAGCTGATTTGCCTTCAGTCCTGGGTTGGAAGCATAGAGTCCTGTGGTGATTAAGGGATTTCAGAGGTAAGGCCATGACTAGGTGAGATTACTGGCTTTTGTGGGGGAACAAGTTCACTGAAGGCTGATGAGGGAGGCAAAAATTCTCCATGAGAGGTCCAGTAGCAAAGTCTGAAGAAGCTTTAAGGAAAGAAAGGAAGAGAAAACAGATATAGGCCAAAAGTGCTCACATGTTCGTAGCTGATTTTTAGCAGATACTGTGAATTGCATGAGAGACCCAAGAGTGTAGATATGTGCACAGGTAGATGCTTCTCTCTGCAGCATATTCTCTTGTCATTTCTCACTGTTTGCCTCGATTTATGAGGTCCCCTCACATTCTAGCCAAAAGGTTCTCAGAAGCAGGCTTTATTCAGCTTTCTGCTGTTTTGTGAAAGACTGCAGAGAGTGATCTAGCACCTCAGCCACTTTGTGCCTACCTTAAGAGGAAAGATGTAGAAACAGGGCACAAAGGTCTGAAGGGTTATAGAAAGTTTGGACAGAAAGTCCTGAGCTGCCACTGAAAATATTTGCTGCTGTAGGCACTGCTGCAACCAGAGGAGCCATCCACCACAGCTGGCTGTCTCACATCTGGAATCTGCCCTTGCTGGCAGCACTGGACAGAACGAATGGAGAGAGGGACCAACTCCGTGTTAAGCAGCGAACTGCTTTGCCTTGCAATGCCCAATGACATTCAGCAATGCATATTTTTGCACAATCCAAAAGAGCATTTATATGAGGTTTAACAGTTTCATTGCACCAACACCACCATAGCTAATAGCATTATTGAAAATGTCATCAGCGGTGGGATTTCAAATTCCTAGCCAATCTCATAGTTAGTTATGAGATTTCAGCTCATTTTAATTTACTTTTCAGCTTTCTTGATTTGTATTTATACAATATGAGCTAAGTTGTATGTCAAGTGAATCTCACTAAAGCTTTTAAAGTGCTTTCAGATCAGCTGAATAGAAAGTATTTGGGAGATATTTTCCTGTGCAGCCACAACAGTTCAGTTGGTAAGAGTACTTACAGCTACTTTTTGCAATTGCATAAATGTTTTCTGTTTCTTTATATTCTTTGCATTTGTTCTCATTTGTATTTAGAAAGGAAAATCACAATGTAATTTTCTGGTATTTTCTCAAAGCCTCTCAAACACGTTTGCTAACCTGCCTTTAAATTTCCATTGACTCAATAATATTTCGCTTCATGTGAGCCTTCTTAACATGTATGAACGATCAGGATGATTGATCAGTTGTCATTCATCAGTTCTGTAGTAAGATGATTTGCAGTTTTTAGTGTGTGATTTGGTCTGGGTTGAAGTGGCGGTCATATTGTTAACTTATTTGCAACAAGACAAATAACAAGGCTACATCCATGCTCTCAGTAACAAATTTTCTGTCCTGAAGCTTAGCTGTTTCCTCCCCACTTCCACTCCAAAGAGTGAAATCTAATTAGCATCAACAATCTGGCCATGGCTGAAGTGTTTCCTTTAACAAAAGGTTTTAGGAATTGCTCTAAAATTATTAAAAATGGAGGTGAAGCAAC
This sequence comes from Pogoniulus pusillus, assembly GCF_015220805.1. Lineage (NCBI taxonomy): Eukaryota > Metazoa > Chordata > Aves > Piciformes > Lybiidae > Pogoniulus > Pogoniulus pusillus. Next base: position 13,615,761 of record NC_087276.1, on the reverse strand, counting down.
AGCTTTGTAACACTCCATTGAGCCCTTCAGTGTGCCAATATACATTTTTCATCCTTAGCTTAAGGTTGTATTAATAAAGAAGGGGTCTGGTGCACATTATGCATCTCCTGATCATGGCTGTTTCACAGGAACAGTAAGCTATGAAACTCAGAGTGATTTTTTTTTTTTCTGTAATAATCTGCTTCTGTTCCTACTGATGAGGATCCAGCGCTCCTCTTTCTGACCTTCCATGTTCACCAGCCAATCAAGTCTGAACAGTTTCAGCAGTGTTAAACTTCACAGCTATTTCTGTTACTCTGAGGTCTGTCCCCATCGATTTTTTAAAAAGTCAGCATGCCAGGAATTCATGTCAGATGTCAGCAAGCTTCAGAGCCACCAGTGATAACCTGCTGTCTCAGCACATCGTGGCAGAGCAGAGCATTCATGTTGTTCTGTTCCTGATTGTCTAGTGAATTGGGAAAACATTGTGCAAAATACAGCAGCTTCACTGGCGGGAAAAAATGCTGAGCAGCACCTGCATAGTAAAGCAAGACCATCTGCTTATTTCCCTACCCCCAATTTCTGCATCTTGGTATCTGTCTTGTTTTTGTCAGATAGGATCATGCAGATGTTTGGATGAGAATAGATATGTATCTATGCAAGAGAGAGAGAAAAGAGAGAGAAAAATCAAGAGCTGGACTGTGGTATTCATGCAACAAAGAAATTCCCCCATGGAACTGACAGCATGCCAGTAAGGACAGGGATTCATCAGTGCTCATTAAGCTAACTGAGCTCTTTTTCAAGAAAACATACACATTTATGATCTTGTGTAGGTTTAAATGCATATATTTTAAGGATGGGAAGGGTTGATGGGATGTAAACCATTCTTTCAGAGCAGATTTTTTTTTCCTAAGGAAGACTGGAAGCAATACTTCTCATTATCCTCATTTATTCCTGTTTCTAAGTGCGGCAGGTTTTTTTATGTTCTTTATTGCATGTAGCAGCAGTTGCTGTCACAACCACTGTATTGGATCCAATGAGTTCATTCCAGGTTAGTAATTTTTACACCCAAATGTAGGTACTGCCCTTGGACAGTAAGAACACCTTCTGTGTTTTCTTTTTTGTTATGTCACTCTTAAGAAGGTAACACTGCACTAAAATTTATCAACTTCTGCTGTTGTGGGAGCAATTGTGCTCTTTCTTACTAGAGGTTTCATAAACCTGTTCACTGTAACATTTTGGTTAAAGTGAAGACAGCTTGTATTGATTTTTTTTTTGCTTCTTCTTCTCCTCCTCTTTTTCCCCCTTTTTTCTTTCTTGTGCTTATCCATGTGGAGGACAAGGAGACTATCTAAGTTTTTTTTCCCTTAATCAGGCTGTGAGAAAAGGAGGGTTTCAAGGTCAGTTACAGTGCAAGATGCCTTTTATGACCTCTATCATCCTGTCTATTTCTTCTGCCTTAAGAAGAGAGGTTTTTTGCCACGACACCAATTATGATACACACTCTCACACAGGATTTTTCCATTTGGTCTTGTATTTGCTCTCACAGTGAAGTCCCAGATCTCCACCAGTGTTGTTTTGGTGATGTGAGCTCCTGACCTTTGGGAAACTAGCCTGAACTTCATGAATTCCTTCATCCCTCACTTCACTTATTACATCTGGTGGTTACTATTTGTCTTATGCTGTGTTAGCAAAACACTGTGCAGATGGGGAATATAGATTTCTTCACCGAGGCTAAATTGGTGAAATATATAATGCAGTATCAATTGCCCTCAGTGCCCCAAATTCCTGCCTTTGTTAACTAGGCTGCAGCAACTGTTGAAGTTAATCTGTCCACTGGCTGGGGAAAGAATGTCAGAAAAAGTGAAGGTGCCTGTCTCAGGTTTTGCCCAATTTATCCTTTATTTATTTGGTGTAGTTCCTGACTGCAGCAGTGTTTGTACACTTCAAAGCAGTTATGCTCACAAATCCTTCCTGATGTAAGGTAGTAGTGGGTTCATCATTTACATAGAAACATTCAAAGATTTTTCATTACATCTGTGACAGGTGTTTGAAACTCAACTTTTTGACCAAGCTGGTGCTTTAACCTCGGATTTCCCTAATTTAGGACAAAAACACATTTTCACTTTGAAAGCAGCAAAATATTTTAGGATATTTCTGCTTCATGTCTGTGTTCAGCTGAAGTTAACGCACAGCCTGTTGAATAGAGCTTCTTAATTTGCTCAATTACAGACAGCTGAGGCTTGTTGGCATCAAGCTGTGGCAACAATAACTTCCAGGTGAAGGTAAATGTACAGAGGAGGAGTTGTGTATGTTTTAAAACCTGCTATTTTTCCCTCACGGAACAGAAGTCAAAACATTCAGAGTTTATTTGGATTTGATTTTATGAGGGGTAAAAAAAAAAAAAATTACACAAAATCTTTCTGAGTCTGTGATAAGCAAAGACCTCTCTACCCAGAAACATGAAGTGGAAGCAGGGATGTTTTGGAGATAGCAAAATAATTCCTGTTCTTTTGAACTTTATGTAGTCATCTCTGTACCTTTACATGCCTTTATGAGTTACTTTATCCAGTGCTTATCCTTTTCTTCCAAATTCAGCTTTAAGCTCATATCTCTGTTTATCTTTGTGCTTCTTTGTTGTTGGAGTTTCTTGAGAGCATGGTAAGGATTGGTTCAAGGTTATTTTAGATGGATTAAAAATGGGCAATCTTGCAGTCTTCTCTTTGTTGTCCAGTGACATTCAGCTGACTTGTGGCACTAACAATCATTAATGCAGTCTCTCCCCCACACCTGCCTTTGTGCATTAAAGAAATCTCACCTTGAAAAAGTTTTGGAAAGTGTACATTGCACAGTTGTTTTGGGTTTTTTTATATGAATTGAACACAGTTATACCCAAAGCAGTGTAATAGAGTTATACCATCTGCCATGAATGATCAGATCAATATGTCAAACATTAATTTTGGTGCATATGTTTAGACTGAAGCTCTGACTGACATGACTGTGAGAAAATGAGATGGGATCTGTTATATTTGGAGTTTGTACCTATGTACAAACCTCATTTTCAGAGGTTGGGTCATTTAGTGGTCTTTCACTCTGCTTCAGCTGTTAAAATTGTACTCAAAAGGCTGTGCTCCTTGTGTGAGGCCACCTCTTACTGCCTGAAGCACAGATTCAGAAATACCCACCTCTTAAGAGACTCAGTTCTTATGTGTTGTTGGGCCCACTCATAATTCTTTCACAAGATGTCACTACTGAAGAGCAGTTTTATCTTGTCTGACTCTAGCTCTGGCTTGAAGGTTTACCTATGTGCCTCCCTCGAGAGTGTCTGCCCTTTCATAGTCTCCTACCTAACACCAGAAAGTCTCTCACACCTGAAGCAGTGTGTTAGTCAACACAGCTGTAGAAAATTAGCAGAAATGCCTCTTGGGAGAGGAATCACAGGTGATATGTGTTAACGCTGGAGCTGAGCTTTGTTCACGGATGGGATGTGAATGCTGAGAAGACGTCTCCAAGGTAAGCAAATGCTGGTGGTTGTGCTTTGTTATTTACGGAATAGTTGAGCCTTAAGACTACAGTCTGGAATAAGAAAAAGGTCTCTGTAGCAGAGAAATGTATGGGAGGCCTTTGGTGCTACAAAGGCAAATGATCAAAATGTTTGGTGAGAGAAAACAGATGGATGGCAGTCAATTGCAGCAGCAGGAGGGAACAGAGGCATTTCTGTTTAGTGTGATAAACAACATCTTGAGTTTGTAGTGCTGTTAATGTACCATATACCAGAGATGGCTTGCTGTCTGATTTCAGGAGGTGCAAAAGCCCTTTCTTCCCGCAATAGTCAAAGCCATTCAAGAGTTGGCTTGTTGACCTGATAAAGAGTGCGGCAGCCTGAGCCCACAGGCAGACGTTCTGGTTCATTGTTGCTTTTGTTGTGTAAAGCGCAATTTCTCTGCTGCTCGACTGTCTTTTGGGACCGGAGAAGCTCTGCCGCGTCACGGGACAAGTCTATTGAGCTTGTGACTGAGGATAGACGTGTGGGTCGTTTAGTTCTTTGAGTCTCTGAGATGGCTGTGTACGCAATCTCGCTTCTGAAACATTGCCAAAAGACTGAATTTACAGTGTGAAGGGGAAGGAGGAGAGAAAAGGTAGCAGGGCAGAAACAACAAAAAAAGTGAGCACATGAAGAGGAAAAGGGATTTTTAAATCCTTTCCAAAGACTTATCGATACATTTACCTTAGAATGAAAGTGAGCTTAGGCTCTGAACTTTTCACCAGGTGCGACACTGTGCACCTGTAATTCAAGGCCGTGACGATCGGAGCAAGACAACATGGCTGCTGCTCTGCTGCTTCTCTCTAATGGTTACGTTTTACGCGCAGGTGTGAATTCTGAGGGGAGTTAAAGACGACATAGCTTTCCTTTCTCCTCATTTACCCATTTCAGCAATCATTAAAAATATATTCTTGTAAAGACTACTGCATTGCAGCAACAGTAACTATCCACCAGTAGCAAAGATTAGCATGTGCAGAATTCAGCGTGGGCTATTAAATTCCTCTCCCAGGGCATGCGCTCTTAAGCCATTGAAGGAGTAGTCTCTATTGTTTGCAAGTTACTCGGCGCTGGTGGTGGCAGTGTGCTCTGCAATGCCCTTTCCAAAAAAAAAAAGTCCTCTGGTGAGGTAGAAAAAGCGTGTTCTTGATGTTAGTTATTAAGTATTTATTGTTTCTTTATTCCCCATAGTTTGCAGCTACAATACAAGTTGAGTGTTAGTTTACAAAGGGGATGACTGCTCCAAAGCTTTCACTCAGTTTCACAAGTGAGAAAGAATAAAGCTTTGTTCAAAGTTTCCGTCCTGGAGCTGCTCACAATTAAAACTGTATCTCTCGAGGTAGAACGCAGCTTTGTCCAGGAGGTTGGACAGACACAAGGTCTGTCTGAGTGTTTGGCTCTCAGAAGAGGCAGTGCTGCTGCACAAATTGCAGCAGGATAATACTACATGGTGCAGTTATGTACCACAGCCTGGCCATCAGGATTGTGCCAGGAGTCATCTCTCACCAAAACTACAGAGCAGAAATAGAACTTTCATATTCTGCCTTGCCCTTTCCTGCAGCTGCTCATTAATAGGTTCAGTAAAATTGCTGTGATCTCTTAAGAACACAAGACAGGGTCTCTGCTGCTGTCTGTGGAGGGAGTTTCTTCTGCCTGCTTGAAAGATTTAGAACTGGTTTTCTTAAAGAGGGGAAAAAAAAAGCTCCTTACCATCTGGCCATAACCTTGTACAATATGTTACATTTCAAACTGTAAGAAATTTTTTATGATCAGGTTATAATTTGTCAACTGCTTACAGATCTTTAAGTTAAAAATGTGTGGTGCAGAATAAAGCTGCTCTGCGTATTGTTTTGTAAGATGAGGAGAAGGAGAAGGGAGGGAAAAAAAAGACACTTGAAAGGGTTTTAATTGCACAGGGATGTCATTGCCTCTAGCAAGAGTTCTCCTGCTTCTGTCATAAATTTTTCATATTGCCTCGTGAGAGTGAAAACTGGAAACTTTACCCTCTAAGTGAAAGTCGATGAACCTCATACCAGCCTCAGATCCCAGTAGCCTTGCACTCAGGAATATTAATTTAATTAAGATCGCTACAATAAATTCTGGGAGGGAACTCTCCTGGCACCTAAGGTTAACTCGTGCAAAGAAGGAGGGAAATAAAACAGCAGAGCCAGATCCGATGGAGGGAAACACAGCAGTACAATGTCCTCAGAATAGTTGTACACTTATCAGAAGTGACAGCTAAGAGACATGTGAGACCTCCTAAAATAGACGACAGAGGCTTTAGTTAAGAAAAAGTGCACAGTTACACGTAGAGCAATCATTTTATTTTCACTACACAGACCCCATCTGCTTTCTGAGAAAACAATGTAAAACTTTGTTAAGATTTGCCTCTCCCCTGGGATGAAGCAGGACTTACAGGACAGCGTATATGTGTCCTGTTTACCCCCACAACAGTCACCCAGACCTGCCAGGCCAAGAATATGCTGCTTTGCGGTGGCCTCTGTAAGGAGGAGCTAACGAGCTGCCTTCACTCGGTGCTCTTTATGGAGAAAGGGGGGACAGGGCTCAAAGCCATGGGCTCACAGTCCTCCGAGTCCTTTTAGTTTCCTAGATCAGAAAGTTAGGATTAATTAGAATTATGTCGTGGGAGGAGGTTGACCTCATTTACCCAGGTGAAGAGTTGTGCCATTGCAGTGGAGGGTATGTGCAGCTGGTATCTGCTGAGGCTCTAAGAGGTGCAAAAAGCACATACCAATTACTACTTAATTTATCTTTTTTTACCTTCTGAAGTTGGAAGCTGGACCAGAGAATTGCTGCCACAAGAGGTAGCCGGATTCTTCAGAATTCTGAGGAAAATGATCTCCCAAAATTAAACTATTTACATTGTTGCTTGTAAAAATAAAACAGAGCTCTCTGGAAAGTTCAAACTGAAATGATAGGCTTAATAATTGAGGGTTTTATATGGCTCTTAAATACTGAGATTTGCTTAAGAGAGGGGTTGGGCAGAGTGTGCATCACCACAGAGGGAGGTATGAGACTTCTGGTTTCAGGCTCTAATTCTAAACTCAAGGCTGTATCTTTTTCGTGTGGGTAGCTACTCTTTTCTTGGAAGCTTCTAATGTATTTTCTTAATTAGAAAATGTGGGTGCTGGGTATTACAAGATGAGCATCCTGAGAATTAAGTTATTTGCTCTCCAGGCTTTTCTTATAAATATGATACTCTCTTAAATTCTAGAAACAGTTATGTTTGCTGACATCTCTCAGGTACAGGGCCATGGCTCAGCACTCTGCTGCAGTTGGGCTGTTCTTCCCATCTTCCAGTTTGAACCTTCATAGGGCATTTTTATTTCTTACTATGTTTTTGATACTTTAATTTACTCCTACTGAAGAAGTGATGGTATGATCTACTCTAGATCAAATGAAGGGATTGGATTCAGGCCCATAGTATGAATTGTCTCCAGTGAGACTAATCACACTATAATATGTTCTCTGGAAGTGAATGAGGCTGGTGAGATAGGCAGATCTGTTTTCGAGATGCAGGTCACCTATGCAACAAAAGATTATGAAATTTAATAGATAAGGTCTACTTTTTATTTCACAAAATGTTCCTTGAGCATAATTTTTTTTCATGAGATTTAAAAATTGAGTTGAACAACTAAGCTGACAGAGATCACTGAATGGCTAGAAGGGTGCTAAAAAAAGCAGCAAGTAGGAAATAGCCAGGTATGTGTCTTAGATGGTTTCGTTTAGTTGGTTGGTTGTTTTGTGGATTTGGTGCTTGGAGGAGGTATTGTATTTTAAATTAAGCTTGGATGTAGCTTTTTTTTTTCCCCCTGTTCTTCTATCTGCCCTTTGCTAAATGGCACAGATCACTAAGATGCATAGATTGGTGCTAGTGCAGGCATTGTAGAGCTCTTAGCCACAGTATCTCTTCCTTCCCGGTTTGTTTGCAGTAGGGCAACATAGCCAAATATGATATTTAGGCTCTGGTTCCTATTAAAAGAAAACAAATGCAGTGCTACAGGAAGGGTTCTCTGTTTCAAGGCAACCTATGGCTACTTTAACGTAGAAGTCAAAGTTCTTTTTGAATTTCAGATTTTATGTATGAAGATGCTAGGCAGGGACTATACAGAGAAAGGACCAGTAAACATTTTCCTGGATGATCTTGCAATTGCTGGGTATCACCAATAAAAGCTAAGGACTGCTGGTCAGTGAAGTGGCTGCAGGGTTCAAATAGAACTATCTTCTCTTTTTTTTTTTATCTGAGATTTGTCCTCCAGTAGTGTTGGATCAGCTCTTCATATTGCCTGAAAGAATGATAATTAATTCTGTTCTTGTTAGTGCTGTAACAAATTTTGAACAGTTCTTTGAAGCTGGATGTATGTGTACTGCCTTGAGAATGGGGTAGACCTAATTTTTCATCTGTTTAAGGCAAAATTCTTCCAAATTCCCAGTTAATGTGGTTTCTGTGGACTGGAGACTCAGTCCCTCACTCTCCTTCTTGTTTGGTTTCCTTAATTCAACCCATTTGTTAGTCAGGTCTGTGCTTATTGCAGTTTCTTGCCTTCTGAGCAAAGAGATGGATATTTCAGGTCATCCTTTGAAGGGAAGGCAGACAGTCATATTAAGTGAAAAAAATGCAGACAAAATGTAGTAAAATAACAGTTAGAAACAGTTATGGTAAAATTAGGTGTCTTATTACGGGTATCACAGTATTGCTCATAATAATAGGCATGTTTGAAATGGATGATACGTGACTGCAAACATTCAATGTTTTGCTTCCACGACACATTAAATGGGATAGCATTTTGTTTAGCTCTTTTTGTTTTGTGATTACTACTTTTTTTGTTTGTTATCAATGGGAAATAGGAAAGGAAGTAGTGTTTATCACCAGGTCAAATAGATTATTTTTTTTTTCTATTTGAAAGGTTGTTCTGGTGGTGCTTGTTAAAAGAGATTTAGTTGCTGCAATTGGATATTTCTAAAGCAGTTATTTCATGTAAAAGGGTTCTAGTGCTTTTTATCAAAACTTTCTTCTTGGCACTTAATATTATCCTGAGTATCTTAAATATTTATATTTGGGATAGGTATCCACTGGCATCCTTCACTGCAAATGAAGAAGCCATTATCTTTCGTGTATGACTTCAGGAAGTTTCCTATAGGCTTTTAGAGTTCAAAATTGTAATCCTGACCCTTGATCTTTTGAAACTAACTCTTCTCTCATTCTCTTTCTAGCCACTTTAAATATTGTATTCTGAACAGAATCTTCTTGTCTTGTGGAGTAGTAATGATCCTGATGCACTTTGGTAGGTTCGCCAGCTGAAAGATGCAGCAATTGAGAGATAAGAGAGTTATGAACAGGCTTTGAGATACATTTCATCCTTCCACGTGTATGCATTTCATGTGCTACCCCATAATTTCTTTGCAGGACATAGAATCTTCAATATAACTACTGATGCCTGTACAACTTTTTCCTGTATCTTTTAATATAATCCAATAAGGCTCTAGGGGTTTTTCGCTACTAGAATATTTTCTGCCAAAACACATTTTTTCTTGTTTTTCACCTTGATTGATTGTCTATCCTTTCTTTTCCTTTATCCACCCCCACCCCCCACCCCACCCCCCCCTTATCATGAAGCAATATAATATGGAAAATGGTGATGTGATGCTGAGGTAGGCATACCATAAGGATTTTGCTTTTAACAAAAACCAATACAATTTGTAGAGAATATGAAAGGGGACCCAAGGTCTCCAGATCATATTGGTTAATAGACTGATTCTGGTCCCAGGGGCCAATCTCATTAGTCTTGATCACTTGGGGGGTGGCGAGTGGCTTGCTGAGTTGGCATGTTATAGCACACACAGGTACTGGGCTTTCTGCTCCTCTTGACATATCTTTTTTTTAGTAAGAATTAAAGCTTGCTTCACTACAAATGAGCCATTTTTAATACTAATTCAGATAATTGTTTAAAATTTATTTCTTCTAGAAAGGTGTCAGATTATGTATAGACTGGGGCTGAAATTCTGAGTGGACAAAACAGCCACGTCTTCCTTAATGCTGTACTTTGTAAATGTATTGTGTGGAGTAAGAAAAGGGGGAAATGTCCTGAATCTGGGCCAGAGCAGAGCCCACAAGATGAATTATTTAATAAACAAAGCAAGATGATAGGTTGCAATAAATGTGGTAGCTTTATTTATTCATTTTTAATGAGCTATCATACTGGAGCTGAAGAACGCTGTCAGAGCTATGAGATGCCTGCCCTGAGGGCACTGATGGCTCTGAACGGTCCTTAACAGCTTCATTTGGCCCTAACCACCCTTTTGCCCCGGCCCAGGGATGCGCAGCCAAGCTCAGCCCCAGCAGCCTGCCAGCCCTGTCCCTGCCACACGCACTGCAGCTCCTCTGTGTTCCGCTCTTCCTGCTTGTGACAGGCCTCCCTCCTCAGACAGACCTCAGGCCTGGGTCTCCAGCTTGTGTGGGGCTGTTGCTGGTCCCTGCTGGCAGCAGGGCGCTCCCTCAGCCTTCAAAGTCAATTCAGACATTTGAGCTAAGTGCTCTTAGGAGGGCAGAAGGTTTTACAGTTTCACCTTTCTGACTGGCAGCCTGTGGGTCTGCTTGTGCTCTCCTGCAGCCTTGCCTGCCATTTTGTTCCCTCTCTTCCCCAGCTAAGGCTAAAGTGCTAACAAAGCAGTCAGTGTCTTCCCTTAGAGGGGTCTTTATTTTTCCCCCCGTGTTGCTATTGTGCCGGCAATTCCAGCTGCAAATGTTGTATTTGACCTTCAGTAAGGGAGCCTGGTGATTTGAATTCATTTCAGGCAGTTTTCTGACAGCAAGCCTTAACCAAAGCTCTTAAGGTTTCCCCTACAAAAGCCTCATGACAGCTTTGCTTGAGGCTTACAATGGTCAATGCAAGTGGAAGTAGTTTGTAAACTGTAAAGGGCCTTATTAACTTACTTGCAATATTGGAGTGAAACCCAGGTCCTGGCTAGGGTAAATCTCAGAGCTGAAGCAGGAGGCCCCTTACACTTTGAGCAGGACTCTCCCAACAGCATAATGTTACAGAAGATAGAAATGGTAGGAAATTCTATGAGTTAGTCAAGGGTTCATCCTTTTTCTTATTCATTTCTTACGGCCAGAGCCAGGCAACTGTCAGTTTTCCTGGTAAAAGCAGTGACTATGTTATGGGGAAACTGCTGTGCTTGGCCACTAACAATGTGGTAAAGCAAAGAGCAGCCTTGCACTTTGTCCAGCTTTAGGTGTTGGGGTGCATTCTTCCTGTCCTGGTATATCTAAGGAGCATCCTCAGAACTGTTACCTTCAATTTTCTCCCTTAGGACCTTTTTCCATTCTTAGACTCACCAGCTTGCAGTTACACAACTTGCTTCTATATTTTCCTTTTAAATTCAACACTTGCTGTTCTCCAGCTATACAATAACAATTCCAACATCAAAGGCTTCTTTAAAATGCCTTGAAACCAAATGAATGACTTTAGAGGAATCAGGCTGATCCAGCAGTTTTCAGCTAGTTGTGAGGTCAGGTTTGGATCCTTTTGTCTATTGCATTTTCTATTTCTTTGGGCTTGTGCCCTCAGTGCAATTCATAGCTATCTCCTAACAGAGCTTGTATTCTCTGTGGCTTCATTTATTTTAAATAGTTTGTGATATAAGACTAAGGTTGGAAATAAGATATTTCTCTGCAGGAAGTATTCTAGAACATACCTCTAGAGTAGTTACAATTTTGCTTTGGAAACTACTTTAGAAGTAAAGTTTGGACACTTTATTAGCTAATGTTGGAAAGAAATTATAGAAATTCTTGGGAAACAACAAAAATATTGGCACCATGTATTTTATTATATAAAGTAATGGGAAAGTTTTCTTGGTTAGACGTTTTTTACTTAGGAATTAGAATCAGGTAAAATATTGAACTTCTACTTTAGCAAAATTCCAAACAAACCCACTTTGTCATCCACAACAGATAATGTGGTCTACATTGCATATAGGCACTAGGTTTGGAAGGAAGGCAGAGAAAGTTTGAGATGGAGGTATCAGTTAAGGTGAATAAGAACAATTTTCATCGTCTTTTGAGATTTGAACAGGATTTCAATATAAACTTTTGAACTGTTTGTTAGCTTGAACAACTTGATACAGAAGTTCGCAGTGTGATTGGCCAGAAGTGTCTTGTAATAGAGGCATACTGAGAGCACCTGCATGTCTTTTAGTTCAGTTTCTGGATTTAAACTGAAGCTCTAAGCATTTCAAACCAATCAAAATTAGTCCACTTTTTTTCTTTCTTGGGGAGCAGGCAGGCTCTCTTCCGAGCTCATCTAGAAGCAGGAGCTTCACTTTTCTCATCTGTTCTGGGAAGCTGAACTTGCACATGGAGGAAAAATTGAACAAACCTCAGGGTATTCCAAAGAAGCTTCACAGAGTCCTAGAATGGCTTAGGTTGGCCAGGACCTTAGAGATCATCTGCTCCAACCTCCCCACCATGGCAGGGATGTCTCTCAACTAGACTCAGCTGCTCAAGGCCTCATCCAACCTGGCCCTGAAGATCCCCAGGGAAGAAACATCCGCAACCTCACTGGGCAGCCTATTCCAGACTCCCTCAACCCTTGTGCTGAAGAACTTCTTCCTAAGATTCAGTCTAAACCTATTCTCCCTCGGCTTCAAATCATTCCCTTTTGTCCCTATTGCTAGACATGCTCAGGAAAAATCCTTCTGCAGACTTCCTGTAGGATCCCTTCAGGTATTGGAAGGCAGCTCTAAGGTCTTCCACAGAGTCTTCTCTAGTCCAAGCAACCCCAGCTTTTCAGCATAGCTTCACAGCAGAGGCGCTCCAGCCCTTGGATCATCTTTGTGGCCCTCATTTGTACTCACTCCAACAGCTCTGTGTCCTCCTTATGCTGAGCACACCAGAGCTGGATGCAGCATTCAAGATGGGGGTATTTAGAAAGGCTTGAGCTATGCCAGAATTCATAATTTGTTTTTATATTGGCAGATAATGCAAAATCTCCTGTACATGTTAATTAATTACTGATGTTTAAAATACATCTTTAAAACAATGTCTTCTATTTTTAAAGAGATTCAGGATGCACAAAAGCAAGTAATGAAACTCTCAGTCTTGCTTAATACATAGTCACTGTTTTCTCCTGTTTGTCCTTTGAACCAGTAGTATGAAGGAGGTTTATACTGCTTGCTGTTCAATTAGAATTCTAGGTAGACTGTTCTGCTCTGACAAGACATGTGGCATGTCTCCACCTTCTTGAAACATTTGTAAATAGGAGTAGAATTATTTTGGTGCTGATATGTGACATTTTACAGAAATTTTGTGCAAGTTCATGAAAGTCCATGTGGGCTGTCCACTGACAGCACTATATTTCACTGCAAGTGCCAATTTCCGGGCACAAGCTCCTAACCTTTCCCAAGCATGCCCAGGGAGACCTGTCATAGATCTGAATGTCCTTCTTCCTCAGCTCCTTCCCCCTATAATTTCTCCTTGTGGGTATTACTATCGAATCCAATACAGCTTTGAAAAAGACACCCAAAACTTTCCCAACTTGTTCTACGCCTTTTCAGAGAAGCTTTGAAAGTTGTAACTTGCTACCTTTTTAAGCAAATGGAAACATCGAAGTTTGCATGTTTTACTGGCAGCACAGGTATTCTGGATTGTGTTTTCAGGAAAATTAATAGCACTTTAAATGCCTGGAGAACTTAGAGAAAATTGAAAGCAGTGTTATTGTTGATACAGGAGGCATACCTTTCATGGAACCTGTTTTCTTTCTCTTCCCTGCAGCAATTCAGAAATCATTGTAGCAATCTCTAGAGGAGAATGGAATGTAGCTGACTTCTCTCAAAACAAGTATGCAGATGATATGCAGGTTGCATTTGGGATCTGCCATTTCCTAAGCATTTGACTTTGCACAGGAATTTATTTAAACACCTTGCAGCCCTCAGCTACAGTTCAAGTCTCTGAGCTGGCTGTCTAGTCCATGGAAAACTTGGAGATGAAACCAGACAGGTGTCAGATGCAACCCCCTTGAGTCATTTAGCATTAAGCACTCACCTCAATGTTATGTACACAAATTTGAGAAGGCTTTTTAAACTTTACCTCGCTGTGTGATGTGACAGAGCCTTGTGATAGTTTATTGCCTAGGCTTTAGGGTTAATGTGGGCAACTGATGCCTCTTTGAATAGATACACTCCATGCAACTATAGCAGTGCTGTCTAAAGGTGTCAAGTTAGGAAACCAAAGCTGAATTCAATCTGAACTTCCTACCAGAAAGTATGTTTAAAAGAATAATTCTGTCCTTGGTAGAATACCACCACCCCACTGGCGGGAACACTGGTTTTGTGCTCTCTTTCATCTTGCACACACATCCAGTGGTGAAAATCAGACTTTGATCTGAGGACTCCTTGTGGTCCTAGCTAAAGTACTCTTTCTGCCATCTGTGACAGCAAACTGGACTCTGCAAACATGCGTAATTAACATGATAAAATATTTACTGTTCAGAATTTTGAGAAAGTAACACTGCTTTTAAGTTCTAAAAGAAGTAAGGGGGTTTTTTGTTGTTGTTGCTGTTGTTACAGCTAAGTGGATAATTTGCTTAAGGCACCACATGCTTAGAGAATTGAGGCTAATGGAATGACCTCAGTTTTGTAGTGTTTCACTACCTGGTAGAATTAACCTAGAAGATGCTTTTAAGAGGCATGCTTTGTGCATTGTGGTTCCCTCTGCCTTTTTGTGTGTGAGGAATTAAAATTCCAGAGGTCTTATATTATTCTTAACATACAACAGAATTTACCACCTAAAGGGGGAAGGGGAAAAAAAGCATTAATTTCCAATAAACAAATCCCCTGCTAGGTGCTAGATTACAGAAACTTTCAGTGGAGAGAGGAAATACTTATTGGTGCTCACTGCAGATGGAAAGAAACTCTAATTTAATTAGGATTTTGAGCTGATGCATGTGTGTGACAAAAGCGTGACCTGTATATGTGAATCTTTATTTCTTTATTTTGGGTGACTGAATCTGGAACTGACTCTGAGCTTGTGACATAATTAGTACAATAGTGCAAATCAGCCATTTTTTAAAAGAGTAATTTACTCCATATGCAGCTTCTCAGCAAGAGCCCTCATTAATCAAAGAAGGCCATGTACATCAAAGTGTTCCTTGCTTGCTACAACAACATCCATCATGCAGCTAGTAAATGTGCTGTGGCAGGGTTTGATAAATATAATGCCTTTGATGTGCTGATAATTCTGTGTATTGGCATGCTGCTGCCTGGAACTCCCTGGGTATGCACAAAAATCTAAACCATGCCGGGTCTCTGCTCTAAAGTTGTACCTGGGCTTGCTCTGAATTCTCTCAAAAGCCAGCTGTGCCTGAAGTAGGGCTCAAGTGCATTTTGACTTTCACTTATGATTCAGTAGGGGCACTTTTTTTCATCTATTTGGTTTTAATCTAGGTTCCCAGATGCTGCAAACTTCCTTTGTAGCTATACATAAACATATCCACAGTTTAGCTGACAAGAGCTTCTGTTTGTTGAGACGCTTGTATTTATCATGGTAATATTCATTATTCTCTATGAATGTACAGTAGAGATTTAGCGTAAAACTTGTAAGAGGCCTCATATGATGTGAGAAGATAAAGCATAAAGTGGCAGAGATTGGAGAGGATGTGGTCTCATGAAAAAAAAATTATAAATAATCTTTGTTAGAGGAAAGTGATTTTGTGTGTAGGAGCTCAGTCCTCCAGGCACACAGAATGTGATCCATTTGTTTCTATTAATTCACTGCCCTCTCTACAGTTTGTCTGTTGCCAGAGTGAGTGACTGAAAACTTAACTTCAGCAAATAACACAAGTGATTACATGTGAAAATTTGTGACATGTCAGAGAAGGGAACTCAAATTTTTGCTCTGCTTAATGCAAATTGTGGTTTCAGATCTGAATCCATAAAGAAGAGCAGCTGTGCTCTTGTGATGGTTTGGGGGTTACCCCGCCCCCCCACACTTTTGTATTTGCCCCAGCTAACTCAGACGGACCCTGGGGATATAGATGAAGCAATTTATTTACAGCTAGCAGAATTTACAAGCAGCTATTTACAATATATGCAGTTATATACAATTATATACAGAAATATACAAAGGATAAACAATACAAAAGCACAACTCCCCTCCCAGAAACCTGAGTCCCCAGGAGGGGCTCTCAAACCACCCCAACACCTCCCCCGGCCCTCTCAACCTTAACCCAGTTCTCAGGAAGAAAAGAGGTGCAGCCAAGAGGTTAGGGAGCAAGGTTAGTAGGAGCAGGGTTAATGAGATGTGACCAGGTCTAAGGCAAAAGCAAGAGTGAGTGACAAAATGGAGAAAGTTTACTTCTTCTTCCCAGAGCTCTCAGCGTGACTGTGAGAGAAGTTGACATCAATTGTTTTCATTTCACTGCCCGTTATCTAGTTCTTTTACCAAAACATTCCAGCTTGCTTCTAGCTAGCACAGCTCTGAAAAGCATTACCAGTGCCTTTTCAGTTACACTATTTACTGAATTATATTTTGTTTCATTTACCAAACTAAGTTCCATGGAAAAACAAATTACAACCTGGGATTTTCACCTTGACCATGTTGTAGGTACAATATGTCAAGTCCCTGTTTATTTTCTTCCTCACAAGTTGCACTAGCTTTTGTTTTCAACTGCTGCTCACATTTTTTCCCAGGGCAGGGTGTGAAAGCAAAGCAAGGAAGAGGCTTAGAGAAAAGTCTTTGCCCCCTGGGTGTAGCAGAACCCCTCAACAGCTGCCACCTCATCCTGTGGTTTAGACGAACATCTGCTGTCCTTTCCTCCTCCATCATGTGTGGGTTACAAGACTAGTGTAAATGGAGAACCTCCAAATGCTCTCTTCCCACTTTCTAGGCTGATGGCTTCTCCTTTACCTGCCTGAGCTTGTGGTGGCACTTAAGTGGGATTTATGGAAAGCAGGGGCAGATGTAACCTGGCAGTACCATGAGTCATTTCACTTACTTGAGAGGTATCTGAGTGGTTCTGTATTATAAGATCTCCTCTGAAAGTCATAACAAACTTTTCTAGACACTTCTAGGTATTTGGAGCACAATTTGCCAGCCTTGTTTTCCTGGAGGAAACTGGTGTGGAGGAAGGGAAATGCAACTGACAGACAGCAGGGCTTTGGCCTTCCTGCATTACCACTGAGTCCTGATCCTCCCGTTAGGACTTGTAGGGGTTATTGCAGCATGATGAATTGGAGGGCAGGAGAGAACTGTCTTGTTTTATGATTTCATGGTCGTGTCACAGTTACAGGGTAGGAGTAAATCCTGAACAAAGCCTTTTGCTCACCTGACTGCTGCATCTGTTTGGTGCAACAACATTTGCTAAATGCAGTCTTCTGGTGAAAGTATGTGGGCCACTGAATGCCAAGAAGCTTTCCAATGCATCTCAATTAAAATCCCAGCTGTGCTGAGCAACTGTGTGCTCCTCTATTGTTAACATTTGTAGAGTGTTCAATCATCCTCTAAATGTGTCATTTGTTATCTCCGATAGCTTGCAATAAGTAAGTACAGAAGGACTTTCAGAAAAAGTGTATGTGCTTCCTAAACATCCAGAAAATGTTAAATATCTTGCCTCCTCTTTGATTTGGGTTTTGGTCTTATTTTAAAGTTAGGTGACAAGTGAGATCTAATTTGTGTGTAGTTTATGGCCTAGCAATAGGAAAACACCTAGGAAAGTAAAACTGAATGTGAACAGATCTTTTTAAAAATGGGGAAGAAATTCTAAAGGAGATTTGTCTGGAACACACTCAAACTCTACTCCAGGCAAGCCACATCTGTGGACACAGTGGTATTGATGAAGAGGGAAACCCTCCATTAGTTTGTAGCCTGAATGGTGTTGGCTGTGCACTTGCTGTGTGCTTGTTACGCTTGGAATGTAGCTGGTAAAACACAAATGCTGATGCTGTGCCTCCTGTGTTTTGTTGGTTTGAATATGCATCTCTGATGTGCAAAGCAGGAAGAACTGAGAGCAGAGCACTGCTTGCATTATTGCTTCTCTGTAAGCTATCTCTGCAATTAAATATTAAGATGTAATTAAAATAAGAAGAATGAGGAGTCACTAAAGTTTTCACTGGCTTTTCTCTTTCCTGGTGTGATCTCTGGTGTTCTTGGCTATTGAACCTTTAAATGGCAACTAACTAAACAACTTGAGAACAGTTAGGACTCTGCTGAACAATGTGTCTGTGCAGATAATGGATTAAAAGCATCTAACTTGTACCATTGTATCATGCAGAAGAAATCAGGCACTATGTGCCAACAGACTAAATAGTCTCTGCTTTATGTGAACAGGGTGGAAATCAACATGATGCTTTAGCAGCTCCTAATTGTTAATGAAATTGAATCATAGAATGATTTAGGTTGGAAAGGACCTCAAAGATCATCTAGTTCTAATCCCCTGCCATAGGCAGGGACACCTCCCGCTAGGACAGGTTGCTCAAGGCCTCATCTAATCTAGCCTTGAACATCTCCAGGGAGGGAGCATCCACAACCTCCCTGGCAGACCTGTGCCAGTGTCTCACCACCCTCCATGTAAAGAATCCTTTCCTAACATCTAGTTTGAATCTTCCTTCTTCCAGTTTAAACCCATTGCTGCTCATCCTATCGTAACAAGACCTCGTAAATATTCCCTCCCCAGCCTTCCTGTAGGCCCCCTTCAGATATTTTATCATATATGCTTTTGTCAGCTCTGTTCTGAAGGCTGAGATGTTTCATTTTCTGATGATAACAGGGTAGCTTAAAAATCATGCAAGAACCACCTCTCTTGCCCTTTTGTACCTCATCACCTCCCATATGTTTATAAATACCTTCTTGATTGGCATCATAGTTTTGAATAAAACCAGGGAAATCCATGTCCTTTTTCCTTTAGTCACAATATCTGAAACTACAACTTGGTCTTTTGTCCTTCCAAATAAAGCTATGGAATGCCTTAACAATTGCCTTCAAGACAGTAATAGGTACATTTAAATGGTATAATTTTGAAACTGTAACGTCTGGAGAAAGATATCCATTTTAATGGAATAATCTAGTTAAACCATGACAAAAGTAAAAATATTCCAGCCTACTTTCCCTTTTTTAAATAAATTCTATAGGCATAGCAATTTAATCTTACTCTGCCAGTCATCCCAGTTAAACAAAGCCCAAATTTTAAGATTTTTGAAATCCTGAGAAGCCACGAGACGTATAGCCATGTAAACTGTTTGATGTTGGCAGGGTTTTGCCTTCTATCAGTTCACTTGTTAACTTCTGATACCAACACAACAGTCTTCATAAAGGCCAGGAAAGCAAGTGCATTCAAGGAAGTGGTCTCGCAGAAACATGTGCACACTGTAGCTACACTTTTGAGAAGTGGCAGGTGATATTATTATTGTTTTTATTGTCAGATTTTGGATGGGTTAGCAATGACAGCTGAGTATCCATCCTCAGACATGGCATCTACTTCAGGATGTGACCTGCATCAAGAACACAAGAGTTGAACCCTTTTAAATCTTTCTGAACATCTTCACATTTGCCTGTCCTGCCCCATTCAGTAGAATTGCTGCTAGCAGTATGCTATCGTTTCTATAGCTAGTGTGCAAAGTGCACTTCACAGGTCAGAAAAGCAGTGAGGAACTGTGAGAAGCAGTGAGCTTTTCAGAGGAAGTGAAACATGGACAAGATGTGACAATTACAGTGCTGTGTTTTTTCTTGTTATTGTAGCCACAGGTGAAAGATCCATTTTAAATTGTCCTCTGTTGCATTTAAGTTGCAGGCATGCTCTACACAGAGCTGTACAGCACTGAAAAATTGTAACTTACACTCGTATATCAAAATAGAGAATATGGTTGGTGTTCTTCACTAATTTTAAGCTGTCAACAGTTGTTTCCTGAACTCAAAGCAAAGAAACTACTGATCAAAGTCTTTCCTTTGAGAGAGATGATGACAGCCTGATTCTTGTAGTTTTTTTCTTTTTAGATGATGAATATTTAATCTTGATCTGTGCATAGCAGCACAACACCTATTCACAGTGCAGCAGACACATTCATCAGCATAGTGAGCCTGGCTGTTCAGTGCCAGGTTTTGGAGATGCCAGACAATTCCAAACTTCTGCTGTATAAAGAATATCCATTATTGCTATTTACCTATTTTACAGGCAGAATGCAAACAACAACCCTTGCAGTCAATTTTTGCTTATTTCATTGCAACACTTTTCCCATGCACATTGTCAGTCTAAGAGGCTGAACAATGTCATGGGCAACCTGTTCCAGTGCCTCACCACCCTCACTGTGAAGTAGGTGTTTGTTTTTTTTACTATCCGGTCTAAATCTCTCCTCTTCCAGCTTAAAGCTGTTGCCCCTCAGCCTATCACTACAAGCCCTTGTAAAAACTCCTTCCCTAGCTTTCATGTAGCATCTTCAAGTAGAATAGAATAGAATCAACTATGATGGAAGAGACCTCCAAGATCATTCAGTCCAACCTATAGCGCAGCTCTATCCAGTGAATGCAGTGAACTAAAGGGAGGCAGAGCCCTGTGGTACCTCCATAAATCAGAGCTTAAAGGCCAGCCCTAGTGCTTGTGAGGAGTGCAAGGAGTGACCACTCACAGCCTCCTAGCAGGGAAAGGATTTCACCAGCTTGTCATCACAGCATCTCACAAGGCTGGCCATGAAGCCACGCAACCTGAGCTGTCCCTTCTTGGCTTTCAACATCTGGAGCACTAATATTTTAGACAGCTGCATGCTTAGGTGTGTGCCTGCATAAGCAGCTGCTGGTGTGGAAGCTCAGCAGGTTTCTCTTACACAAAGTCTTTCTGCAGAAGCTCTTTGTAACCCAGTGAATGTTTCTCGTGTGTTAATTGCATTTATCTAGACACCAGGAGGAAGGAATCCAGGTGAAGGATAAATATGTGCAATACCTAATTCTCCTTTGCCAGAGCAAAACCAGCAGACCACATCCTCTTAATGCAAAGCAAGAGGAAAATCACAGCAGTTTGGTTTGGAAGTGTAAAATATTGATTACTTGTTGAGCCAAATTTCTTAGGATGCAGAGGTTTTCAAGCAGCGTTCTCTCTGGCAGGTCAGCTTTGTAGCGGGAGGGCTGACAGAGCCTTGCAGTGCTGCCAGGCTAGTGATGTTGAAAGATTCATAGAATCAACCAGGTTGGAAGAGACCTTCAAGATAATCCAGTCCAAAAATAAGTACTGGAAGGCCTCTATAGGATCTGCCTGGATCCTTCTCTTTTTTCAGTCTGAACATCCCCAAAATGTCATATTCTGAGGCCCCATCCCTGAAGACATTTAAGGTCAGACTCGGCATGGCCCCAGGCAGCTTGATCTAGTTGGAGGTGTCCTTGCTGACTTCAAGGGGCTTGGACAAGATTGTCTCTTCCAGCCCAATGCAATCTGTGAATCTTCTTCATCCAAAGATCTGCTCCTGCTGCTCCATACTACTAGCTTATGTCTAAGTCTGTGTGTTGCGAAGATCTAGGATTGCATTTCATTTGTTCTTTAGTGTCTCTTTGAGATAAAGGCATAACTAGGTAGAGGTGAGAAGTTTCTATAAATTTCCTTTCTACAGTTGAGTTAAGGTGTGACTGAGCAGTGAGAACCCAGTAGTGCTCAGATCTAGCTTGAGTCTATTGCAATATATTTTTTACAAGTAGAATGATGTTCTGTAATAGAGAGGAAAAATAAATTGTATGGAATGTGTTAGAGGATTACAATCTCATAGGCAGTATTAAAATACAACATTATTTGTCCAACTGTAACTGTCGACTTATTTTGTCAAATTATATTACACTGGCATGAATTTACCGAGCAGGAGACTAAAGTTTATGGCTCATTAGCAAAAACAGTTGTACACCTACACTGTAATTCCTGAAAATGTATTTTCTCCTTTAGTACTGCATATACTGTGTGGAATGACAATAATTACAGAAACTAATTGAATGAGATAGTCATAACTCTAAAAGTCATATTACTCATTTCAGAATGGTTTATTTCCTGAAATAAACAATCTTTACTGAGTGAACAGACAGAACATCCCTTGAAGTTTATTAAACTCATTAAATTTCCTTAAATATGTTGAAAAGTGTCTGCTGTGCATTTAATAGAGGGTATAGATACATGCAAGTATGACATTCATAAAAATTAAAATGCTTAAAATGAAATTTCAGTGAAGCAATTTTTCTCAAAAGTTTGTTTTTCTATAGTTAATGGAAAACAGAATAAGTTTTTATGACTTAATAGGAAAAGTTTGTTGAGAAATGAAATCTGTGTTTCTTATTGCTGTACAGGCATAGGTGATATTCTCAACCAGTGTAAGTTTCAGCGATTGCTTGGTCAGAACCAATCGATCTTTCCTTAGTAATACAGGAACATACTCCCTCACCAGCTCTCTCTTCAGGTGTGCAGATAAATTGGGGTTCTGAAAACAAGGGCTGTGGACACACAAGTGAGCACACAGAGCATCCTGCATCTCTGCCCACATCTTGCAGTAGTGTGTGGGAAATACCTAAAGCCGTATTGTGTTGGATGTTCCCGTACTGAAAGGTGGAGGGGTCAATGGCAGCTCTTCAATGAGGGCTCAATGTGGCATGAAGCAGCATGGGAGAACCCTGCTGCTTGTGTATAGCTGAACCCTTCTTTTGATGACAGCAAAACTTTGAAAGAAACAGCTTCTCAATGTTTTGTTTCACTATCATCTTGTGAAGGCCCTTTCAGCCAAGGCATAACTCTTTTCATGTCTTAGGACAGGAGGTGACTGTAAGTTGAGAGTTTAATGATGAAGATGTAAAGACATAGCATTCAACAACACTATAAGGAAGAAGGTGAAGGAACTGTTGTATAGGGTGGGTTCCTGTGGAGCTGTGCACATGGACCCTGTGCAACCTGCTCTAGGTGAATCTTTTCTGGCACATGTGTTTTGGACTGGGTGATCTGGGGTTTCTAGTGAAGAGCTTTGGGAGTAATCAGGTAATCCTAATTGTGCGCTATTTTGTGGAGGGGGTTGCTTTTGGTTTGCTTTGGTGTTTTGGTTACTGAGTGTTGCTTTCTGTTGTTGTTTTAACAAACAGTGAAGGATGGTGTGTAGCAGTTAGCAATGACTTTGGCAATTCTCATTTCCAGGACTTGTTTTCCATTTCATTTGGAGATGCTGAATTCATACTCTTGTTAGTTGATTGGATGGAGTTTAATAGGAAGGGACTCCTGTAAACCAGTGTCATGTATGATGTGTTTACATACAGTATGGTTCTGCTCTTCGCACTGCAGACTTCTGAGATGCAGTGGATCTTTGTTGTAGTTTATTCATCTTCTATTGGTCTTCTAAATGCCACTATTACTTTCAAAGGTTTAGGTCTGATGACTGTGTGCTTACTGCAGGCTTGTTGTTTTCAGCAAATGGGAGCCCACATTTAGAACAAGATAAAAAAAATTATCTTTAACCAACAGTGATCTGTTTTGCTCCACTTCGCTTTATAAACAACCAACCTACAATCATACGAATTTCCTCCTGGTGGAGAGTCTTTTAATACAAACTCTCTTACTGGTAGAACTGTTTTCACTGACATTGATGCTGACAATATCCATCAATGTTCATCCAGTGTGTCATATAAAACAAGGTGATAAATGTACCCTAACACCCTGGAGTGTTGCATGTACAACCATTTTTCTCCACTTTGCTTTCTTTTACCAGTCACTCTATCGCTGGACTGCAAAACCTAATTGTAGTATCTTCTGCTCGCCTAAACAAGCTCATTTTTCTCCAACTTAACCCATCAGAGATGCTGTCAATCAGTGAGAAACATATCACGCTCAGATCAGGGTGGCAAAGAGCTGTAGTATTTAGGCTTTTCACAGGAAATACTTAAAAACTTTGAATTAAAAAGGTAGACTTTTCTATTTGCACTCTTATCCTAAAATTTTCCCACTGTTTTCAGCAACCAATTGTAAACACAACAGATAAATATTAAGAATAGGTCTGTATAACACAGAAGTCCAAGGCTAAATAGGAATTTCTTTATAATCTTTTTGAGTGTTGTACCTGGATATAGCAAATTTCTCTGTCATGTCACCATTGACTATAATGGAATCTAATAACCACTGGCAATTATATTAGTCTGCACTCCACCTGTATCTAAGGGGGATAGAAACCTAAAAGCAAGGGAATGGGTCAAAATAGGGTGACTTTGACTCAAACTCATTGGCTACAAGTATTCATTATAAACAAAATCTGTCAAATCTCTTCACTAATAAGGGTGTAGAGCTTATTACAGCCTCAGGACAGTAATAACTTATTCTCTGACATATTATGTGACTTTTATGTGCCTACTCTATAAAAAGTGCACAGTTTCCATAGCAATTTTGATACTTCTATGATACATGATGTGACAGGATGTACCATTTTTCCTTCTTCCATGATAAATTGTCCCCCACCATTCTCACTCACATGCTAGATTGCGGCTAGAAATCAGAATTTCATTTTGATGTCACAAAAAGCTAATATCAACAATTAGGCTTAGACATTTGCACTGGCAAGAATAACTTCTTTGTTATTATTGCGTTGCTTCATTACTTAGGTTAGCAATTTTGAAACCATAAATCAAAAATGAAAGGATGAAGTTTAAAAATTGGTTTAGAAAAATGTGAGAGATAATCCCAAACTCACATGAGGAAGAAATGCCCCATATAAACGCTGTGAATTTGAGAGTAGAGCTGGGCCATGTAAGAGTATCCGTCCGCATTTCTTTGTCTCTGATCAACATTTTCAGTTACCTAAACAAGGTATGAAAGAAAGACATCAAATGCCCCTGGTGACTAATGGCATCTCTCTACAGATGTCAAAACACAGGTCTGAGATTGGCTCCAAACCGGTGTGGAACTTTTCTCCCCGTAGATCTAGGTGTAAAAATGACTGCCTTGTTCTGGAAATTAAAACCAGCCTACACAGGACTATCTGTTCCACCTCTTTTGAACCCACTCAGCTACAAACAGAATTGATAAAGCTGTTAGCTCCAGATCTGGATGGGACAGTGTGGATAGTGGCAGGATGCTCTAGGTAAGACTGGAGCACGTTCTTTTTTTCCACTATCATGCATTTCTGTAAAGGGCTCTTCAGCCTGCCATACGTTGGTACTTTTTCTTTGGCTGAGGCTCTGCAGCTTGTCTGGAGTAATAGAGACCTGGAGTGCTTGAGCTTTCTGGTTACTTCTGTTTGGTGGGGTTTTAAACATTGCTATTCTTCAATATCATTGCTGTTGCCCTGAAGCTCAGGAAAACTGATTTAGTGGCTGGTTTGGTGAGAGCGCAGAACAGATACAAGCTTGAGCCCTGAGAAGGTTAATTCAGTTTTCCCCACCCTCAGTTTGCTCTTTTGGAAATTTAATACCTAGAATTACTCTCCTTGGAAGGTACTCTAAGTGTTAACTAAATATCACATGACATCACTGATTCTGTGAGTGAATCAAAATATATTTAGTAGTAGATAAGTAAGCATTTTGCTAACAGTGTGTTAATTTTAATAAGGGAAAATACAGACTTTGTGAAGAAACTGAGACATGATGTTAACATTAAGGCATTTTGGCACAAAAAAATTCAAAATATTTCAGTCTTGTTTGTTCCATGCATATAAAAGTAGTATTTCTTTAATTTCAGTCTGGTGGACAACCCGAGTCACTTGATATCTCACTTGAAATGTATCACAGTGCACTTTCAAACAAAAATCGTGATACCTCACTGCACTGTCTTTTATAGCACTGTTTTGTTCAGTAAGAGACAAAAAGACCCTCCTCTGACAGCCTCTCATGGTATGGATAGCTTACTGAATAAGGAGGTGGTGACTGAAACAGGGGATGTAGCTGTCTCAGGCTTGTAGATCTGGGGCCATGTATCTAATACCATCTGTAAATATGTCTTGCATGAAAATGTAATGCCAAATGACACAGAAGTATCCCAGGATGTCTGCTGCAGAAGTAGAAATTAATTGGTAAGGTGAATTTTTCTGGTCAACTTTTTTTTTTTTTTTTAACTGCCTAGATTGTAGGTTGCCAACCATGCTTACTGCTGCTTCACTTCTCCTTAGTTTGTTGTGCACTCTCAAAGTTACAGGTCAAAATGGGTGGAGATAAAGCAGGAATAGGGAGGCATTCACCGCTAGTGAATGTGGTCTTAACTCTTGCAGAAGGAGCTTGTTTCTCACACTTCTGTAGTCCACGTGTTATGTTACTCAGTGCATCATTATAACAGAATTTTGAGATTCTTTAAGGTTTATTTTTTAATCCATGAGAAATTAACCGTATTTTGGCTTCATTTTGCTTTCTGTGGGTGACTTCCATCTACAGTGTTTGTCTACCTGTACCATTTCCAGCAGTATGGAAAGTCAAGCAGCAAAGGAGTTCAGTAGATGGCTACCCAAAGGACATCTGAGTGCCCAAATAATGATTAGTGCTGTGGTAGGATCCTAAATCTGAGCAGGAATTGGGTAACTCTTGTGTGCATGGCCGAATTTCTTTTCTGTGAAGCAGATTTTAAACAACTTTTTAGGGCTATCTGTATTAGTACCCAGTGTTGTTCTGGATGTGGCAGTGTTTGTTTGTAATAGATCATATTAAGGTTAAAATATTAGTTTGCATAAAAATCTCATTGTTTGAAGTTATTAAATTATACAATATCGAAGGCACCTGGATTTACAGGTGTAATATACTGGTATGCCAGAGAGCTGTATTGCTTTCTGTTAAGTATATTTTCACTGAAAATTACTCATTCTGCATAAATATATGGATTAATTTGCAGAGCACTTGGAAACTTTAGATTTATGCTTGGTTTTATGTTTTGAAAAGTATCATTCCATAGCACATACCAGTAATATGGCTTTACCTTGGGGTTTGTATCAAAGGGAAAAAAAGTTGATCATCTTTCATTTATTGATTTAGCAGTTAATTGTATTGCTTTCACACAAAATAAAGTCTCAAAGCAGGATGTAATCCTATTCCAATAGGCTAACACAGATCCCAATTTATGAAAAGTGAAACAGGAGGAACTTGTCAGCATTATTATTGCTTTTATTTAGCTGCAAATATAGACTTGTTATATTATTTTTCAGTAGAACAAATGCTCCTAGCAAAACAAATTTAATATGACCTTGCTATTGCGAAGTCCTAACTAGCTAAACATATTTTGAGGTTTCAACTATTAATATTTCCCCTTTCTGGTGAACTAAAAAAAGCTGTTGAAAACCTTGGCAAATCTCTATTAAACAAAAAATGTATAGTTTGCATGTTGTTTCTTAAAATGTTCCTTATTTCTTGTTCAGGTCTATGTATCTTTATGGAGAGAGCAGGCCTGTGTTCTAGGTGGCAATATATATTATCTGTCTCTTTTCAGTGGTGGTGTGGGTTCAAGCACCTGCTATTCTTGAAGCCTTTGCTGTAAGGGTAGGGCAAACATAGCAGGTAGGACAGGGAAAGAACGATGCCAAATGAATGCAGTGCCTGTCCCTGGTACTGCTGACTCTTCATAAGCTGGGTATAGAGGAGACAGCTCTCTATCTGGCCTGAGATGCCACCAGTCCTTAGGTAAATAGAGAAAAAAACAGTTCTTAAGGTTTCTTCTCTGTCATGGCTTTAAACTTTTGTGAACATAAAACCATCTCTTTCAAGTGATTCATTTGCTTTAGTTTTGGGCTCACATCGTAGCAGTATAAAGCCTGAGAAAATAGCCTGCTTCTATTTTCTGTTCATTTTTTTTTCTACTGATTTTAATATTGTTGAGGTTAGGGACCACCGGGTTGTGGACTATTATTATTGTCACTGAAAGTTAGCCTGTCTTGTCTTGGTAGCAAACGCCCTTCACCTTACCTTGTTTGCTAACGTAGTGGCAAGTTTCTTCCTCTGAACCCTTTGTGAATGCAGTCTAACAGAACAATAAACTGTACCAGGAGAGCTTGCATTAGCTGAGAAAAAGAATGCCCAGCCAGACAATAGGGGTAATTTGGCAGAGCTGTGTTGCAACCTCAGTGAATTCCTGAACTTTGATCTGTTAAATAGCAGGGCAACACCGGGATGCTGTGTTGAGTTTTAGCGCTTTTCTTTTTCTGTAAGAAGAGATTGAGCTGAGGTGCAATGATCTAATCCTTTCTGACTTTCTGCTCCGTCTGCTGCGCTTGCATCTGCCCCACCACTCTAATCATTTTGCCAGTTCACAGAGCAGCATAACCCAGACAATTATATAGCAGAGTTATTATAAATCTTATTATTTAATGGGAGCTTAATGTAACATTTCATCATGTTTTTATTTTTCTTGTATGTAAAATGCCAGGTTGGGATCAAATTCACCAAGCATTTGGGTTCAGTGGGAGGTTGCTGAGGAGTTTGGAAGATAAAATATCTTGAACATAGGAGGACTAATTTGATAGAAGTCAACCTGTTTTCTGCATTCATTAGATTGACATTTGCTCTAATAATACAATTTCCATCTTCAAAGGGTTAGAAACCCAAGAATTAATTTTGTTTATAGTACCTTTATGGATTAGATGCATCCACTTAATTATCTTGGTAGTTTTCAGTTTCATTACAATAAATTTTATCTGCAACTGCTGAGAAATGACAAATCAGAAGTGACAAGTATTGATCAAATATTTTCGGCAATCACTTTTTTTTCAAGGAAAGCAGGGATGTGGAAACCGAAGTGTTTCCCTGGATTGTATCTCTTTTCAATAACTTTTTTCTATGGAGAAAACTCTAAAGATTTTGTTTAGTCTTTTTGCTATGATTAATTTAATTTTGACTTTTCTGTAAAGTGAAATCAATATGAATATCTTACAAATCATTATATCATTGATTGTGCCACACACAAACCAAATTATACACATGTAGATCAGTAAAATCAAACCCAAAAAATAAGTGCAAAGCAACAGCTTGGTAGAGGTCTCACACAACCCCCATGTTTCATTGACAAAGCAATATATTTGGTAGACTAAATAATATGTAACTCTAATGAGGTGTTTAAATTTCAGTCCGTGTTTCACCTTGTAATATTTCTATTTTATGAATGAACAGAAGCATTAAATTAAAAATTAAATGAAGTGGTAAATCATTGATTTGGTTGTATGTGAAGTTGTCATACGCCTCCTGGTTTTTTCTGAAAAGGAGGGCTAAAAGAACACCCATTTGCAGAGCTGATTTTTCTACAACTGTTGCTTTTGACTTGGCTATGGTCACTGAATCACAGAATGTTAGGGGTTTGGAAGTGTCTTCCAGAGATCGAGCCCAACCCCTTTGCCAAAGCAGGATCACCTAGGGCAGGCTGTACAGGAACACGTCCAGGCAGGTTTTGAAAGTCTCCAAAGAAGCAGGCTTCTCTCTGGGCAGCCTGTTCCACTGCTCTGTCACCTTCAACATGAAGAAGTGTCTCCTCATGTTGAGATGGAACCTCCCGTGCTCTAGCTTGTACCCATTATAGCTTGTCCCCTCACTGGGCTCCACCAAAAAGAGATCATCACCTTCATCTTGTGATTCATCCCTCAGATATCTATGGATGTGGATAAGATTCCTTCTCAGTCTTCTCTTTTCCAGACTAAAGAGCTCTATGTCTCTCAGTCTTTATTCAAAGGAGGGATATTCAGGTCCCACAGTCATCCTCATAGCTCTCTGTCAGACTCTCTCCAGCAGATCCCTGTCTCTCCTGAACTGAGGAGCCCAAAACTGGACACAGTATTCCACGTGTGACATCACCAGGGCAGACAAAAGGGATAGGATTGCCTCTCTAGACCTGCCTTTTTTCCCTTCTTTACATTCTGGTCTTTTGGAAACCAACAACAATAAATTATCCACTTTAGGCACTAGTTTAGTGATCAGGTTTAGCCAAGTTAATGATCAGGCAGCTCCCTGAACACTGGAGCAGAAGTTACCTCATTGCTTTAAGGAGTGGCCCTTGTCAGTATTCCAGAAATCCCTTCCAACTTCTCCAAGGCTTCTGGTTAGACCAACCAGAATTCAAATTTTGCAATAGTAAACTAAACAACTGCTGTGTTGCTGCTCTTGCACGAATTCTGGTTGGTGCTGATAGTTTCACTTTTGCAGCACCATTAATTTGGTTTCTGATTTCAGGAGTGCAGTGGCTAATCAGCTTCCTGCTCGGGCTTGTTCTGCTGCTGTCTCTTCAGAACAGCTCCATCTTGGGGTGTCCCTGGAGACTGACTGCTATGATACTGAATTCTTCATGCTTTTAAGGGGATAGTGACCTTCTTAGTGCTGCGACTACTCACAGGGAACACTAAAATGGAGAAACTTCACACAAATCTGGTCACGGTCAACATACTGAAACCTTCAGGCTGCACAATGTTCTAAATTTCTGGTTAGGCATAGTATGGTAGGGTCTACGATCAGTAATTGACTATCAATTTCTTCAAGCACCTACCATTATGCCAATACTTCAGTTTCAGCACTTGAGAGGTAATGTATCAGATCAGTGTCACTCTGACATGAAGAAACAGTATGCCTTTTCTTTGAGCAACCTCCAAGTAAGGTACTGGAATTCTCGTGCAGCCTTCAAATCTGGGTGTCTTGCTGCAAGCTGTCTTCAAAATGTCTCTTAAGGCAAATATCCTGCCAAAGAACCAAGAAGTTAAACCAAGCAAGAAACAACTTCTTCATCTTGAGAGTGGCCCTAGGTGAAAATCTTTGTAAGAAACCTGTGAGTCCTAATTAGACTGTTGTGGCAATTGATTTAAGTCTTCCACTTTAGCTCAGAGCTGCTCAGTGGCCTCCAACAGATAACAAATCATTCACCCAGGCAATTACTCTTTTTCTGCTGTTACAATGAAGGCACTACAGCTCTGTACAGATCTAGCCTCCATGCCCTATGTGATTCTGCTTTGGCTTGGCAAACTGAAAGAGTTTGGGCTGTTCAGTCTGGAGAAGAGGAAGCTCCCAGGTGACCTTATTGTGGCCGTTCAGTATCTGAAAGGGGCCTACAAAGAAGCTGGGGAGGGACTTTTTTTGATATCAGGGAGTGCCAGGACTTGGGGGAATGGAACGAAGCTGGAGATGGGTAGGTTCAGGTTGGACATGAGGAGGAAGCTGTTCAGCATGAGAGTGGTGAGAGCCTGGAATGGGTTGCCCAGAGAGGTGGTTGAGGCCCCATCCCTGGATGTTTAAGGCCAGGCTGTGGCCATCCTGATCTAGGGTAGGGTGTCCCTGCCTATGGCAGGGGTATTGGAACTAGACAATCCTTTTGGTCCCTTCCAACCCTGACTGATTCTATTATCTCTGGAGGTCCTTTCCAATGCCTAACATTCTGTGATTCTATGTGAAATTTAAAACTTCTTTGTGGTCAGCATTTATAGAAATATGAGTATTCACATGAGTTGTGATGGCCCCAGATCTGTGAACATTGCCTTGAAGCAAAACAGAAACAGATGCTACTGTCTTTGGAAAGCTTTTAATAGGCATGAGATACCCCAAAATCTCTTTCAGCTCTCAAACCTCAGCTGTACTGGCCTTTCCAGACAACTTCCAGTATGGCAGTTGGGTTAGTATGGTACTGCAGCCTATGCAACGGTGTTCACATTTGAAATAGCAACTACTGGATAAATGTCAAGCTTAATGGAGAGACTTTGAACTTCAAGAATTTCATTCTTTCTTCTTTAAATCAAGTAGATTAACAGAAGATATTACTTCCTCCTAGGCTCTTGAACACTGAGGGTTATTCTGTCACTGGTGTGGCCATTTGGAATAGGCTGATTAAATACACGGTAAGGGTTTTCACAACTGAATTTCATCATATAAGGGTATGGACTTGCATTTCAGCTTTCCAAAGTTCAAGGTGTCTTTGTGCTCACTTTCTCTAAGGAGCAAGGTGTGAGTTTTCTTATTCATGTTTCAGTGTCCCAGTTCTTGGGTCCTAAGCTATGCTAAGGAACTGACTTTGCTCTGGAAATCAAGCTCTCTCACATGCCTAAGCCTAAAAGCAGTCACTGTGAGAAACTTGAGCCTGAAACAATAAATCTTTACTGATACTGAATGACCTGCAAGTAAGTTAGTGTTGTGTACTCGCTCGTAAAATGCATGTCAGGCACATAAGATGTGGCATTCTTTCTTTTCCTGGTTATGTGATCTATGTACTTTGCCATCACTCACAGAACTTCAAATATGTATATGCTAAATGATATATTCTATTAAAATAAATTGCAGAGAGGACTGTGTAATTTACTTGCACTTTGTAACTAAGCAGTCTATGGGGAGTGAATAATTTTACTGAAATTAAAAACAGGTACTTCTGAGTGACAAAGACAGGAAAGGCTTTTTTGCAAGATGGTTCACAAACAGAAAATGACATCTGTTGTAAATCTTCTTTGCTTTGGTTTAATACCAGAAAGTGTTGATCTGTATTGGTATACTTATTAAATTGATTTCTGACACCTTCTGGCATGTTCCTCAAAGGCTTAAAAGTCTGATAACCTCCTGGTCAGGAACTGTGAAAGACAGAGACAGTAAGGTAGTCATTTAATCAGTTTTAAAATTTAGACTGGTTTCTTAATTTTAAACATTTTTTGTCTTCCTAGGAAGATACTGAAAATACAGTAGATACACAGAACAAGTCTTAAGCTTTGCAGCAACCCAGCACAGAAATAACCTATCCTCCTTTTGTGGACGTAGTGTGCTCATCTCCCATACCACTGAGCCTTGTCACTGGTATGATGATGTAGCCTGGATTTTCCAGAAAGGCCTCCTGAGTTGGCATTTTTTGCTCAATTTTCCATTACAGCCCTTTTGTTTCCTCGTGATTTGGAAAATTATTTCAGTATGTAATGAGCCTCAGAAATAAATAACAATGAGGTCAAAAGAAATAAAATGAGCTTGTTACCATGATGGCTGTCAAAAATTTGAGACCTCCTTTGTGCCAGCAAAATAAACTCACCTGCTTTTTGCCTGAAAAACAAGCTCATCTGCTTCCTGCCTGTTCAAAAGACAAATGCCCCCTATTTTATTTAATAATAATAATTTTTAAAAAGAAAAAGAAATCTTACACTGTAAAGGTGTGGGAAGTTCTCAGCTAGAACAGCTGTTAGATTCTTCATGCTTCAGTCTTCCTTTTTTCTCAGGTAGCATTAAAGAGCTCTTTCTGATTTGGGTTGGTGTTTTTTTTTTTTTTTTTTTTGAAGAAGCCTATTCAAAAATCAGGCAGAATCTGCTTACTTGTTTGAGGAGAGGACCACTAGAAGAGCCACAGAAACTATTACCAGTGTAGTCCCTGTCTTGAAGGCAAAATTTGCCCAGAGGAATGGAAAGAAAAGAGTGATTACAGAAGGAAGTGTACAGGCATCAAGTGATGGCAGGTCATAGCAGGACCTTCAGAGCTGGTAGCTGTAGATTGTCTGAACCCTAGTCTTTGTCATGGAGTTACCCAGTTTTCTAAAGAGGTACTTTTTTTTTTTTCTCAGTAAAATTTTATTCATCTCTCAGTGTTTACTCAATTCCCTTAATGTCTGCAATGATAAATGTTCCTTTATCTTTTTAAATCAGTGGGATGGTCACTTACCACAATGTTCAAGGTTCAAAATACTGTGAAACTATTTTTGCCTCACTTTCCTTTGAAGAATCCTTTAAGGTCAGGGCCAAGGCATAGTGGTAAAAGGAAGGAAACACAGTTCTACTGTTCCTTGTGCCACACCTGTTTTGCAAATAGACTAAATAATGATAATGTGCCAGTCTTGAAGATTAGCTTGATCCAGACACCAATAAATAAATATTGGAGTAGTCTGTAGCCATTTATGAAGAGTATTGTATTGACTCTGATTCCCTCATACACTAGGGGACATGTTTATTAGTGCTGCAGCATCTTATATATAGACAAGAAGTTGCTAGGGGATGCAACTAGGACAGCTGATGTGAACTGACCAGAGCAATGTTCCATACTACCTAACACCATGCTCAGCAGCAGAACTGGAGGAAAGAGCTTTTAGCTTAGACTGGCATCTTATGGCACCGTCTTCAGCTGCATGTTTATTGGTTGGTGTTACACTTGTGAGCAAGAGTTTGTTTACTGAGCTTACTCGCAGAAATGAGTTAGAGGAAAGGGCAGAAGAGAACGGGGAATTTAGATCTGTGAAGTAGTTACTGCACAGAAACTGAGGCTGTTTATTAGTTTGCTTGGTTTGTATTATTTTTCATTCTATTCCACTCAACGTGATCAGGTTTCCATCTCTCCAGGTGATAAATCCAGTTTCATCAGAAACTCAGTCCTCCTCACCTTCAAAGTTTCCTCTTACTGTAATTCATTCACATGTTCAACTGTTTATTTCCTTCATTGTCCTTTTTTATCTGTCTGCAGTTCATTCTCTTGCTGAGTCCTAACAGGACCCATTTTTCCCCACAAGGTCTATATCAATAGAATGCCACTGGTGCAAGACATTCTAGTGATGTATTGCACCTATACATCATCAAAGCAACAGGGTTTTGATAAACAGCTTTCTAATACATCATTAGATCATCACTGATGGCACTTTGATGATGTATTATATTAGTACATCATCAGAGCACTGTCATTGCAGTGATGTATTTATAAACAGATGGTGCTGTCATGCAAGAAAGAAGGGAAGGCAGAAGAGAACATTTCACTCTGTTACAGTACAAAATGTGTCCCTACAATTCATTCCATGAGATTAAAGACAAAGACTCTGTGAAGGCATAATTATCTCATTAGGTGTGTTGGCTCCAAATCCACTGACTTCTGTCGAGCTTCTAGTAAGCAGGTAGCTAATCCTTTTTGGCCAGTGGTGCACAGAGTTCTTCGAAACACAATTTTTCTATTCATTTTCTCTCAGTCATAAAATTAGGATTATATATGATTTTTCATAACTGCATATTTGCATGCATAATTAAAACTGATTCTATCTGATACAGACATCCTAAAACTGTATTCTCGCATAGGGACTTGTTTTGAAACAGCTGAGGTAGGAGGTTCCAGCACACCATTGAACACGCATTTCATCCAGAAACTCACTAGAATGTTTTCCCCTAATTCCATAGGATTTTATCCCCTCAAAACCATCACTTTGTATGAGTTTGAAACTGCAAGACAATATATTGATGAATTTTTCATGCTCCTAAAGTTATTTCTGTTGTAAAATATTTATACTTAAGTGAGTTTTTCTGTAGCAGGAACAAAAAAATTTTAGGTACCCCCAAAAAAGCAAGTTATGATTTTCATTGTAAGAGATACAGACTTTGATCTCTGTAGTGTCATGGCTGTTAAGATAATGATTGAATTTACAGTCAATATGAACCAGTTTGAAAGATAACTGTTGTAGATAGTTATACTCTTCTGTTATTGTTTCCCTAGAGGAATATGGTCATCAGCATGTCCATATGCCTAAATATTGTGGAGCTTTCTTTCCTAGAGGTGCTGTTCAGTGGTTGGGAATTCAACCAATATGGTGCGACAAAGGGAGAGCTGTGCTCCAGCTGTGGTCAGCAGAGGCAGCAGATCATATACTGTGGAGATGAGGTAGCAAAATGGGAAACGTGAAACTGTGGGAATATCCAAGTCTCACAAAATTCTTGGAAGCTGGTATGTGGAGAGGGATCATTTTATTTTCAATAATGACAAATACTGCTTGGCAATCACTGTTTATCAGTGTTTGTGATCAGAGAAGCACCTGAACTAGTACCCTGACTACTCCGATGAGATTTCTGGTGTTGATAGTTGAAAGCAATAGGGTGCTCTGTGCTTACGGTATTTTCTAATGTGAAGGCACAAACAACTTTTAAAGGTGGTAAGAATTTTCCATTTGAAAGGTCTATCAGGTTGAACTCTAGCATGTAAGCTGCTATATTTCACTATTCAAAGAGTGAAACAGGGTCTGCATTTTTCTCTCTGTGTAGCAAGCTACAGTATAGCCACATTTCCAAGAAGAACATGCAAGGTCACCTAAGTCATGACAGCAAGCTGGTTTGAGAGCTCAATGACTCTAATGTATCAAAACAATGTATGCCATACCCAGTCTGAGTAAATAGGGTGATAGCTTTGATAGCCCTTAATAGGTCTTGAAGAGAGCTGCTGGCCTGGCAGTACGACTTAACAATGAAGAGATCATTTCTGCAGAGGCGTAATTTCCTTCTTTCTTTTAAAATCACTGCAATAACGCCACGGAAAGACCACTAGCAGACACTGCACTGGAATGCACACTCCCTTTGTGATGTAGAAAGACCGAGTCCCCCCCACACACACACCCTTCCTTCCAAAAGGGTATCAAAGGACCACAACTTCCAGGGTCTATGGGTTGCATCTCCTACAGAAGCCCTTCTGAAATGTGCACTTGTCACCAAGAATTTGGATTATGCCTGTGAGACTTCATGGAAACCACCGGTAGTGGTATCTTTCTTACTTTTTTCACCCTCTGTTTTTCTTTTACTTTTCTCTTTCCGTTTTCCCTCTGCTCTGGTCCATTACTGAGAGTTTCCACTGACTCTAACAAACCTAACTCGTCAGACCTTTGATGCCACTTGAATTTACTCCAAGGGATTTTTTGAATCTTAGTATGACCTCCCCTACTGCCCAGGGCTGGCTCAGGATACTTGGTCATGGTATCTGATTAGGTGGGTTTAATCACACAAACTTGGCTTTCAGCTCAGTAAGGAGTAGGGGATGGTTGTCTGTAAATCTTCCAAAAGTCCATTTCAGGAGACATTGTGACAGTTATTGCAACAAAAAGGAATAATATGATGTAGTAGAAACAGAGTCCTCTCAGGAGGAAGCAGTCTTGATACTTGATCCTAATGCAAGAATCTCACAGGTCGTTCAAGGCTTTTTCCCACTCCCTCAGTTATAGGCAATGTGATTATCTGTTTTAAGATATAGCTGAAAATCAAAATTCAAATATTTAATTACAGGTCACCTCCTTCTTTAGTCTTATATCGAAAGACAAATGCATAATTAACTGAAAAAATTAGTTTCAAGTTGATGATCAGTGTAGGGACATAAAGTAGTGCTAGCACCTGCAGTCCAGACAGACTCACTCCAGTCTGAGATTTTTTTTTTCTCCCAAGTTACAAGGATCAAACCATCTATAAAGAAAGCATGAGACTGTCTAATAATTACTTTCTCTTTTTTTCCCCTTTGAATTTGAGAGAGACGAGGTTACAATATAGAGCTACTTGAAATACAAATTGCTATGAAGAAAAAGCTGTAAAACAACATAAGGACTTCTGCTGAGGAAAATGAGAGAGTGTTCTCTGGTAGACAGAAGTAGACTAGGTCATATAGATAGAAGGAAGCAGACCATGAGATGCACAAACATTTCCTTGTACGTGACATTTTTTAACTCAGATTTGTGGTACTGTGTCTTGCTTTGGGCACCTGGTATAAGATAATGATAAGGAGCCCCAGGATGATTAGAGGGCTGGAAGGGAAAGCAGCAAAGGGAAAGAGGCTCCACTGAGAAAAGTTAAAGGTGGCTTTCCATTTATAGCTATAGCTTTTCTCTGGACTACTCTTGTTGGATGAACCAGTCATAGTTCACTTTGATGAATGTTGTTTCTAAACGTTACATTGATACAACCCAAGTTTTTCTACCTGTTTGATGTGTGAAGCTTTCCATTTTCAAACAGTGAGGTGTAGGCAGGAAAGACCAAAATTTTTGGGCTTGTGAGAAATAGGGAAATGGCTGTCTGAGGTCATACAAGAAAAGACTGAAACGATATATTCATTTTAATATGCAGAATGAAAGGCAAGATATCTGGAATCATGGTAGCATTTGTCAGCTGCAGGAGGCAAGTATTGCTTAATACCAATTATGAGTAAAATGAAATAATTTGTTATTCTCAACTTGTCTCAGTTGGCTCAACATCCAACATAAGAAAACTCCACAAGCTTTCAGCAATTATTTTCTGTATTGATCCAGGTTAAGGAAATAAACTCCTTTCTGGTCTTTTACTTTAAAAGTAAAACAAAAATATTAAAGGCTTTTTTCAGATGCAAGAGAACATTTATATCAATGTAAGAACAAAGGAATAGGTCTCAAATGTTGGTCAGCCAACTGTGTGTATCGAAACTATTAGTGAAAGTGGAAATCATGTAGTTTGCTACTGCAAATGGGACAGACAAAGGGAAAATCATGCTTTCTGTCAGAAACGTGGAATGAGATTGATAGTGGGTAGTATGCCATTATTTTAAGATGCCAACAGTTTTGACACTCCAATTGCAATTACTGGAGATAGTGGCTCAGCGAATTGGGAAGGAAAACAGGTTTGATCGCATGAGAGTGAGCCATAAGGAGCCTTCCCTCCCCCTTTTTAGAGATATGCACATTTGCCAGTAAGATTTTTCCTTAATAAAGGTGAATGGGGAGCAGAATAAATAAATAAAATAAGCAATAAATCAGAGAAATCTCAGACTCTATAGAAATTCAGGCAAGGTTACCACATTCCTACAGATGATGTCCATAAACTCATTCATGTGGCCTGTTGCTCTGTTTCCTGTCTGATTTTGTCTAAGGCAGGCTCAAGCCTCTTTTGCCAACATAGTCAACCCAAACAGTAATAAAGAATCTTTTCTTGTGCTGTAGAAACTGTTTCCTTGATGGATTGTTGTTCCTTATTGACATATGGAAGTTTTATACAATTCCTATGGAGATCTTTACAGTTATATGTGAAATTTATTGCTCAGAAATTTCTCGGGGGGGACATGGGAGGTTTATTCCATGGTTGAATCAAGAACAAAAAGAGATGACACTTATATGGTAAAATATATTGGGCAATTTCAAGTATTTAGGAATCTATGGCTAGTAGCTTGCCCTGGATCTGCAGAATTGCTGCAAAGAAGAAAGGGATCTTTTTGACACGTCCTCTGCAATATCTTAAAAGATATTTTAATTGGCTTGATGCTGCTGTAAAAATGAAATGTAAAGATGGAATGCAATATTTGACATGAAGAGAAGGAGAAACATTGCGAGCCAAAAATTGAAATTGAAGCAGATGCCATCCTTTTCAGGCCAGCTGAATTTAAGACTCATTGTGCTGTATTTAGGGAGGCTATTTCATTGAAGACTCACAAAATTCTACTATACTTCCAAGCAAAATAATGATGATTCAGTTGTCCAAAAGGATAAAAATACAATATTAGAGGCATGAAAGCATGTTGTTGCACAGTAATGTTCAACTGTTGTTGTTGTGACTCTGTTACTCATATCGTTTGCTGGTCAGCTGCTACACAACCATGTTTTCATATGTTATTTTAAAGTCTGAATTTCATGTCATCTTTTGAACTTAAGTCTTAATGATCAATATCTAATCTGTCTGTGTATTTAGATGTGTGTGGTTGCCAGCCAATTTAATGATTGGTTATTTCAAGCCAGCATCTATTCAAGGGGCTTGATTTCTTTTCATAAGAGAGCAGATAATCCACATTATGTAGAAGCATGCAAATTCTCCTGCCTGAGATCACTAGTACTCTATGTCATTCCCAAAAGGTTTTGGGAATGTGATGAGCTTCCCCAAGAGTCAGGTTTGTAATGACCAGATTTCATCTGATTTTGCTTTTGTTATGCACTATTAATTTTGACTTTATAAACATATCCTTTCCTTGATGTGATTTAGTGTTTTAAAAGCTTGTGCAATTAAATGGGCATAAAACAATCAGCAGATATTGCAGTTTAGAGGAATAGTATGTATTAACTTGTAAAAATGGCAGCAATAGCAATCCAAGTACGTGTTGCAGACAATATGGAGAGCTCTGTCTCTACCTCAGCCTCAGTTGTGAGGAGCTCCTGTGTCCTTGCTCTCAAAGAACTGCACCTCACTAACTTAAAGAAATCAATTGCAGCACATGACAGTGCTCAAGGCAGGACAGCTTATTTTCTAGCATCCTGCCTATTGTTGGGAATGTGGGTCTCTGGTCACCTCCCAGTACTACAGCAATAACTGTCTAATGAAAGTAGGCTTTAAATGTCATTAGGCATATCAGAAAGGTCATAGCTGCTGCAGAACACTCTGTGGTCATGCAGAGCACCAAAGTTTGAGGTGGTGGTTTTTTGTTTTTTTTTTTCTGTAGCATTTATGTAGCCTCCAGGGACCATTATTCTTTAGGAATATTCTAATTCATTATACTCTTAGCATCAGCTAAGTTCCTCTATCACCTTGGTGGTGGAGGTACCCTACCTTGTAGGTAGTTGTCCTGAAGACTGAGAAGTGTATGCAATTTCTGAATGAGAGTTGGAGGAGTGACTGCAGCTGGTGCCCTTTATTCTTCTGACAGCACACTTTTCTCTGTAAGGAGTTAAACTTTGATTTCTGAGGCAGTAGAACATTTGTGTGTGAGATGAAACAGAAATTTTACTTTCACCAGCAGTGAAAGCAGGTAGTGCAATTCACTGACCAGAAACAGCAATGGCAGGTTTTTGCCATACCAAGGTTGTGAGAAAGCTTCTTTTGTCTTGCATTCCAAATAGTGGTTGTTTGCTGTACCCTGCTGCTTTCAAAGCCCTCATCTCTGTAGAAGGGAACAACTGCAGGGAATATTGATAGATAGGTATAGTTTTGTTCATTGGAGTTAAGCTAATTCTTTCTAAATACCAGAAAGTGTGCTAACTGACCATCACAAGAATAACGAGAAAAAATAGTTCTGAAACACATCTAAAGTGCTGTTGCAGCTATAATCAAAGGAATATCCAGGAAGAATGTGAATTCCCATACCTCAGGTGTTCCATTCACTTGCAAGATTGTTGCTAAAGTATCAGCCGAAAAATTGATGTCCTTTGTAATACCAGCACGATCTGAAAATTACAGGAGTTGATCTCTTACATGTATGTTCCTATAGAAAGACACAGCTTTTGTGATTGTGTCAGGATAACTGCTACTTGCTGACCTTTATTGACCTTTTTGTGTCAGGGAATCCTCTTTATAACCTTTTCCATTTATCTGCCTGCCCACCACAATGCTTCTCTGAATGACTAAGGAAATCCTTCCTTAAATGACTCCCAAAAGTCATGGTTAAAGAGAGCAGAGGTGGATTTTTACCATCTTTAGATAAAGGAAGTGAGACTTGCAAGTGTGTATTTTGGGCATTTAAAATTTGTTGAATCAGGGTCCGGTCTGATAAAAGAAGTTTGTGAGAGCCTTCCTAGTTAAAATGTATACATCATGTCAGTGGGTGGTTCAATTTAATGACTGCAGAAGGTCCTTTTTGAGGTGCTCCAGTTCTATCTGACAATCTGTCCTAAAAACAACCAAACAACTGATAATCAACAGAATATACCTGTAGCTTTCTACAATATACAGAAAGAAAGCTGATTTAGACTAGGATCATATATCCTGTTTCAAAATTAGAATTTCAGTAACAGATATTGTAAGCTAAATCCCTCCATATAAGCCTTTCATTTAAAACCTTTTATCTTTCATTTATATCCAGATTATGAAAATCCACAGTCTGGTTTTCTCAGGTGGTCTTTTCTTTGGGGAGATATTGTTTGGCCGTGCTCAAGGCAGCTAGGCCACAGAAAGGAATATATATTGATTTATTCAGAAATTGAATGAAGTACAATATACAGATAGTATAGAGGGACAAGAAGATTTTTGGTTCCCTAGCATCCTGATTGCTACTGATAATGTAAAGGTGGATTATTAAGTGACAATTGTTTTATTATGCTATTTACAATTAAATGTTTTGTGAGTCAATGCACGTGGAGACAAAGTAGGTTGCTCATTGATCCACGAATTGTGTCGAAGTTTGATGCTTAGAAGAGAAAAGAAAACAATATACTCCAGGGTGTACTCATAAGGATAATAATTTTGAAAGCATGGAGTCTGAGTTTACATTTTAAAATCGGCTCAAATCTCAAATACGCTTTGCTCTTTAAATTATTGTATTGAAAGAGATGTGTCAGCCATGGAAAGCAATTCATAGCATATCTTCCTCTTCACTTTCATCAGCCCTCAGGTTGTGGGGGTTCAGTAATCTCTCGTTTCCTTAAGCTGTCATTATTTTTATGATACGTTAATAAAGCTTTGCTAAAAGGAGCTGCCTTGTTGGCACACCTTTAAAAGTTGGCAACATTAGATCTGTCGAGGGGTACATTTTCTGCTCTTTCAAATGCTGGAATATAAAAGAGCATAAAATTGTTGTGCTAGATAAACGCAAAGTGCTAGATCAGCCTTTTGGCCTCATGCACACCACTTTAACTAATTTTGAGAGTATGGCACTGGAATATTCTAACAACATAATCTATCGCTGGGCTTCTGATTTTGCACATCAGTGTCTTTAGGAATTCATATCCACAGACAAGTCACTGAAGCTTAATCAATCACTATCCATCTGCTGAGCAGACAAAACCCCATTTACGAGGTACTGCAATTTAGCTTATATGTTGGAAAACCTTAGAAAAAAACTTCAACAATGTCAGTTTCACTTGCAACTGAGATTAAAATAGGCAACACAGAAATAGGTATTGAGCTTAAGCAGGGTTGCAGAGTAGCATAGTGAATCACCTTAACTCAGCAAAATGCTAGAGCCTTCACGGTTTAATAACAGACTGAAATGAATCCCAAATCCCTCTTCTTTCTGAAGTCATAGTATATTCTGCATGGAAAAGAAAGTTTGTGTAAAACTAAGCCACCTGAAGGAGGAAAAGAATTGAATGATGGTTTGTACCTGAGCACTTTTGGTAGAACAGACTGGCACTCAAGGTTAGGGAGCAGTTGTGCTCCTTTGATGTCTGTGGTTTTTCTTTCGCAAGAATCGCTCACACGTTTGAGGGCTTTTACAAACTGATGCCTGCTTGTGTTCGACAGCTGCTCTTTTGCATGCTTTGTGTAGGCACTGTTGAAAAATTGTGACTCTATTGAAAGACTTTATTCTGGTTTTAATCTGAGCACATTTTCAAGGAATGCATTAGCAGATGAGAATTCTGAAGTTGCAATAAAAAAAAGTAGACTCTTTCAGCAACTAAATTATAAATATCTTGCATTTGATTGTACATAAATACAAGGTGGTGCTTTAAAAGGTGAAGATA
The DNA here is from genome assembly GCF_015220805.1 of Pogoniulus pusillus. Taxonomy (NCBI): domain Eukaryota; kingdom Metazoa; phylum Chordata; class Aves; order Piciformes; family Lybiidae; genus Pogoniulus; species Pogoniulus pusillus. The sequence goes on along the minus strand of NC_087276.1, from coordinate 13,573,208 downwards.
ATCTCACAGATGTGTAATATATTCTGTGCTCAAAACAGGCAGCATTTGAATAGCACGATCAGGTACTGATCATCAGCTCCTGCAGACTCCTCATTGCAATCAGCAGGAATTTTAGGAAGCTTAAATAGACAATATAAAACTGTAACTTTCAATTTGAGATAAGTTGGGTTTTTTTTTCTTCTCTTTTGCATCCTGACACTTGTGCACAAAGTCCAAAACATAAATAATTTTACTTTAGGGTTTTCTGGTTATTTGTGTGCACAGGCGTTTTCAGGATTGAACCTTGCTTTCATTATTATAGTGGTGTTTGTTTTTTTACGTATCACATCAAGCCTAGTAGAATAATTCCAACTTCTTTTCTTCCTAGTGAAAAATGAAATGTTAAGTGTTACTTTATTTCAGTTTATTTTACTTCAGTATTTTATTTATTTTTGTTCTATTTAAAGTTGCATGAGCAATGCTACAAGAATACTAAAGACTCTGTGGTGTGTTTAGACCAATTTGCAGGAAAAATAACCCAATTAGGGAAACTTTTCTAACAGGCTAAAAATTGTAAATTTAAACTCATAAATACAGCCTTCCACTACCTAGTCCTAGGAAAAGTACTGTTCTCACAGAAGAGGGGGGATTAAGAGTGAACTGTATTGGGCAAAGTGGTATAGAATTTAAAAAAAAAAAAAAAGTTAAAATGTTGTTAAGGGGAGGAAGGGAAGAAGAATCTGCAATGTTACAACCTTTGCAAGAGTAGTCACTCTCCAGTCTGTTGTACAACTACTTCAGAGCTAATATTCCTTCCATTCCACAGCACACAGTCTGCCTCTTTTGCTTCCCCTTCGAATGTCATGTTTTGACCTTCTTTGCAAGTAGAACAACTTCTTATCACCACTGGTGTTTTTTTTATCCTCATATAAAATGCTATATTAGAATCATAGAATCCTTAAAGTTGAAAAAGATCTCTAAGATCAAGTCCAATTATCAACCCAGCACCACCATGGCCATTAAACCACATCCCAAATCTCTGTGTCTTATGGATGCCTCCAAGAAGGGTGACTTCACCACCTCCCTGGACAGCCTCTTCCAATCACTGGCTGCTCTTTCTGGAAGAAACTTTTCCTAATATCCAATTTAGAGCCTCTTTCTGAGAAGGCAAGTATTATCTTACACAAGACCATAGTATTTACTTAAACACCTAGTTCTGTGTTGACTGATCTTGACATACTGTCATTTCTTTTCCTAAAACCTTAAGTTCTTCCAGTCCTAGGAGATACTTCCCTCGTATCTTTATATTAACATTTTTTTTTTTTAACATCACTGTTTCTGAAAGTCCCTAGTTTATCAATTCCATGACTAAAGGAGACTGAATTCTTCTCTAGAGCAGCATCCATAGTCATTTTTTAATAGAAACTCTTCCTTGTTGAAATCTGATTTATCTCTTAACAAACCATGCATTGTAACCAAGTCACTGTGGTATTCTGGGTCAGAGAGCCCCCTTGCCCACTGGTCCTGTTCCTGTGCTGAACAGCTGTCACAGCTGTTTGTCTTCATCACCTTCTACAGCAAGGATCACAGATGTAGCTCTTTAATATTATGCTGACGGGGAAGAAGGTCCATTTTTCTATCCAGGTGCTGAAAGATGACTGCTACTTGCTGAGGAATAATGTTTGATGACACATATTTGTACAGGTTGTCTATAATCACAGGTATCTCTTAGATTTATAGATTGGACTTGATTATCTCAAAGGTCTTTTCCAACCTACCTCCTTCCGATTTGCAGTTAAAAGCCCTAGATCAGGGTCAGTCACAAGGTGTCAATGTTTTTATAGAATCACAAAATTATAGGAAGGTCGAGATCAGTAGGCATACTTGGAGATCATCTAGTCCAATCTTTCTGCTCAAAGCAGAGTCAAATAGGACAGGTTGTTTATGGCAACATCCAAGTGGGGGTTGAATATCTCTGACAATGGAAGATTCACAGCTTGTCTAGGCAACAAGTTCCAGTGTTCAACCATATCGAAAGGGGGAAAAATCTTTTCCTAATGTCTCCATATAGGATATCTTGTGATTTGATTTTGCCCTTTTGGGAGGCATCCCTGCCTATTGCAAGGAAGGTGGGGTAGGTGATCTCTAAGGTACCTTCCAACCTAAGCAGTTCTGTGATCTTTTGCTCTTTCACTGGATATCACTGAGCTCCATCTGCTTTTAGTCTTCATTGACTCTGAATAAGAAAATAACACATTATCAATAGACATTTTCTACTCCTGCTTTTAAGGTCAGCAAAAGGACATTTTTTTCAAGCTGATGAATAGGCAGTGGGCAACTAGAGCAGTGAGAAACAGACACTGGAATGAATGGTACAGGACTTTTTGGCAGTCTGTACCAAATCAGTAGCAAGTATCAATTACGTTAAGCATAGCAACTATTGTTTTTTTCACTCAGGAATCCAAGCACCTCTGTTATAGTGACCACCAAAAAAATGAAATTTTGAGATGTGAGGTTCTTGAGAAGACAGAAGAGCAGCTTAGAATACTGTCACAGTCTCTTGTACCTGACTGCTTCCTCTGTTTCTCTTCTCATTGTTGTAGGACTACAAGTATTTTCAGCTCATTTTTTGAATTAACAGTATAACAATAATAACTTAACAGTTTCATATGCTTTGTAAGCAACAGTTGGAATGCCTAAGGTAACTGTATGTGGACTAGAAAGTGCAATATTTAGAGTTGAATGAGACAAAAACCTTTATCTCTGTATAATTGTACCTGCATGTGTATATATGCATGCATGCATTTTTTTTCCCAGCAGGTACAGTTAAATTAGGTTTCCATGAAGGTTTCTATAACTTACTCCTTTTTCATTTCCAGGCCTGCCCCTCTCTCCTGTATATTTAGCAAGCTGTGAGCTGCATTGATTGCATCAGGCTCTTTCCCAGAGAATTGCACTGAGTTTCAGCAGCAGCAGAACACTCAATATTTTAGTACCATGCCCTGTGACTGAGAAGGAGAGAGAGGGAGAAGCCATGGCTGAAATGGATTTGCAAGGGCCCTTTTATCACCTCTGTGGCACAAATGTCACTCCAAACCATTTTTTACCACTTGGAAATCTGGCTTCTGATTATGCTGCTTGCCCAAATGCTTTTGCAGAATGTCTACTGTTTCTGTTTTTCCATTTTAAATTAAAATATCCTTTACCTGCAGTTTTTATTGTAAGCAGAATTCAGGATACTTTGAACAGTGCTATATAGAGCAGCCCATCTCCCCACCCCCAACCCCAAATGTTTTATGCATGCTGATGCCTTCCTTACACAAGGCAGAAACAAGCAACCTAAACAATACAATAAATTTTACTGAGGCATAGATACAAGTCTTTTCTGGCTTGTCTGTAAAATGAAAAATATGGAATGATTTGCTTCCCCTTTAAGGAGGTTATTAGCTTGCTTGTATCTACCAGAGGAATAGAGGTGCACACAGTCTCCCATTATTCACTGGGTTTTTAATCTTGATCCCTGGCTTCTGTGATAAGTTATTGCTGGGGACTGGAATTGCTTGGGGAGTGATGCAGGTGCCTGAGGGCCAGCAAGTGGCTCTGTTATGAGAACTGGCTCTAACGATTAATGGTAGGATACAGTGCACTACTGCTGACTTCACTGGGAAATACAACATTGTTAATTTTATCATTATAAACTCCCAGTACTGCAAGGGAATGTGTCTGCCTCCAGGATGGTGAATTTGATAAGAAGGCTTTTCTGATAAGATATCTTGTACTCCCAGGGAAAAGCATTCATGTTTAATCAGGGAGTATTTAACTTGCAATCCAAACGTTACCAAGTAATATGTACAGGTCATTTTGAATTTGCGCTCTACAGTTCAGGTCATAACATTACAAATGAGTTTGTATACACACTGAAGAATCAATATAGCACTGCTCTTTACAAAGACTGTCATAAGCCACAGAAACTAAATGATTTTTCACTCGCAAGGAGGACAGACTTTTTAATGAATAGTAATACTACAGACAGATAAATACACAGAGCCAGGGAGCTGTCCTGGAAAGTACTCGGCAACTTCTGCTCTTGCTGATGTCGGTGTCTGTGATGTCAAAGCAAACTGCTGAGGACGAGAGGGAATGCAGCCTCCCCCTATGGAATACATCAATCAGGCCATAGAACTACTGTGTAGCACTGGGGTAAGGAAAGACTGCAGTCCTTAGCAGGCCAGTTGCTTACTGAGCAGCTTGTACACTGCTGTGTTGCACAGATGTTTAAGGTTTGGATGGTAAATTTCCTCATAGTGGCTTCCATGGTGCTGTTGTTTCGGGTTTGGTTTAATTATTATTGAACAGATCTTATGGAGGCTCAAGGTCTTTTCTGTTTCTCATGCTGGCCCTCCAGTGATGGGCTGGGGAGGCACAAGGCATTGTGAAGGGAATGCAGCTGGAACAGATGACCCCAGCTGACCAAAGGGATCTACAACATTGTGTTTGGCTATAAAAACTGCAGGGACAAAGAATGAAGGGTTACATTTCTCAAAGGTGAAATTCCTCCTACATCCCAGTAAATATTTGATTCGTATTAAGAATTTTCTCCAGTCTTGGCTCAGCCTCACCATAATGTTGCTACATCATTACTGCTTTGTGCAGTATCTTCACTCCAGTTTAGATCTGTGCCTTGCCTCCCATGCCCTCATCTCCCATGCTTTCCTGCCCCAGTACCTCATACCATCCTAGCTATTTCTATGTTTCCAAAAGCTGTGGAATGATCCAGTGTTCATTCTGATTGTGTTACATGCCTTTCTCCTTTGCATGGTCCAGGCTCTTTTCTTTCTTTCACTTAAAATTCCTCAGGTTATGCTCTTTCTCAGTTTCTAAACAGTGCCTGGATCAGTTTGGCTGTTATTTAGTGGATCCTTTGGTCCTGTGAATACATGTGATGAAGACACTATTGAATTTGTCAGATTTGCCATGAATCTAATATTAACAGATAGAAAATTATGAAATAGCAAATAACTTTGTTTTTTCATGGAAAATATCTCTTCTAGGAGCTATGATATAAAGCAGAGCATGGCACTGAAAGGCAATAAGGTGATTTTAATGAAAAACATGATGGGATAGTGTCACTGAGTTGGTCATTTTAAAGATAGGCTTACTTTTCTTGAAAGTAGAGTGACTTTATGAAAGTGAATGCAGAATGTCTTGCACCATGCCTCATTTTCTTTAACTCTATCTACTCTATTAATCATTTGGTCTGTCTGACTCTAAAGAAATAGATAGTGTCACTATTGTACTTGCCTTTTGTTTAAACACAAGCTAGTGCTGTTGTGATACAGTATGCCAAGGTTATGAAAGTAATGCATTTGTTGCACAGGTGGGTAAAGCTGTGGAAACTGAGAGTCCAGTAGTCATGCAGCAGATCAGCTGAACAGAATACTAGTGTGAAGAACCAGAACACTGGTTCTTCCATTCTGGTTTAGATCCACACCGAGTGTTTCTTTTGCGAGGGAACATTTTGACACATCAGTTCTGAAATAAATGTTTACCTACTGCGAACCAGGAAATCAAAATAATAGCCAAACAGTTTCAAAGCTTAAATTTTGCCTTTTCAGGTTGTTTTACAAGCTCTAAGCTAAATGCTGCAACATTTCTTGACTTTACATCCTGAGGAAGAGGGAGAAATGGCAGGTTGATGTCTATCAATTCCTGTATTCATAACAGAGAAGTAATGGCAGCTGGTAGTATCAGCTTAAGTAAAGTAGATGATATAGTAAAAGCATGTAGCTAAGTGGATAATGGGAATGCCATCCTGAATCTCCAGAGAGATGGTAATCCATAGTAATCGAGATGACTCAGAGGCACAGAAGTAGTGCTTAGATGACTTGGATGTTAATGTGTGCAGACAGAAACTGCTGTGCACTTTTCCTGATAACCCTGAAACTGTTGTGTTATCTGTTGTATATGCATCTGTTTGTCAGCCTTGGAGTATTCTTTGGCACGCTGTTGGAAATCCAATTTGTGCATTCACACAAAGTAACTTCATGGTTTAGTAAATGAGTAGCAGACAGACAAAGCTGATTGCTTCAGTAGCACATCTCAAAAAGCTGAAGCTTTAGAAGTCATCACAGAAAGAATTGATTCAGGTTTGGAAAAGGAATGGGCTGAACTAGACCAGATTTTGGATTGCCTAACATCTTGTGCAAAAATAAACACTAGTGCCTTGTGACTGTGAGCAGTTGTATCTGATCAAAACGAAGGGAATGTTGTAAGCTCATTTTTCACTGCTGTGATAATATACAATAAATAGAGTCATTGAAACTCAAACCGAGATTCTGCACTCAGTTGCTTGTATCTTAGGTATCCTACAGGCATTAGAAAGATTTTTCTTCCCTGGAGCATGTACTTGGCTATGTGTATTCTGCCTTCCTCTGAAGCAACAAAAATCAGCCATGTCTGGAAACAGAACACCAGACATGACTGGAAGGCACTTTGAAGCAATACAGAGAATCTTGTATCCTCAGTGCCTGAGGTCAGGAGTAAAGGCTTGCTTCGTATTCGGGAGGTGGTTTGGTTTGTTTGTTTCTCCTCCTCTTGCCCTCCTCTCCAGACCCGATCCCCAACACTAGTCATATTGTCAGAGCCCTTTGAAGGAGATTTATTCTTGTGGAAGATGGAGAGCAGTTTAAGTGCTGACTTCATTTAGGTCTATATCTCTTCCTCAAAGTGTCTAGTGTCCTTAAGACAACAGTACTAAAGCAGTGTTTACCTCTGACAGCTTTATTAAGAGACTAAACATTAATTTTTATGTGATTGTTATGAAACTGATGAGCTAGGGAGGAACCTAGTGCTTCAAAAAGGATGTTCCATGACTGTGTTATATACTGTTTGTACAGTGATCAGGGCACATCTGCACTGCATAAAGACCCTCCAAAAACCATGACAAGAGGAATACAATCAAAGACTAGTATGCTGACATAAAAAAAAGATTGGATGTAGTAAGGAGACTGGGGTGAATCTGTCCTATGTCGATGTTCTTAATTTCTCTGCTAAAAAGTTTGTCTTTTCTAGATTTAACTTAAAGCAGGACCTGAGCAGGACACATTGTTTAATATTAAAGTTGTAACTTAACTGAACTATGATCCCGTTTTGAGAGCTAAGGTGGGGTGCAACCACCACGTCACCTCAGGCAGGGAAGGGGGTGTATGTCTTCATCACTTACCTATTCACTGTGTGCTCAGACACCCAAATCAGACCCTGAGCTGAGATGTTATTTTCTACTTCACAAATATAAGGAAGAACAGCTTAGGTTCAGCTCTTTAGGATAATGCATTTAGAGATGTTGGCTAGGAGCATGAAAACAGTTTAAAGCAGTAAATTGTAACTAAATAATATATACTAATTCTTTTGTCTTTCTGCCTGTGGCGTGCTACTTCTGAGGAGTAAAGTTTTTTTGGGAGTGGAGGCATCTGGATGAAATGTAAGAGATTACCAGAGTGGATGGCTAACTTTCTGTTCTCCAAAACAAAGCTTTATAAAAACTGACATATCTCTGTATGTCATGGAACCCTGTACAGGCACTGTTGTCCTTTCAGTGTCACATATGTGCAGATGTTATTCTTCTGGTATGTGGTTGATGGGTCTATGAGAAGCAAAGGTCTTGTGTTAGCACAACAGTCTGTTTGAATCCTGGTGTATGATGGCAACACTTCATCTCGAAGGTGCCCAGACTACAGTGTTCCTCCTTTAAACAAAAGCACCAGGTCAGGGCCTTGCTTTTCCTACATCAACTTGGAAAATACACACCTGACCAAAGCCCTACTATTGTATGTGACTCTTTCTGAAAGATGCAAAATTTCACCAGCGAAGTAATGGTCTTCCACCACTATCATCTCAAAACTGCGCTCTAAGTGTTTGAGTGAGAGAAGAGCAGACCATTTTGAGGATTTCATAAGCAGCATTTGAATTAATCCTGGATATAGTATTCCACTGTGCTTCTGGAACCTGCCATGCTATTAGAAATACCATTCTTCCCCTTATTTTCTTATTTAACTGATAAGATCGAACAACAACAACTCAGGAATGCTCTTGATGGTATAAAACATAGCTCTGACTTTTTACCTTAGCAGACTTTATTGAATAGTCTGTTCAGGTGTCAGAGTAGTTAGGAAGTAATGCACTTTTCAGTAGAAACAAATTTGATCCAATTTAAAGAGACAATATATATTGAAATACAATTTCAAAGCTTCCTTGGATCTTAGAGGCTGCCTTCTTTGCCAGCTCAGGTATTCATGTGCAGCTATACAGCTGGGAAGCTGACATTGCCATTAGCAAAGGTAGGAACCACTGCACAAAGGGCACAACAGTAGAAACTGAGACTGTGAATTTCTGCTAGAAATGAGAAAGCGTATTTTTGATTTGATTTGAATGCTGAGAAATAGAAGCATGCATCTACCTCGAAGCACTCACAGTCCCAATTCTTGGCAGTCAGACTTCATGATCTGTAAGAGTAGTTTTCTTATGCTCTTTTACACACAGGTAGTTACTGTAGCTATGCATGAACAAGACTGTGAAAAAGGAGCAGGACACAAAATGGAGTTTGTTTCCTTTTTCTCTCAGAGATAATGTGAAGTCAGGAGACTGCTCTGTGACAGATGTGTTCTGGACTGCTGTGTTTGCATGTCACAAAGAAGCTGCAGAATGTTACACTCGGTTAACATTAGGAGTTTTCTGTTCCATACCTTGTGGCATATGGAAAATAATCTAATTTAGTTATTGACATAAGCATGCTTGACACTGTGAGTTTCCATTTCCCACTCAATTGTTTGAAAAGCCCCTACACATCTCAAAGACATGTTCTCATCTGCAGTTCTCCACAGGAGATGGAGAAAAATCATTGCTTCTAGGATGAGATTCCTCTGACCTATTTCAGATACCCCTATTTGGTCAGTAGCCTTCCACTGGTGATAGAAGGGTAACTACCTGAAATGTCAAAATCTACTTTGTGAGCACGTAAGATTAGGCTGGACAAATCTCATTGTGACAGTAATATGCTGTGAGTCAATGTAGTGCTGCTTCTAGCAGTGGGAGGAATACAAGTGTTGGGCTTTTCAAGTGCTAGTTAACTCTATCTCAGTGTGTGTCTGGAGGCATTTGTTGTCTCCGTAACACTTTGGATTGTTGCCAAGAGTCGCGCTGCTTTGTTTTCCTACTCCCATAGTCAGAGTAGCTCTACAATGCTGCCTCTAGCCTAGAGTCTTGTTTGTAGGGGCTTGTGCATAAACTTAGGACAAAACTTACTTGCCCTGTCAGCATCCTCTGTGCTGCTGAGTGTTTAGAAGCAAATGTGATAAAGAAAGTAGAAATGCAATTAACAAAGACCAATAGATACAAAAGCCCAGAGCTAGTTTTAGCTGCTATTTGTCGATCCAGGGCTGCCATCCTAACAGTGCTGAGACATGGAGTTATTGCAAAGTCAATAGTAGTGGCATGGCTTTCAGTAATGATTTCAAGTCAGTCATGATATGCTGCAGAAAGTACTGCAGTCAGCTTGTACTGTTCATCCGTGCTGTAAGAAGTTTTCAAGCAGAGTCTTTTCCTCTTGTTTCGGTGACAAGTGTTGCTTGGAAGCTTTGCAGCCTGTCAGGGTATGGCACACAATTCTTAATCTGCTTTATCACAAAGAAAACACAAAACTGAGCAACCAAACAAAAAAACCCATCAAACCCCTCCCACCACCACCATCAGCAGAACCAACAAATCCCAAGTCTTGGGCACAGCACACGTTCAGATAGAATTTAGCTATTTCTTTCCTCCATAACCATAGCCTAAGGTCAACTGCTAGCCTAAGGAAAATTGCTGCTCTTCAGGGAAACCACTTTTTATTTTCCTGTAATGTTACGAAGATTTTTAAGAAGCAAGGTTTCTGCTTCCTGTTTCATGTGCTGAAATGCTAGGGTAAGCCTTGTCACAAAGCGTGACTACACTATGAAATGAGGCTTTAAACACAGATCAGAGGAGAATATCTGGGTATATGTTAACATTAATACTCTTCAGTTGAGCTGGGGCTCTCCTAACAGTAACGAAGTTGGAAAGCACCTATAAGGAGCACCAGGGACCCTGTGGCCTGAAGGCCTATAGTTTAGTCTTTATGTATCCCAAACACCATTTAGTGTTTTATAATATTTACAGTGCTCCTGGTGTGCAGGAGATATTCAGTCTCCTAAGACTGCTCAGTATGCTTTAAAAATGTCTGGAGAGCTGTGATCATCTACTTATCAGGAGTTTGCAAACAATATCCCTGTTGTTAAGTTGACAAAATACTTTTTGAAAAGTCTAGCCCTGTGACAGAGGAGAACTGTGGGCAGGTCTTCAGTAGCGATTAAACAAAGGCACATAAGAGAAAGAGAATGTAGTGGGTGTCTGTGAGTCTTCTTTCAATATTTTATTGCTCCATAAAAATACAAAGGGCTGTGGTAATCCTTGCTATGAAAAACATAAAGGCTGAGAGAAGAAAAGCTGCATAAAGAAAGCATTTTTCTGATACAGAAAATTCAGCGTAGTATTAGTGCTAGTGGTGTGATTTATACTTTACCACAGAGTCACCAGAAATAAGGATCTTTTAATACTGTGATACACTTTCCACAAAGGCAGGAGGAGTTCTTGTGGTAGAGGTCAGGTCAAGGTTATATATTTATAAGATGCTTATTTGCACTGAAGATGGAGACCCAGTTGGACGTCAAGGCTTTCTTTTAAGCTGAGATTTTGTACTGAAATTTTTCATTGTTTCACTTATTATGGAGCTGGAGTTGTACCACATTCACAGTTACAATAGAGAGGCATGTAAATAAGGATCTGCCTTGGGGGTCTAACTGGAAAATTTCAGACAAATTTGGGGAATCTCCTTTCTGTCAGCAGTTTTGGAGATGAATGTGTTGGCTAGCTGGCCTCACACCTGAATGCCTTGCAGCAATTAAGGAAGTGCAGATCTTCTATATCTCACTACTACCATTACTGAGGCAGTCTCAATGAAGGTGTTGACAGAAGGGTACCAAGAAGTGCAGTCTTGTCCACAGCATTGTCATTTCCAATCCCCAAGGCCCCACAGCTCTATACTTGGGGATATTAAACATAGGATAAATAGGGTGCCCTGGGATTACTAAGAAACAAACAAAAGCTGTTTGTACAACTGTGGGTACCCAAACAGAGCCCACACATAGGCATGCAGGCATCCAGGCAAGTGGCTGCAATGAGTGTTGGAGCCTGGCATTCCAAGTTTAGGATGGCAGAGACAGTGCCTGCATTAGGTGTGAGCAGATCAATAGTCTGCTTTAACCTAGTGGCTGAACTGAAGGATGAAGTGGAAAGGCTAAGGGCTACAAGGGAACGTGAAAGGGAATTAGATTTGTGGCACCAGGCTCTTGCAGACCCCCTTAGCAGAGGGAGATGATCCAAGAAACAAAGGGAAATGGCCACAGGTGCCTGTCAGAAGGGGCAAGGGAAACCCCTTCCAGCCCCCCTCACCCCCTCAGTTGCCCTTGCACAACACATATAGGGCACTAGAGGTCAAGGTAGTTTTGGAAGTCCTAATAACACCACCTGGGGGGTTGACTAAAGTAAATCAGTCCCATCCCCCACTATCAGAACTTGTACCCAAAAGAAAAAGAGGAGGCTAATTGTTACTGATGATTCCCTCCTGAAAGGAACTGAGGGCCCCATTTGCTGTGCAGACCCCTCCCACAGGGAAGTCTGCTGCCTCCCTGAGGTCTGTGTCAGGGATGTTACCAGAAGGCTGCCTACTGTAGTGCAGCCCTCTGATTACTATCCCTTGTTGATTATGCAGGTGGCTTGATATTGGGAGGAAGTTCTTCACAGAGAGAGTGATTTGCCATTGGAAGGGACTGCCCAAGGAGGTCGTGGAGTCACCGTCCTTGGAGATGTTCAGGAAAAGACTGGATGAGGCACTTAGTGCCATGGTCTGGTTGATTGGATAGGGCTGGATTATAGGTTGGACTGGGTGATCTTGGAGGTCTCTTCCAGTCTGGTTGATTCTATAGAAAAAAAATACATTAAAAAAAGGCAAGCTATACTTAATATATTCCCTTTGCTATTCCACCATAATATCCACATATTGTGACTAGTTTGTAGTTTGAAAATAACAGTGAAGATGGAGCAATTACCTGCATGAAAGACAAAGTGAATGTAATTCCTAGAAGTCAGACCTACACAAGACGGTGAATTCCTCTTAGGTAGAGCTCCGGAAAAAATGCCAAAAGGCTTGGCTCCAGACTGCAGCTTTTTGGGTTTTCAACTGCAGTTTTTAAAACTCTCTTAAATACTCAACTAAGTAAATTTGGTCAGCATGGGGAAAAAGAGTACAGCTTTATTTAGAGGGAGAGTTGGCTCATGACCAGAACAGTAACTTTGATTTCTGCATGTTTTGTGGTTAACTCTTCACATTTCAATGCATTTTGTTTCTGAAGGAAGTGTCTAATCCAGTCCTGACTTTTATCTATCACAATAAGATCCATTCTGAGTGCATCCGACTTTTTCAACCAACTTATGGAGCTTACACATACTGAGTTCTTGAAAACAGCAGCTCAAATTAAGAATTAGTTATTTTCCTTCTTCCCTTTGCTGTAGCAAGATTTCCACCAAAGCTTCAGAGTTTGTTATTAATTTCAATACCATCTCATGACAAAACAGAAGTCTATAGGAAACTAGCTTTACTAACTCTCCTGAGCACTCAATTGGTTCCTTTAAAGAGCAAAAGAGGCAAGCTCTGAATAGACCTTGAAATATTAGAAGTAACTCCCCCACACCTCCCCAGCAGTGCAGGTAGAATGCCCAGAAAACAATATTCTTACCTTTAATCTATCTTCTGAGGTGGACACGAGTGTGCAAGAGAAGTTGCCAGAGCAAACTTATCAATCTGGACTTCTCTCTTTTTTGCCCTCCTTTGTTATGTATAATCACTTGTTTTGTATAATCACCTCTCTTCTGGGTTAAGAAAGTTAAATGCTTCTCCCTGTCACTGGCACAGAATTTAGCATCTCTCTTTCCTTTGGTAACCTTTTTCCCCTTTTCCTGAATTAGAAGGCAATGTGACTTAATGTCTTTTGAATCTATGTGAAGTGCAAGTGAGAACACAGGTGTGAGTGGAGATCTGGCTTAAAATAGCAAACAGTAGTAAAAGTAGCTGCTGTTCATATGGGAGAAGATAACAAATGAGACCTCCCAGGAGTCAGTTGTATGACTTCACACTGTTTCTCATCTATTTAAATGATCTCAATAGAGATAGCAATGGCAAACAAGCAAATTCTACTGATACTTTTGCTATCAGGGAGTAATAAGCCCAGAGCAAACACCAAAGCATTCAAGGGATTTTGATCTACTACATCAGCAAATGCATAATTGTCAGGCTTCCTAGCAAAAATAATAGCATAAGATAATAAGCACAAATAAATGTGACCGAGCAGCAGAATGTGAACAGATAGTTTAGCCAAGACCTTGAAATTAAAACCCCAGAACCTTGATATGAATTTTAAAATGCAGTGAAAGTGCTAACAGCAAGGCAGGATACCACAGCAAATTGCTCTAAAACACCCTGTTGTTGTTCTACAAACAACACTGGTAGAGTCGCACTGCTCTGAATATGAGCAGCTTCATGATTTAAATACCCTGCCAGAAAGAAATGGAAGTTTCCTTCCTTCAGTTTGTTGCCTTTTTTTACTGGGATTTAATTTATTTAAATTACTTTGAAACATTAGAACCAATTTAAAGAACTGCAAACAAGATTTTTTTTCACTGAGCATCAACATTTTGCTCCTGTGGTTTGTTTTATCTCTTTTATAATGCTACAAGATAAATGGCTGTGTTCTGATAACCTTCCTGATGCTGTTCCTTGTAAATATCTTTGTAAGCTTTGTCTCATAAGCATTTTTTCCCTGAATTTCTCATTGTCTTCTTTTTGCTCCACTGACCTTGCTGTAATCGTGTTGCATGGTTTGTTTGGGGTTTGGTTTGTTAGCTTTTTTTTGAAGGGCAAGCAAAATGGATCATAGAATAGTAGTGGTTGAAAGACATCTCTAACCCTCCTGCTAAAGCAGATTCACTCAAAGCTGGTTGCCCAGGATCACATCCAGGTGGATTTTGGCTTTCCAGTCATCTCCAGATGAAACTCTAGCTAAAGCATCCAAGAATACTGTAGGTAGAACTGTCTCATGACACTAAGGCATATGAAGATCAATTCCACAATCTTAAGAAAATCTGTTTGTATCATGGAGTATGTGACCAGATGGGTGAAATAACAAATCTATGTGTGTGGTTGTGTGAGGGATGGATGCAAGGTGTTTATTTCAGGAGCACGAGGGATCCCAAGCTCCTGCTGAGCTGTGTTAGGTATATGGCTTTTATCCTCACTCTTCCTTGACTGAATGTTAATTGGTTGAGGTTGTGTGGTTCCAAGCAGCTCTAGAAGCCCTTTGCTGGGGAGTAGGCTTGGTGCAGATTCTTACAGTGCTAGGGAGCAAAATTTTGTTAGTTTGGGTGGGGATTTTTGTTTGGTTGTTTTTTCCAGGCACCTTACACTTGACAACCTTTCCTCTTTTGGTATTATAACACAACTTATTTTAAGTAACTTCTTAGCTTCAGCTGATGGCTTATCTTCTACTTGTGGCATTTTAACTGGTATTTGGTACTTTTTGTGTAGTGTTCCAGACTGCATATCACCTATGTGTTATTTCACATTCCCTTTTACCCATCCACCTCCGATCTACTCTCAAGAGCTCTGCTTAATTTGATAGGCTCAGAGAGCCTATCTAGCACCCTCATATTGGGTATTGCAATGGAAATCGATAGCATAATGTAAATAACTAATAATAATGTGATACTATGGAGATAAAACTAACACAGACTTAAGGCAATACTGGTAATGTTAGTTACCAAAAAAATGACTTTATCAGAGCCTTTTAGGTGTTGCAGTGTACATTAGAAGCAGGTCCTTGAGTTTGCCCATATGCAATCAACTAGTAAGAGTTCATTAGTGGCACCAGTGGTCTTGCTAGCCTTGGTACCTCCCTTCATGTAGAATCATAGAATCAACTAGGTTGGAAGAGATCTCCAAGATCATCCAGTCCAACCTATTACCCAGCCCTATCTAATCAACTAGACCATGTCATTTAACTATGAACAGCTAGCAACTACCGTGGCAGTAAATAACTGTTAGAACAGACAGACCTGAGAATAGAGAAACTAGCCAGCTGTCAGGGGACAAGGAAGAAAATATTTGAAAGATAATATATATTTAATACTTTAAAAATAATGTCATTTAGGGACCCTTTAGGTTATTCTTTGAATAGAATATGTTCTTAAGCATTTCTTATTTCTTTGTATTGCAGTTTTGTCTCACAGTCACTGTCATGGGCCAGTGCCCTCTTGCCCTGGGAACTCCAGAAACATCAAACAGAAATATAAAATCAAACAGATAAGAAGCAGAAAGAAGCCACGAGGCAATCTTGGTTGGTCTTACCTTGTCATTGTTGAGATTCTGTTAGCATTGTAAGAAAGGAGCTGAAAAGAGAGGAGACAATTTTGTTGTTGTTGACAGGAGTACGGGTGGGAAGTCCTTTCACTTTCAGAAGGAAAACTACAGGGAGGGAAAAATAACCAACAAACAAACCAGTCTGAAAGCTAAAGGCTTGTGATTTTTCACCCTTTTCTCCAGTACATCACCTCAGAGTATAATGGAAAGGGTAGGTAGGATATGCATAAATTTCTGTAGAGGTACTGACCTAAAATATTGCATGGCCCATCCTTCATTTTACATTAATTAAAACAGACGTGTTGAGAACAAAGTGGTATAATCCATCACTGGATTAATGGGAAAGAGAAAAACTTCATTCTTAAATTCTACGCTAATTTTCCATCTTATCACCTTCTGATTCCTACTTAATTGTTTTGTGGAGATGTGTTTTCTTTTCTGCTGATATGGTGATGTGTTATAGAAGCCACCCAAATTGAGTTCCTTGGCCTGATTCCAGTATGAGCTCTACTCCGTTGTTATGGTAATTCACCTAGTGCAGGAGCAGAATCTATCAGATGAGCAGGTGTGGATTTTTACTTTTCAAAACTTGCTGAGAAACTCAAGTTCTGAGAGGCACATGAAGCCTAATGTAAGATCTGAAGGAGAGGGAAGAGCCAGCACCCTTCCGTTTGTGCCCTTGCTGAGCATGTACATCATATAGCTCAGCAAAATGCATCTTGCTCGTTTCACACCTGCAAGCCAATTGAAATTTTAATGTAAATTATAGAGGGTAGTAGGTTCAGATTCTACTCTTTTCACCTCTGATGTGGGTTACTAGAAGTATCAAGCAGTAATTATTTCATTATTCTCTTTTCTGAAATCCCTTTTAGTTAAGTCTTTAGAAGAGGTGATGTGTTTGTTCTGAAGTGCAAAAGGCAAGGCCACTGGTGCTGTGCAACCTGACTGGCTCTTGTAACTGACCTGGTGTCACACAAGACTTTTCTGCCCATGCTTGGTACCTCCAAAAAGCAAGAACCTTCCAACTAAATTACAGTATTTCTGGGAAGGTTTCACTTATAATTTTTTATTTCTTTTTTCCCTTGGCTGAGGAGAAAGAGCTATGCCAAACTAAAATTCCATGAAATAAATTTTCTCACTCTTTTTAAGGTTACAGTATTTATAAAAATAGTTCTTAGAGACTTTTCACTGTCAATTTCTATATGTCCCAGTGCTTAACCAGAGCAAAATTAGCATGATGTATAGCATAACTAATTAGTGACTGTGAGACAAAAATTTAGATTTGCATTCTATGTTTGTATCACACAAGGTTAGCCCCTGTAAATTAGCACTATTAGTAATAAAAAAAACATAAGATCATACCCACTGTGCTTTTCTCTCCACTTGTATTATAATAATTTTATACTTGTTGTGCTCTACAATTGAACAATTATTAGTTTCCTAAATGCTACATGAGTTTTGACAAAACAAACCCCTGCAGAATCAAAATAAGCAATTTCTATTCAGCAGAAATTATTTTCAGGTTAACAAGATTGGTATATTATACAATCCAGTTATTCTATGAATGAGATACAGGAAATACAACCCACTGTGATGCTACATCAACCGTGTAATGGTTCTACCTGCACCCAGTGCAGAATGGTCAGGAATTGGAATAGACTGTCCAGGATGGTGGTGGAGTCTCCATGCATGGAGATGTTCAAAAAGCCTATGACTATGGCACTGTGAGGCACGGTTTAATGGCCAGGGTGGTGTTAGGCTGACTGTTGGACTTCATGATCTCAGAGGCCTTTTCCAATCAAAACAATTCTCTGATTCTGTCTTTCCTCTAACAGACTTTTCATGAAAGATTACATATGGTCTAGGTGTTGGTTGTTTGGGTTTGGATTTTTTTGGTGTGGTTGAGAAGCAGGGCTGAATTCTTCTTGAGCAGTCTAATATTGCCAATAATGTATAGTTGTTTTCCTTTATGAACCTGATTATGGAAGTGGGTGGGAGATATTGCTTAAACAACCACAGCTTACACCAGAGCTGAAGAAGGACTGCAATATTAGAAGAGCAACACAGTTATGGAAAATGGTGTCTGCCTTGATCAGTTCTGTTGTGCATGTGGAGGCATGGGTTGTCTGGCAAACATGAGAGGGCACAGCTGATAAAGCTGCTTGGAGCTTAAATTAAACGAATAGGCAAAATGCTAAGTGTAAACTGGGAAGGACAGTGCAAGGTCTGAGGAGACCTTAACTCTTCTGATTCCTACGAATCTCTAGCTCTAACTAGATATACGGGCTGCCTGTGAGTGCCTCTGGGAAAAGACCTGAGGGACTGCACCCCAGTTCCAGCTGCCCCTAGGCAGGACACAGCCAGGCTGCTGGCACATCAGGGACAATATGTCTGAGAAAGGACCTAACCCTGTCCAGACCATGAGGAGTGAGGAGAAACGTGTCAGAGCCAGCCCTGCAGCAGTGGGGAGAGCAGGACAAAGGGCAGAGATTCCCAGCAGCCCACGGTGGAGCAGGGGAAGAGTGTGAGGAGGAGTGGAAGAGAGGAGTTGCTCTGAGCTGCCACAGCCCCCACTGCCCTGTCCTTCTGTGCCACTCAGGAAAAATGTAGAGGATTCAGGAAGAGAGGAGTGAAGTTGAGCCTAGAAAAAATGATGTGGTGGAGGGACAGGTGTGTTAGGTTTTTTACCTTTGTTTCTCACTGTCCAAAACTATTTTAACTGGTGATAAACAAAATCAAATTTCCCCCAGATGAGTCTGTGTCTATAATGATATTTTGTAAGCAATCTCCCTGTTATTATCTTTACTCCTGAGCTTTTCCATCCCATTTTCTCCCCCTATCCTGTTGAATAAAGGAGCGAGAGAGCAGTTGGGTAGGTGTGTGGCAGCCAGGCAAGGTCAGCTAGCCACACAAGATGCTGTGAAAATTTTAATTGGAAAAATTCCTAGGAAACTAGTTCACTGCATCATGCACTGCAGTGCTTGTGAACATGTCTGTTGAGTTAGAGTTTGTGATGGTTTGGGTGTTCCTCCACACACACACACACTTTAGAAATTACCCAGACTAGACTCAGCCAGCTCTGGAAAGACGAATGAAGCTTATATTTACAGCTAGCACAATATACAAGCAGATATTTACAGTATATATGTTTATATACAGAAACATACAAGGTTGAAAGGTAATACAGAAACACAACTCCCCTCCCAGAAACCTGAGTCTCCAGGAGGGGCTCCCAACCACCCCTTCACCTTCCCCCTACCCCTCTCAACCTTACCCCAGTCCCAAGGAAGAATAGAGGTTCGGCCAGGGGGTTAGGAAGCAAAGTGGATTAGTCCAAAATGGAGGGTGAGGTTAGAGAGAGAGATGCAGCTTAGAGCTTGCCAGCAGTAGAAGTGACTTATCTATGTTTTGACTTAGATTCTTATACATCTCAGCAAGCCTATGAGCGAAGCATGCATCACCATTTTTTTCCTTTCACAGCCTGTAATCTAGTTCTCCCCAAAACATTCAAGCTAGCTTCAATCTAGCACAAAGTTGTATCAAAGTGTGCCTTTGGAAAACTGAAAATCTAACACATTAGTTTTATATAAAAGTTGTAACTTGTTACTACTCGTGATGTTTGATTTCATTTGTATGATGGTTTGGGTCCCTGAAGGGGACATAGTTTGCAAGGTCAGTTCCAAACAAGATCATGTGGCATTCTGCTTTTTATAAAGTATAAGGCACCTCCCCTTCACCAGCTGAGTGCTTTTGAAATTTTGGAGGAGATGTTAAATACTTTTCTCTCTTGGTTAAGTTTCAACAGGAAGCTTTATTTTCAGATGATTGCAAATCAGTTATGAACCTTCAGCTCAGGAATGTACACAATAGACAGTTGTTTGCATTTTTGTTTTTGTAAGGGAATGCCCCCTGGATAATGATATAGTGCATGTCTGCAGTACTGATTTATCCCAAATATTCAGGTACCTAGATTCTTAATGCTATGAGAAATGGGTAAATGTGCTGTGCAAAACTTCTACAAAACTACTTACTCAGCCTTTGCTACCATGGGGACCCAGTTCTGAAGGCCATGTCGCCTTATTCACAACCAGTGGCACAAGAAAGGTGTTATTTCCTTTTATGCATGGGTATATAATTTTATCTTCATAAATTAAACATTAGAAAGATGTAGATTTGTTATCCATGCCATTCCTTTGCCTTTCTAATTAAACCTTGCTCATGCGCACCTTTATCTTCCAGTTCTATTCATTACTATTTTATTTTCTGGCTCTGTAATGCTCTAGTAGTCCATCCTCTCTTTCTGCCTAATTATATTTGCTCCACATGTTTCCACTTCTGCCAGTTCAGCATCTCTGGGAGCAAAATCAGCTGTTGAACACTTGAGACTATTCTTTGAAGTATTTTGTTTAACATAGTCAGACAGCCAGAGGACAACAGGAGAGTCAGAATGAAACAAGAAAGAATTTAATGGCCTAATATTTTTAGGCTATCTCTTCTACTTTCATTTCATGTGATGTCAAACAGTACTAAAATTAATCTGCTTTCCTTCCTCTTTTGCTCAAACACTTGCTGTTATTCTCCAATTACCATTTTCTCTCTTAAGAATATTTCCAGAAGAAATTTTACACCAAGTCTGTTTTGTTTTACACTTGTCCTCAAATCACTCAAATCTCAAGTCTTAGCAGTAATTATCAATATTTCTTAACATTTTCACTGCATGTTCAAAACAAGAAAAGCAAATTAGCCAAGGGACTGAATTATAAAACAAAAGTGACAGAGCACAGCATTAAAGAGATGTTTAAAACTATCTTATTTAAAGACATAAGGGTTTTTTTTAAAGGAACTTAAGGGACTTTGAGAGCTATAGAGCTACAAAGCAAGGCAGGAAAAAGAATCTACATCTTAATCTCATGTTTTTTTTCTGCTGATAAAGCTTTTCTTTGCTTAGGACTTTGAAAGTCCTAGAAAAGTGTATTTGCAGTTACTCCTAGAGGGAAATAGATTTAGGAAGGAATTAATTTTAGTGAGTTTCAGCAGAAGATTTTTGGGACGCTGTAATTAGACTTGAGATGAAAAGCACTGCTAGGAAGTAATTTAGCTTTGTTATGGATGTGTTGTCTGTATTATTGAGTAGTTTCTTGCTTTAGTCTGTATAAAGTTAGCATTCCAGAGAGAAAGGAATCTCATTTTCACACACATGCGTTATGTCTCAGAGCTCCCAGAAACCTTGAACAAAATGTGACCCTTACCCCTAAGCAGAGTGTTGAAGTATTACTATGTTTCATTTGAATTCTTTTATTTGTTTTTCATGTGTCAATAGCAACAACTGACTGGTGAAAAATTACCTTTGTTTTTAGAGCAATAAACTCTGCCAAAATCTCAATTCATCAAAGAAAAGCAGAATAACTGAGAGAGACTGGAATCTTGAGACACTTATGTCAGTCCTCTACTAATTGCAATCGGCTTATATACCTAGGATAGCAAGTTTATGTCAATATCACCAAGCAGTCAGAACACTATTATACTCTATCAGTTTGGGGAGTTGTTGCATAAAAGCAAATTTATCTGAAACAAATGTTTCTGTGATTGTAGTCTTCAATTTGTGCGTTTTGTGATTGACAACACAGTTAATAAGATGTGAGCTCCAGTGGATCACTGGATTCTGATCTACTACTGAGTCACTTCTGTACTGCAGCTTCTCTGTGTATTTTTCACCTAACAACTTAGACCCACAGAACACAGGAAAATAATTCTTTTCGTGCTTTGTCTTGGTTGAAATTGGCCAAGAGTGTCCAAAGTTGCCAGGTTAGGCAAATTCTCCTGCAAATGCACTATGGATGTGTACCCTTTGCTTCAACTTGACTTATTTCTATGAGAAAGCAAGCTAAAAATGGGTTTTACAATGTACTGGAGACCTTGCTAGCCAAGTCCATAGAAACCTTTACACATCTTCGTTATAAGCCCTCACAGACTGATTTTTATGTTGAAAGTGCTGAGACAACCTGAATATAAAAATCTGAACAGGGTCGTTCTAATCAGAGTTTACCTCTGTGTTTTATAAGAATCCAACTGCTAAGTACTTTGTGTAAAGATTCCAAAAGAAACAAAGGATTAAATACTCATGTCACAGCTTAGGGTCCCTTCTGAGGTTTTTTTATTTCGTTGTAAGTTCATACACTGTGGACTTTCAGAGGATTCGGAATCCTTAATGACAGCAATGGTTACAAATAATTCCCATATGGAATAGCTGCCCCAACCAAGAGGCACTCTGCGAGATATAAGGCTGATTTTGTCAGACACTTTATTCTACAGGACAATTTTATCTGTGCTGAACATGGTGACAAAGTGACACAAGGGACAGGATGAGGGAAAAAGAAAGGAGCAATAAGGGGAGACCGCTCCAAAATTACATTAATTAATATAGTTAGAGATTACATTATGTGTGACACTAACAGGAGGACTCCCATGAATAATAATAAGATTCAGTGATGAGCTGAAGCGTAGGACTACTTTCAACATAGCTCCCCGAGAAATACTGTCTTTCCAATTAGAGATGCAAACATTTAAGAGAAGTTAAGTGGCATTAAGTAGATCATGCAATAGATAGCAAAAATTAGATGCTTTGAGGCTGTCTGTCCTCTTTCATATAACACTCCTATCTTAATTAAGCAATTTTTGCTTGATTGTAAAGGGGCTTTACTTTTATATAACAACATAGTTTCAGAAGTCATGGTCCTAGTTTTAAGTTAATGCCCAGGCTCTTAAAGTATAAATCAGACCCATGAGGTCAGATAATTTTTAGCTTCATCTATTTCCTTATAAACTCTTACAAACTAATATAAAATTAAATGTATTCAAGCACTGACTGTGATATAAACAATACGTGGAAGGACTACTTGTTTCTCATACAGTAGCTGTGGTTTCCATAAGTACTCTAAAGTAGATGTTAGGAAAGGGCTCTTTACAATGAGGATGGTGTGACACTGGCACAGGTTGCCCAGAGAGGTTGTGTATGCTCCCTCCCTGGAGGTGCTCAAGGCCAGGTTGGATAAGGCCTTAAGCGATCTGTTCTAGTGGGAGATGTCCCTGCCTATGACAGGGGGTCAGAACTGGATGATCTTTAAGGTCCCTTCCAACCTAAACCGTTCTATGATAAGTGAAAAAGCAGCCTTGGAGACTTTACCGTGAATTTTTCAAAGGTGTAGCATTCAAATGAGCTGAGTAATGCCTCAGTTCTAATGCTCTTAACACATCTTTGTCCCTCCAGTTTAGTTTTATCCTCATAATCTGACTGATTCTTGGATAATATACTCAGCAGAAATAGAATCAGCTTTGAAAAAGCGATCAAGGTTAGGAAAAGTTGCATAAGGGGTTGTGTGTTCTAAATCACGTTAAAATATGGGATTTTATCCTTAAACTAAGTATAATCCTACTTTACAAAGAACTCCAGTGGCTTACTCTTTAGCAATAAGCCAAGGTCTATGTTTTCTTTTCTTACCATATGATAATTCCACCAAAAAAAGGGTTGCCTAAGCATTTTTGACAACTGGAACTGTTTTCTTCTGCTTGTAGTAGCCCGTTGTGTGCATGCAAGACTTTCAAGTACCTTCATAATCATATGTTTTGAGGCATACCTGAAGGTGCCTTACAACTGACTTCCTCAATCTATATGCAGATTTATACTAAGCCAGTAAATAGATTGCTAGTAAAAAGCAGTTAATATAATATATAAAGGGAATACCAAGTGTAACTTACAGGGATGATTTTTGACACAAGAGCTTTTTCAAGCTTTCGGCAAAAATAAATTAATACAATTGTATTTGTTCTTTTGTTTTGCTTTTGCAGTCTAAATACATCCTTGTGGCAAAACTTCTGTTTCTAATCCCATTTCTATTTCTCTCATGTGGATTATAACCCTCTTATTAATTTTAATATTTCTGTGCTTTGGCAGTGTCTTGAGGTCAGGTGCCAAAATGAGTCAATTGTACACTTCTCATAATGTTTACACATTGATTTTGGTCAGCTTCTTTGTTCCAAGGCAGAAGCTATTGAGAGTGGGCTTCTTCTATGCTGTTAGCGGGTATAAACAAATTCTGTATGTACAAAAGGTATCTACAGAGACTTCCTTGCTAACAGCATCATTAATAGTATGCATGCAACCTCTTCAGATGACTCTCAGTCGTTTTGCCATCTATATTACTGCAGTTTACAAGAACATCCACACGTTGATGGGAAGGGAGTTATCTCATCAGCTGTAAAAAAGCACCTATTGGAGCAGTTTCTTGCCTCACCACTACCACTGCAGACATACTCCTGGCATTTTGAGTGCTAGGGCAGTGACCTGAGTGGCTTGAATGCTGTAACCAAAGTTCTCAGAATCCTCTTTGGATCTCTGCACATAGTGAAGTCACTAAGCTCTACATCTAAATTTCCAAAAATATGGGAGAACTCATCAGGAACTGATGTTGCACAGGTCTAAGACAAGGCTTTATCAAGGGCCGTACCAGAAGGGCACATAATTTTTTGTTTATTTGTTTCTTTTTGCATAAGGAGAAACCTTGGATAATTTTGGCTGTTGGTTGGCATCGAGTTTGATGCAAGGCCATTGACAACTGGTGCCGTTTACTTAAAGACCATATAGCCCTTGTTTTACGGCAACATCTATGTGCTTATGTTTGAAGCCTTCTACAGGAACTCCAGGACTTTAAGTGGAACCCACTTTCACCTACATAATTATAGGTGTGGGCTTCAGAACATATTTTTATTCAGTAGCAAGATACCAAGAGACGCCTACACTCACTTTTTCTACTGCTGGGTCTATGGTTTAATATTTTCATAGAACAGGGAGTGATTGAGGGTGGGAATTGCATATCAGAGGCAAGGTAGTGAAATGTCATCTGTGTTGCATAATTCGTACTATCACTTGTCAACAGTGATCCCCTTAATGCCATCCTTTTGACAGATGAGCAAAGCAAGCTTTTAAAATTCTAAAGACTAAAAGCTGGGGAAAAAAGACAGCCATGTTTGATTCCCTTCTGCAATTCAAAGGATTTGAAAGTCATGACACTGGTTATTACTGTGGTCTATGGAGAGATGCACAGAATCTTAATGTATCTAATCAAACTGACTGAAAAGATAAACTTAAAACTTTTACCTACACAACTTCTACTATGCATTCTTTTCCCCCTAGATTTATTATTATCAAAGGAGTTAGCATATTCCAGATATTAGTGATGTTAATTAATGGCTTTGCTGCTACTAAATGCATTAGGTACATTCACCTGTTATTGACAGCCTGTGCTTCTGAGGACCTCAGTGGTGTCACAAACAGATTTTAAGTGAAGTGAAAGATATCACCCTGAAAGTCCTGGGGGAAAGCTTGCTTATGCAGATGGATAAAAGGTGTTGGTTCATAACATGATTTATATTTGTCCAAATCAAATGGGAGTCCCGCAAAGAGCATCTGCAGTATGAAATCTTTATTTAAGATCAAAGATGTCCCTGTTCACTGCAGGGAGGTTGGACGAGATGATCTCTAAAGGTCCCTTCCAACTTGAAGCCAGCATATCCTTCCCGTTTTCTCAGTATCATTGAAGCCACATCTGGAGTACTGCTTCCAGTTCTGGTTTCCCTGGTACAAGAAAAACATAGAGCTGCTGCAAAGAGATAGTAAGATGATTGATTAAAGTGTACAGGAGCATCTGTCCAGTGAGGAAGGGCTAAGCAAGCTGGGACTGTTGACCCTAGAGAAGAGAAGGCTCGGAAGGGGATTTATTGATGCATATCAATATCTTTGGAAGAGTGCCACTGAGATGTAGCCAGACTCTTTGCAGCAGTGTCCAGTGACAAGAGGCAATGGGGAGAAACTGACACACAGAAGGTTCTATCTGAACACCAGGAAAACACTGAGGAATGAAGCAGGCTAACCAGAATGGTTATGAAGTCTCCATGCTTTGAGATAATTGAAAGTTATCAGGACATGATTCTGGGCAGACTCCTTTCGGCGACCCTACGTGATAGGGGTTTGGAACGTGTGACAAGATCCCTTTGCACCTCAATCTTTCTCTAGTTCTTTGAAAGCACCATTTAATAGTCTAATGACTAACCATCAAGTGAAAATTAGGCAGATATATACTTTGGAATTTGGGGGTGACGTAGTCACTAGGTAGTACTATTACCCAAGATACTAAAGAGTGCCTTTACGGCCTAGAGGATGACCAGAGGAACGGTGAAGCTATTTTAGGTGGTGACACTTAATTGAGTTGTGATTAGTCAACTGAGCTATATGTGAATGTGACTATTTTATGAGCATGACAAGCATCAAAGTTACTACCAAGTTGGCATGAGAACCTTTTAAACTAAGTGGTAATGTGAACAAGATCATATGGTAGACAATCATATTTAAGATGACCAAGTTTTCTAATGTTCACACAAATGAAGCTGTAGAGCACCTAGAACACAAAGCAATGGAGAAATAATCCTAAATCTTTCTTTTCCTGGGCCATATTTAATTAAGACCAATTAAAATGGACTGCTACTTGTTTCTAGTGTACTTGCGCTGCTATTAATCCAAATGGCAGAGTTACTGCCAGCCACCCTTAAAGGCTGAAAATGTCCTTTATCTTTGGCTTATTAAAGCTGGAGTGGGAGTAATCTTTGGAGCATCAGAAATTACCTGCTGTTACTGTCAGTGAACTTTTATGTAATGCTGAGAAGGCTGAGTTATATACTTACTGTTTCCTCCTCATACTGTAGAATTAACCCAATTACCACACATAAGTGGAGGAAAGGGTTGTAACTCCTGTCTGCATTGCTCAGGCTATTGGTGGTGGTCTGTCACTGTGTGGCAAATCATCGACTACATCCTCAGGCTTCATTACATGCATGGAACTTCTTAGGTGAAAGATGCCCAAAGTCATGCTTTTCTCTTTGCTTTCTGACGCAGCAGTTCTGATGCCCTTGACCATTTGCAATATAGATCCTATATTTATTGCAGTCTTGGAAGGTTTTTTTATGCCTACTGTAACATGAAACAATTAAAGTCTTGTGGATCTTGGAATTAATGTCTGTAACTTAGTCACTTGCCTATTACATGAGTTTGCCTTCCCAATCCTGGGGCTGTAGAGAGTAACCAGCATTTCTCACACATGCGCAGAGGGACAGTTACAGAAATTGACTTTGTTGTATCTTCTTTAATCTCAGAGAAGTGCATAACTGTTAGTCCGTTAACCACTGCCAGGACCGATGTGTTTGTTTATGAGATATCTGGGTGTTTAGAAGACCTGGATTAAAAAGCTCAAGGGGTTGATGTTTCTGAGCAGTCAGAATGCTTTCATTTCAGGAAAGTTAATTTCATGGTGAGACCATGGGAAGTAGTTAGCAAAGTAGTTGCTCTTTTCTACATGCTGAAAACCAGTTTATGTTACTATTGCATGAGTTCATTCTCAGTTTGAATTACCATGTACTGTGTAATAAAAAAGAAGTCAGATAGCTATCAGAGAAGTTTCTTTGCTGCTTGAGTGGCAGCTCAGTTATTTACATCTTGTAAGACTGAGTAAATAAATGTGGTTTGATTTTTGCTCACTTTATTTCTTCTGTCTTTTTTAAAATTTCCATCAAATAATAAATGTCTCTAAGTTACAACATAACACAGGAAAGTGCAACTATACTTCCTTCAAAGAACGAACTTGCTTGACACTAGATAAGCTCAAAATGTTCCTTTGTTTTAGCTGTTTCATAACAACCATGGACTGCTTCATGTGTCCAATGATCTTGTCTTTGCTAAATGGATAATAATATGTTAACGGTTACTTGAAATTTTGGGGTATTCAAAGGACTTGGGCATTTTGAGTTCTTAGTATTTAGTTCAGGCAGGTTTTGAGAATGAGATTGAAGTGCTGAATAATTTGGGGAGTGGAATGATAAATACTGCAAAAGGATTCAAAAGAATTTCTAATTTATAACATTTTTGATTGGTAGTCATGAGGGATATTTTCAAAGGTCAATAGAGAGGTGGAATGCATAATTAAATACAGATTATTCAGAGGAAGATTGGAGGTTGAAATATGAGCAGGTTAAAATTGTATCAATAAATACTAAACATAGGATGACATTATTTAATTTCAGTTCAGATTATATATCACTCCTCAACAAATGGAAATGATGTATAACTGCAGTTTCAGAGCTGAATATTAAATATAGGAGAAGGAAGGAAGATTTGATGCAAGTGATTTAGAATGCAGAAAGACAACAAAGTTGAGTACAAAAAGAACCTTCACAGTTCATGTGTGATTTACTCCAAATATTTATTCCTATGTGTTAAATAGCTGAAATTTATGGAAGATGCAGGAGCAGGGCAAGACAATTTATATCCCATACTGGATAACTCCACTCTATATCGACTATTGAGCAACAACAGCAACACAATAACAATGATTTAATTCTGCTCTCTGTAAATACCTGCTTAGTTTGAAGATGTTGCACTGCTACACAAAAATTATGTGAAAACAGAATCACACCTCTGGTGTGCTACAAGTTTGGGGTGTCAATGCGCATTTCCAATTAATATACATTACCTGGCGATACAGTAAGAGGGGCCTTGAGGAACATGTAAGACCAGAATCCAATTTCAAATGTGCTATGTTGTTTAATGATTAAATGATTTTGCTGTTAAGATTTTTTCTGATTCATCCAAGCAACAGTGCTCTTTTATGTGTGATAGTGTTGCTCTTGTAAATATAGGGGCCTTCGAATACAAGCGAGATGGAGTTTGCAGGGAGAGGCATAGTATCTTTTATTGGATTAACTGATCTGACTTGTCTGTACGTCTGACAGCTTGTCTATTCTTTCCTTGCTATTTCAGTTGATCCAATAAGCAATATTACCTACAAACATTACCTTGTGCTTATCTGTATCCAGAGGTGAAGTTTCCATTCTGTCTGTCTGCAAGTGCGTGTGTGATATATTAGCAAAATGAAAAAAAACAAACAAACAACCAAAAAGCTGCTAAACCTGAAATTCACAGATTTGTAGAATGGGTTGGTTTGGAAGGGACCTAAGAGATCATCTACTTCCTACTCCCCCACCATGGGCAGGGACACCTCCCACTAGACCATATTGCTCAAGGCTTTGTTCAACCTGGCCTTGAACACCTCCAGGCAGGAGGCATTCACAACCTCCGTCGGCAACCTGCTGTTCTGGTAGGGCATAAATCTTGCCAGGCCAGTTTAACCTTTGCTCTCCTTCCCCTCTGTTGTGGGTCTGGGAGTGGAATGAGATGAGCAAATAATAAAAGTTTGTTCCCAGCAAAGCCTTGAGGGTTAGGGGCTTAGCACCACATGTCAAGTGTTATGTGCTGCCCCCCAAGATGCCTGCATGGTCACACAAGGCATGAAACTTTGAATTGGTTGGCCAGAACAATGATGCTAGTGCCTATTGGCCAGTTTCATTTTCCAAATTATGTATTTCATGGGGGATGATTTAGAAACCACCTTTCTGCCTCTCTGCACTGACCCTCCACCCAGAGCAGCACCTCATTTACAGCTCTTTAACTGGGAATCTCGGGATTCACATGTATGCTGTTTGCACTGGCTCAGCAGCAGCATCTCAGTTCTTCTCTCCCTCCCTCTGCCTGGAATATTTTATATCTTACTTCGGGATCATTATTGCAAGTTTTGGAAGCCTCTTTCTGCAGGAAACTTACTCAGGGACCAAAGCATCATGAGTACATATGCGGGAGTTAATGACAAAGACTTCATTAAGCATAGTTAGAATTTTTCCTGTTGTCACATTCCTATTTTCCAAGTTCTAACAGTTTAAACTGTTTAATTCTGTGCAGCTGCTTCCTGTCAACCATAAATCTAAAGAATCTCAGGGAGTTTCCCCAAATTTTTGAATATAAATAATAAAAAAATTCATATCTAAATTAATATTAGTAATTAATAACAGAGTATTAATCCACAACACCTGTTCCAGTGTCTTACCACCCTCACTGCAAAGAATTTCATCTTAATTGCCTGTCTGAATTTCCCGTTGTCAAGTTTCAATCCATTCTCTCTCATCCTGTCACTGCCAGGCCTTGTAAAATGTCCTAGGAGACGACATTTCTTTGTACACTTCCAACAGAAACGCCACCTGACTTTTGTTTAAAATAAATTTTGAGCTATCTGCTACAGTTAATTTTAGTCTAAGGTATATCTGCTTTCTGAAATGAATATAGGTCTTTCATATCCTTTTGTTCATTCTGCTCACACTATTCAGACAGTTTGTTCAAGGGTTTTTCCTCTGCTCTTTTTCATGTCCTACACCATTTATAGAAAATTATGCAAGTAATTTGCAACATTTTAATAAGAGTTTCTATATGACTAAGGCTGTCTTAATCCAATAATAGAGCACTTAATTTTGTGTTTTCTTCTTGGAGATTTTGCCCTTAAAAATAGATTCAGACCAGCTATGTAAATATCATAAAACAGAAGAAGGTTAAACAATGGAGAGGCACAAATCATACAATTCTATGAAATATTTTTAAGAACAATATTGTTAACAATAAAAACATTTGCCAAAAAGTGAGAAGAAAAAAATCAGATCAGTCAAGATAAAGCCTGCTTCCTGAGGGTGCTACTCACCACCATCAGGTGTCTGTGTTGGGGGCCTCTGTGAAGGGTCGTCACAGCTGTCCTGTGCCAGGCACAGCCAGTTACAGCATAGGACACAGCCCAGCCCCTCAGCCAGGCTACTTGAGTTGAGCCTCACAAAAAGATGAGGGTGGGGGATGAAGGAAGGGGGTTTAATCTTTTGTCCTCATTTCTCACTATTCAATGCTATTTTAATTGGCAATAAGTTAATTTCCCACAGCAGTTGTGCCTGTTTTGCCTGTCTTTGTCTCAACCCACAAGCTTTTCCACCCTATTTTTTACCTTGGTACTGTTGAGCATGGGAATGAGAGAGCAGCTGGGTGGGCATCTGGTGGTCAGCCCACCACCTCCAAGTGGAAGTGATGTCTGGAGTTCATTGAATCCAGATCAGGATCATCTAAATATGAATGCATCCAGGAGGGTTTAAAAAGTCTCCAGAGAAAGAGACTCCAAAATCTGCCCGGGCAGCCTTTTTCCAGTCTTCTCTCACCCTCAAAGTAACAAAGTTTTCCCTAATGTTGAGCTGGATCTTCCTGTGTTCCAGTTTGTATCCATTGTCCCTCATCTTATCATGTATTATGTCAATCTGTTGTTGCCACAGATCCTTCAAGTGATCTGAATTTTGTGACCTATGTCCTTTTGTGTCCTGATCTAGCATTCCAATCCAAAAGCCATCCTTCTATCTCTAGATACCCATGTCTGCTGTTACAGTAACATAGAACACACACTATTTTTTTGTTCTCTCTCTATTAAAGATGAGGTCAGAGTGAACTCACAAACTGATGGACTGTACTAAACAAGTTTTATTGTTGTGCTGTTCTTTTCTCTTACTCCTACATTGATCACTGTTCGAGAGCTTTGTAATGTCCATTACACACAAGGTCATTACTTATCAAGTCTTTTACTATTGACTCATAACACATGTTTCCAGTTTGGAAGGGAATGGAATAGGCTGGGTTGATAGTTCCTTTTAAATACAAGATTAGGCATGAGGAAATCAACCATAAATTGCATATTCCATGAATATATGTACATTACATTTTTCATCAATTACCTAGGCAGTTAAATGTGGCTAGGAGTTATATGTGTCCAGGAGGCAAAATCAATTAGTATTTTCCCCTTGTTAATAAGTGTTAATAAATTTATTAGGTGGAATAAAGCAGTTTAATGACATACTTCACTGACCATAGGATAAGTTATGAAATTAGAAATATTCCCCATTGTCTGTGTGTGTATATATAGTTTCTCCACATACCTTCCCTGTATTTGTATTTTAATATTTAAACATAAATTGCATGAGACATGCAAGGACCCCAAAATGCTTCACCAGGTCCAACCTTCGTGTGGATGAAATTCATCCCTGAAGGAATACCAGTGCCGTTCAAGTTAGTAGAGAGAATAATGATAATAAGTGATTTACTTAACCAGTCAGAGTGGATGAAAATTGATAATGCTAAATAGTGAGGGTTTGGAAATGAGCGAGCTCAAACTCTGCAAGGCTGGGGCTGACTTTCAGTGATTTTATAAATCACTCAGATTTACATCAGTAGTTACAACAGGAAGAAAGTTTTCCCTATATGGGGCGTTGTAAATAAGGAAGCATGTGTGCGAGTTCATCATGAATATTCACCCTGTATATTACTGCCTTGCTTAATATCTTTTATTTACTGTGTTTGAGCTGTTTTATCATCTTCTCCCAACTCAACCTCCTGATGTGTGAAAGCACATTCCCTTTTTTAAAAATCCTTGAATATCTGACCATGTTTTGGCCCTTAGTCTGATTACATTCCCATATGCTGCGTAAGTCAGTTATCAGTCCATAAATCTAATAATTTGCAATTAATTTTCAGTAATCTTCTCTGTTTTCAGCACGTGGCTCTATTTGTGCTGTTCAAAGGAAAACTGCAAAAACTGGGCATCTTGGAGTCTTTCTCTGTTATGCCTTACAATCCCTTTCTTGAAGATCATTCTGCATTAGAACCTTGGTACTTAGATGCATGCCTGCACAGGAGTTGAATGTAGTTCCTTGCATGAGGCATTGGAGCAGCTGACACCACCTCAGCTGCCTTTGTTACTTTCGAGCTGAAAGAAATCTCTTTAGGTACGATTCTGTTTTTACACCTTGTGAGGATCTAATATGTGATTCCTTAAACATAATTTAAAAGGACTGTAGAGTAGCAACAGTTTATGTCTAGATGGATGCTTTTAAACCATTTGATATTTGTAGTTATTTTATATAATTTGCATAGTTTTGTGAACAAATATATAAGAGGGAAAAAAAAAAAAAAAAACAAATGAAGGACGTTAAAACCTTGTTACTTTCACAAATCAGATAACAATCCCTTAAACTGTTCTTTGTTCTGTACTGGTTTTGTGTGCTCCCAGGCTGCTTTTTGTCAATTTCTAATGAAACCACACTCAGTGGCTGAAAAGTGTGTCAATTTCATGAGCTTCTACTATATAGATGTTTAGTAATGTAGTTCTTAAGAAAATCATGTGCCTACAAGCTATTCCAAGAGCCTGCAAAACATAGAGCATGTAAGACTAGCATCAAAAAGAATTTCTACAATGCTGGTTATTTTGTCAGTCATAAGAACACCTTGGAAAATGAGGCTGTGCAACACGTTCAGTCCTTTGCTCCTGAAGCTGTGCCAGTGTGTTGGCTCCCATGCAGTCTTGGGAAGCTAGTGTGGTAAAGCACAGTGTCCTGGGTCAGGGTGGATCTCTCCCTTGGTAAACCCACTACAACATGGAGGTTTTTTGGAAAATCATGAAAAACAAAATTGTATTTCTTATAGTTCAAATATAACAGCATAAGAAGAATAAACTACTACAGAAATACAGGAATCTTAAGGAAGGGGTCAAGTGGTGATAAAGCAGCAAAAGTAGCAGCAACCAAAACAACGGCAGGTGAAGATAGCAGTGGGCGCAGCAGAAGCAGCAAAGGGAAGGGTCCAAGCTGTGCTTGCAGACATAAAGCTCTTGATGCTTCAATGAAATTATATTACCTTAGCTATTGTTGCCATTATATGGCCTATCCCTAGATTGTTCACCTTTCCACTCAGACCTTCTACTTCTAAGTTTCTCTGTTCTGAATATTTTAATGTCTGAGCTAGAAATCTAGCTCAAATGGCCACACACAGCTTGCTTGCTTAACCTGATCCAGTGGCTGGTGAGACAGATGGTCTCTAGAAAGGCTCATGTTCACACAATGTCAAAATCAAAGGGGAAAGCACTACCAGCTACACTTGACTAGGGCTTGCTTGATGATATGTGACAGATGCTGTGCAACACCAGATTCAGTGCATCAAAATAATTTGAAAGATCTACTTCAACACTTGCAAGTTGTTGGGACCAAATGTTGTGCCTCAAAGGATCTCTCTCAATAACCACCCACCCTTTTCACTGCCAGAATGCTTTTTGGGAAGTTTGGTTGATTGCAGCACTACTGCATTAAGGGCTTAGTTGTGGCAGGTGCAAGCTGCTGATATCCTACTGAAGTCAGTCCTGCATAAGTGAGTTGTTTAAACCAGAGGAAGAGCTGGATCTAGACTTTCTTTTTTGTATTATTGTAGCTTGTTTAAACTCATGTTTAAGCTTTGTTGTGAAAAAGATGCTTTCCAGGAAATCCAGAGATAGGCCTTCAGAAGTATTTAGGATTCCTGTGGAAGTCAGTGGAATTTGACATCTAAATGGTACTGAACCCCCTACTTTTGACAATCTTGGTTTTAGATACTTTTCATGCTGAAGTCTCCAAACAGCCACTTCTTTTTACTGCTTCTGAACCGGTATTACAGAACATTATATCATATTTCTGTCAAAAGGTGAAAACAGTCTGCTTGCAAGTTTAGGGTGGGTTGGTTGGGTTTTCTTTTTGTTGTTGCAGTTGAATTATATTCATTCTGACTTTATGAACAGAGAAAGGTTTTCATTGGGTAATCAGTTTTGAGGAAGAGGGACAATTTTGAGAAGCATGTTCTGGAACTTTAGATATTATGTGGAGGAGGAGAGCAGAGTTAGAGAATTCCCTCAGGCAATTTGGTATCTGTAAGTCAGGAGGTGATTCACCAACTGGAGGGTGGGCAGGGAAGAGAAATCTACAGGAAGTAATTATCTTACAATTCTATTTGTAGTTTGTTTTCCTGTTAGAAAATTATTTCCTGGGTGTTTTTTTTGTTAAAGAGTTTTATATTTCGTAGTGAACTATGCGTACAGGTGCCACTGTTCTCTGCCTCTCCCTCAGTTTTACCTGTGTGCGTAAAGATCCCTGGTACACTTACAGGGATGAAGCCAACCTCATCCAAGCCCTGTCCAAAAGGCATCACGGAGCCAGCTCTGGCCCAGGCACTGGCTGTCTCCGCTTCAGCTGGCATTCTTTGCCATCAGATTATTCTCATAACATACAATTATCTTATTCTGCTAGGAGTACCAGAGTGCATCTCACCATTAGCCACTGGAAGAAAGCCAGCCAAAGCTATGCAGTGTGCCATGCGTGGTTCGCCTTTTCTGTAATAGATCTGGAGCTTTTTAAAACAGCTCCCAGCAGAGAATTTAGCTGTGGAGGTCTTCCTGAAGCCTGTATTTCACTGGGGAAGAGGGGGTCCCGTTGTGCTGTGGTGGTGCTGGCTGTTTGTCAAAGGAAATACGTGCATAAAGTGGTGCCCAGGATCTACCTTGTCATTGGGGTGGGAAAGCAGAACCAAGGCAAGAAAAATCTGTCAGGGGTGTTACTGTTATTAGACAGGCGGACAAATGAGAGGACAGTTCCTGCTTGTTTTCTGCCCCCCCAAAAATAAACTAGTTCTCATCAGTGTTATCAGCTTAGCCTCAAAATGACTTTCCTCCCCATTATTGCTTATAAACAAACCTTTATCACAGATAGCTAGCCCGCTGAATTAAGACGCTGTATTAAACAGTATATTGCTTCTGTCAGGGCCGATCGGCTGTTTGTGCAGATAATAATGCCAACTGCAACAACAACAATCAGCTAGTGTAAATTAACTTAACTGTGTGAAATAATGCCTCCTATATCAGATTAGCTTGCTGAATGACTTTATCCTTAAATTAAAGCTTGCTGGGGCGTAATAGTAAATCATTTAAATGGTGCTGGGCTTTTCAGGTAATGTCTTCATATATTACTGTAATTTCAATTCGCCAAGGCATGCAGATGGCTGCAGTCTCGAGTTCCTTGTCTCCAAAGCCTCTCCCGTGCTGCCATTTTGTAATTACAGAGCAGGCATGCTGGCTGCTGCTGCTAGATTTCCCAGGGTGCACCGGCAGCCAAGGCAATGGATTTTCAAATTATTATTCTTGTGTGGCCCTCATAACATAAATGTAAATCTTTTATGCTAACGCTGTCAGGGGTTTAGCACTAGGGCTCCAAGGTGCTCTGATGTAGAAATCACCAGCAATCCATCAACCAAATATCATTTGGGATCTGGCAAATGACTCGCATTTTGGGAGGACTGTAAGCAGAGCATTATTGTAAGGTTAGAGAGTGATTTTGTTACTAGGTGCTTGGAGGCCTTGAAGGTGTTCTTTATTTATTTATTCTGCCATTGTACATGGGTGTTTCGAGTAAGAAATTCTGCCCTGGCTCCAATGCCCAGCGTGTGACTTGGCGAAAGCTTCCTGTACTTAATATGCTGAAGATAACATCTGAGCAAATAACCGCCTCCAAATTAAAAGCCTTAAAATATATCAACAAGACCAGACTAAGATAGATAGCTGTTATAAAAGCAATATAGGGAAAGGAATTCTCCTGGGTCTGTGATGTGAGAAAGAATGGGATTATTTAGTCCTTCATACTCACATGCAAAGGTTCAGTGATTGCTCAGTATTAAAAATTCAGGTTTTATTGCCTACTGTTTCATAATTTTTTAATTTGCATTTTATAAAAGGGCAACAAAATCAAATGGTTTGAGAAAGCCCTGTGATAGCTGTTAACTCTATGTGCAGGATTATCCTTACCACTGACTGCTGTGTGTCACAACTCTTCTCAGCAGAAGGTGGCATCACCAAGTGCTTCCCAATGGAGAGGTGCCAGGGCACAGGGACAGGACAAATGACAATGAACGTGGTGCACCTGTATATTTATGAACTGGAGGGTAGAATGAAACTAGTGTGAGGTGACTTTGAAGGGAAATAGCTGGGGAAGAGCATTGTGTCTGTGCAGCTATGGGACTGGTCATGCTGAGTGAGTGTTAACTCACGTGAACACGGTGCTGCTTTGCACTGAGGTGCCTTTATATCCACTGCTGGGTGTCATATCCCACCCAAATTTCTGGTTTGGAAGAAGAGGGTTTGGGCATTCTTGCTTTTCATGTCCATTTGTGATAGGACTCAAGAAAAGAGCCTGCTTATTGAAAATCTGCAGGCCTTTAGGTGTCACACAGTCGCAATTGCTTTTGGAAGCAGCAGCCAGACTGCCTAGCTCTGAGGTTTTTGTACAGCATTGTGCATAAATCAGTCTAAGATTTTCTCATACTGTTGGCCTTGGTTGGGTTTGTGTACAAGTAAGATTTAAGAGGACCACTTCTCTTGCAGGGAACAATAAAATTCAGCTGTTTCCATTTCTTCCACCTGAGCACTTCTGAACCTATGCACTGTATTTTGCTTCTCCCACGGTAGTTGTAACCCCCTTGCAAATTGCAGGTCAAAGCACATTAGTCTTTTTACACAATGCACAGGTAGAGAAAACAATCCTAACATTTGTAAGCAATTGTGGCATGTTGTAGCTCTGCAATTCCCAGGAAAGAGCAGAAAAGTGCTAGGTCAATTGCCTCTTGTCTTCTGGCTTCTCTCCAAAATTTGAGCCTCTTGTTTTCTGGCAACCATCCAAATCTGTCTGGACGACATAGACCAGAATATTTGAAGACTGGGCACACACGTTGCCATGAAGTGGCATTCCTCTGATTTTATGTGATGCTGTATATGCAGTCTGATCCTCACAGCCAGATTGTTCCTGTCCCAGATGGACCAGAGAGCACTGTTTAGAAGGTGCTGCTGAGCTCTGTTTATTTCTCTCCTGGTGTCAGCACATATTAGGCTTGCTGCTGGATAAAGCAGTGGGCTGAGCTAACGAGCTGATTTATTTAAAAACAGAGAGGGGAACAATCAAATCTTCTCAGCATGTATCTGTAAAAAATGGCAGGTGCAGGCTACAAGTAGTAGCAGAATCCTGTTGCAGGCGAGAACTCTCCTGATTTTGATGTTCTGAAGGTGTGGAAAGTGTTTACTATAACAACATAAACCTGCTAAAATCTTTTAAAACCAAAGAGCAGAGGAAAGGCACAAAGACAAAATACCACAAGTCTGATCACTCTTTGCTGTGTTCATCTTTTGTATCATGGTAACCATTACTAGTTTTCATTCTGCTTCTTTCCTGTCTACTAGTGGCTTCATACCAATAATTGTTTGAAGTTAATATTGGGTTTTTTTCCCTCTGCATGTGTCACCAACTCTGCCTTCTCTTCTCTGGAAATTGGCACAGTAACAATGCTATTCTGCTTCTTCTTGGGATTTTTACTGGAAGTGTGCCTACTGAAACTGATAAATACCAAGGTATTATCAAGACATTTATGACATGGAAATGTGGTCCCACTCTGTACCTCAGTTGTGGACTTCACACTTTTCGCACAGCGTTGCAGCTCCTGTAATAGGAAGGGTGAAGCCTGAAGTGAGCTAAGCTATCTCCCTTAACTCGGGCTGATACCACTTTTTCTATCTGGCAGAAGAGAGCTGCTCTGTGCTTGAGGTCTCTGGTTTATGGGGCAGGAGGGTAACAAGCTTCTGCACTGGATGGCTTTTCCATAGATAGGAGAACAACAGAATTGTAGTAGTGCTGGCCAGCATCACTGAAGGGCTCATCCTCATCCTGCAGTGGCTGGAAGTGGCTCTATACTGCCCAGGCAGCCAGAGCCATTTTCTCAGAGGCCTCTGAAACCTAGACTGCCAGTTCTTGGACAGGGACACCCGGTACACAGAACTTGCAGAGCAGAATTATGTTGTTCATGCTTTAGATGAAAGAGTCAAAGCACATTAGTCAAAGCACCTGGTTTTAGGAAGCAGTAGCCTGCACTGAATTGAAATCACAATTTTGAACTGACCAGTTGCTCTGTCATGAGCAAACTGGAAGCACTGAAAGTGCCATGCCAGTGTCCCATGTGCTAGGAAGTGATGAGGTGAATTTGTATGATTCTTGCAACACCGTTAGCCTGGTTGAGCATCAGGCAAGGCCGACCTGTGTTCATAAATACCTTCTTTCCATACAGCTGTGTGATGGGTGGAAGCAATGCTTTCCTGCTTACCTTTCTGCAGGCAACACTGGCA
Organism: Pogoniulus pusillus; assembly: GCF_015220805.1. Lineage (NCBI taxonomy): Eukaryota > Metazoa > Chordata > Aves > Piciformes > Lybiidae > Pogoniulus > Pogoniulus pusillus. Next base: position 13,534,724 of record NC_087276.1, on the reverse strand, counting down.
AAGTTCATATGGACAACCTTATGAGGAGAAACTGAGGGAGCTGGGCTTCTTTAGCTTGGAATATGTGAAGGGTGAGTGCCAAGAGGATGGACCCAGGCTCTGCTTGATGGTGCAAAATGACAGAGTAAAGGGCAATGGGTGGAAGTTGAGGCATAGGAAGTTTCATGGAAATATGAGGAGGAATTTTTTTCCCTTTGTGGGTGATAGAACACCAGAACAGGCTGCCCACAGGGGTTGTGGAGTATTCCTAACTGGAGATATTCAAGACCTGCCTGGATGTGTTCCTGTGTGGGTGTGGCATAGATGATCCTGCTCTGGCAGGGAGTTTGGACTGGATGAGCATTTGACATCCTTTCCAGCCCCTGACCATTTTGTGAACTTTCAGTAGAGTTTGAACAAAGGCATACTTAAGTTTCCATTAACTGGTGCTGAATATCTTGAACAAGGAAAACTTGTGTGTTTTGATTGAGAATAGAGCAAAAGAACAGTGAAACTCCTGTTGTATTAACAATGATAGATGGGGGAAAAAATACAACTCTAGAGATTATAAAAACAGTAGATAAGCATGCGTGGTGTGCTGCCCACTTGTGTAAATGTTCTTCTCAGAGCAATAATTCTCTCACTTTTAATTGGGGATTGGAAGCAATGCTCTTCCTAGAGAAGACAATGGAAGATTGAGGGTTGCTGCCTTTAAAAAAAAAAACACTAGTCTGAGATCACTGAATATTAAAGTCTGCTTTTCTTTTTTCATCAGCACTAGCTGAGCACTCTATATGTTCACTGTAATTTAACCATAGCTAATTAGTGCTGGGAAAATGGGAGTTTTGCCATTGTTTTCAGTGGAGCCAGGGTTTCTCCCAACCTGTTTTTTTTTTTTTTTCTAGAGATCTAATACTCCCTCAGTGGGCTTAAGATTTTGATAATGATAATGACATAGCTGTATTATATCTCTGGGGGAGGAAGACTGCTAATTGTCAGCCACGACAAAAGTGTGATTACTCTTTAATTGTGTTCTTATAAAAAGGCATTATATGTATTTCCTGTTAATTGCCTCAGCTTCAAAACTTTGCTCTAAGTTTCTTGTGCTGGAAGGACATAATACAGCAATTAATTTGGGAACAAAATTTTGTCATGGCACAAAGAAACACCTGAGTAGCGATCTGCTCATTTTGGTAAAAGGAGTGCCAGTAGATACTCACCATAATCAAGTGGGACCACAGATGCTTTTCAGACCTTGGTAATCTCATAGTTCTGATGATATAACAGTTTCTACTGACTGTGAGCTTATGGGCTGACTGAGAGAGATCTACGTTTGCTACAGGTTTTCACCCTGACAGTATTTTTTTAATATTATCAAAAGTCACCGAAACTTTTCACTCTGTTTTGGGAGATAGAAGTAGAGTCAGCTTTAAATCTTCCTCAAATTGCTTTTTAGAGAGTTCCAATGTAATAAAAATGTTACACTTGTATGCCTGTCTCATGCAGCTAGATGTTGGGATAGCATATTGCATTTTACATGTCTCTTCATCTGCAAACATCTGCTGTTGAAGTCCATGGCACTTCCTTTTGGGTTATAGCTTGTCATTCCCAACTTTGTCACCATCTGAGCTTGGCTATTTAACTCTTCATCAGCTCTCGTTTTCTCTAGGAGTTTAAAGGCACACTGAAACACCCAGGCAAAATGTTCTAGCTCTCCCATTTCAAATTTAGATGGTTGCAAGCCGCACTAAAATCAGATGACAGGGATTGTAGCATAGCTTTTTTCTTTCTTTCTTTTTTGGTGAAATTAAGAAGTATTCTGTCTGTCTTTCCTTTTCAAATCTATATGCAGGAACACTTTAACACCTTGATAGTCTTTATCTGCTGTGTATATATAAGGGAAAACTGATCTCCATTCTGTGCCTGTGGCTTAAAAAAAATATTAAATACAAAAATATCATCATATTAAGTAAAATCTCCTTATTTCCAGCTTTATGAGATACATCTGTGATACCATTTGATAACATAATCTGTAAGAAAAGTAAGAGTTCTTGAAGAATAAAGCGTGGTCTTAAAAAAACACCTTCAAAAGTTGTCTTGAATGGAACTTCTGATAAAAGGAAAGTTGCAGTACTGAAAATTAGCTTTCTCTCCTTGATTTTCCAGGGACGTGTACAAAGGAAATGCTAAGGAGTAATCTGTAATCAAACTATCATGGTAGGCTTGTTTTATACCCAAAAGATTATTCATTTTGAATCTAAGCAGGGTGCATTGAAGAACATTCCCTGTTGACTTTTCAGTGTGGGCTGACTGATCTTGCCTCTCTTCCTGTTGATCAATATTGTGCTGTCCTGATGCAAGTGAAGGTAATCCAGGATCTCAGCAGGGTAAAGCAAAGAACCACATCTATCACATTCATCTTCACTTTATTTAGTACTTTCTTGCAAATCTAAAATGTTCTTTTCTGCTGTAGATAGGTTGGGTTTGTGTGCATGTAGCTTCACCATCTTCTACTGATGTTTTACTATCTCTTCCCTACTTCTCTAAACTGAACAGAACTGGAAAAAAAAAAATCAAGGGAGAAGAGAATCCCGTTGAACTGTGTGTATATGTGATTTATTAACATGGCTGATTGCTAGGGAAATAGATGAAGCAGTTAATGGAAGAACACCTGCTATTGAGTATTCACATGTCCTTAGCAAGCCTTCAGAATCCTTAATTAATTAAAACTGCATTCAAAGTAAGAAATAATGGCTATAATTTTTCCTAGCATTAAAGCTTGGATTTGCTCCCCAGTTGTTGATTCTAATTGTAGTCTCATCTCCTGAAGACATTTTCCTTCTTTTTCATAAGATCTGCTGGAAAAACTTTAGTGTGTAGTGATAACAGAGAGTAGATCAATTGCAAGTCACTTATGGCTGATTTTCATAATCATACGGATCATATGAGCTCCTTGTATTTGTTTAACATTAGGCTAATTATGTGTAACACACACGTTCTCTCTCCTCCTTCCCCCCCCCCCTCCCCCCCCCCCCCACCTGATAAGTGTTTCATCCAGTTTTGGGTCTGTAGAAGTCAATAGAATTTCTCAATTTAATTCAATGAGGCCAGAACTCCACTCATATATTTTATAGAGATTTACAAAACCTAATAAAGAAGCAGTGCTCATTAGAATTTGGGATGGGAACACCTGCCTGTGCTGCAGCTGCATACATGACTTCCTACTAAACTAGGTAGAGATTTTTGTGGATGGCAGGAGTCACTGCTGTTAATGACCAGTTTCAAGCATCAATCAAAGGTCTGGCATTTTGTAAGGTTGATGTGCAGCCTTTTTCTTAGCCTCCAACACCATCTTTCTTCCTGAGACTTGGTGATATTTTATGAAATCTATCATATAACCTCAGCTGCTCTGGACATTTTCTTCTCAGTCAGGAATGCACGAGTCAGCAGCACACTACTATCAATTGTGCTAAAAGATACTGACAAGTCGTGTATTATGAGGTTTGACCTCTAGCCGTGGTATAAGAAGCCTGTGCAATGTGCCTTGAATTTCTGACCCTGAAAAACAAATAAAGAACAGAGAAAGTGTTTCTTCAGCTTCACTTCTTATAGCAATGAGCAGGGAATAAGTGCCTTCTGGTTTATTGTGGGCACTGGTGGAACTTTCTTCTCTAAAGTCTAAAAAAAGTATGTGTCCTGACTATGAAGCAGAGAGGACTGAATAGTAGAACGTGAAAACCTGAGGAATCTCTATATTCATCTCTAAATCTAGATGAATATTTGAAGAATTCCAAGACAAAAAGAAGTAGTTCTTGCTTCCATTTGAGGCTGACCTCTTTAATGACAGTGTGCTATAAAAATGGTTTAGTAACTCATAATAAGATGATAAAAGTAATCCTTTCTATATGGAATTATCCCTTACAGGTAGTGTATGCTAAGAAAGCCTGTTGCTATGGTCTGTTTTGAATATTGGATTTTAAACCCTCCCAAACCAGCACACATGATAACTGGAGAAAATCAAAGGTGTGACTGTTGCTGTGTAGAATGGATTATCTCATGTGAGAGGTGGTTTGGATAATAATTTTGTGAGCAATGAATCTATGATGTCTCGGGCATGCCTATCCGGCCATGTGATTTCCTTCAGTAAGAGAATGAAGGGACACTTAATACAGACTCTCACCTGTATTTGATGGTAGGCAGTTTAGGCCCAGCAGACTTGGTGCCTTTGCTAACTGCTTTTTAATATTCCATTGCAAAGAGAGGTTGCTGAGGTTTTTCTCTCTGCTTTGCTTTTCTTGGCAGGAAGATAACACGACAAAATTGCAAACAGTGCAAATGAAGTCTTAGAGCCAGTTTTGGGTGCAGTCCTGTAGGTTATGCAAAATGAAATGGAAAGTATTTAACATTATGGTGGAAATAGAAACTTTTATTAAGCAATTATTACACAATTTTATACAATTCGGTCTGAAAAGGGTTGTGGTGCTCTAAAGCCTGTATAATAGGTCTTTGGTGAAGACTCTGACAGACTCTGTAGAGAGGATAACGGCCTCAGGACTCTTCAAAACACTGTGGTGAAGAATAATTAGACTGAGTTTCAATTCATCTGTGTAAGATGTAGGAAAACCTGATGTTTATTGATGCAGTTCATGGGATCCCTATTCAACAACTTAGCGTTTGATTGTGCAAAAGAGTTACTGGTCTCCCTTTCCAACTCTTCCAGAGTACATCCTGTGGTAAACTAGAGAGAGAGAATCCTGTTTCTCTAGTGTGCTGCCGCCACCAGTTCTGACTCTTGTTGGAAGATGGTGCTTATTTTCTCAGAGCTGATTAGACAACAAGTGCCAACATGGGAGGCAGTCAAGATTTTAGGTCGTGTGTGTTCCATGGGAGCATGGTTTCAAACCAACCATCCTGGGGAAGTGTAATGCTCCCTTTACAATCACTTCTTGCTTTTTGTTGTTGTTGAGATTTCCCAACGCAATCTTCCGAAACAAAGTTAATTACTGTGATACACTAAACTGAAGTGAGAGAGGAGACTTCGTGGTGGAAAGTACTGCACTCTTTACAATAGGTTTAGAATCTCTTTATATAAATCTTCACTGTAAGATATGGTTTCTTAGTGTAGTTGGTAAACAGCCTGCCTCATAGTCAAGCACATCTTTAAAGATATGATGCATCACCTTACACAAACAGTTGAAGATTTTCCCCCCAAAAATCCATATCTTGTCCCATAAATAAGAATGTTAAATGATGAGCCCTTCCTACATTATACACATCCCTGGATGTGATGTCCTTCTTGGTGAATTTTTGTTAAGAAACAAAATACAATTTTTATTGAGATCAATAAAAGATTAAGGTGACAAAGTGATTTATTGGCTGTACTGAATGCTCATTTTTTCCCAGCAACAACACAGCCAAACAAGAAATAAAAAAAAAAAAAAAGAGAGAATGCCATGAAGTGTTTTGTACTTAGCTTTGTTTTTACTGTGGGTCCTTGGAAAACTGGGAAAACAGCTAAGTCATCCATCAAATCTTAAAATAGTGCTTAAAATGAGTAACTGCTGCTCTGGCCCTCAGACTACAACATCTGGAGGAACTTATTATATGACCCACTACACACCAAAGTCCATGGAAGTACTCCCATTAACTTCAATGAACACAACTGCAGTACTGCATAATGAGAGCGAGAGAGAAACCAATTTATCACCGCATGAAAGATGGTGCTCACCGTCAGGTCTTTCTTTTGATTACTACAAGGTTGCACAGCCAGTTTGCCTCCTTGATATATGATTTGATATGCCTCTGAAGAAAACTTCATTTAAAAGCTCTCTAAGAGAGGTGGATTAAATGTCCCCAGAAAAAAGATCCCCTGAATTCACTTTTCCCCCCTTAGGACTGGTGTCTCATATTGGTTTCCCCTTGTGTGGATTTCTGTAGGGTCTGTAAAGAAGCAGTATTAAAGTCATTGTTTCTCTCTCCTGCAACTCCTCCCCAGTGCTGGCAGAATTGCTTTCAGTGACAGATCCCACGTGAATCAGGGTGTAGCAAATGAAACCATGTTTTGCTGTGTTCTTGCTGAGTATTCCAGATGAGCTATCACCACTGGTGCTCTGAGATGCCCAGAGCACTGCAGGGGAAGCTTCAGAGGCACTCCAAATTGGTGTAACCTGACTTTAGCTGCAGAATTTTTTGCACCATCTATTGATTAAATGGCAAATACCTAAGTCTGCTTCTGTCTAATCTAGGAAGGAAAATATTAGAGGAATTGGTTTGCAAAGTTGTTGACATCTCACTTCTGGCCACTGCTTTATAGCCCCACTCAAACACCTACCTTTGCACACCAGGGTAGGGATTCTAGCTGTCCTGTATTTCTGTAAACTGCCATCCTCTTGGAAATAAGTATTTTGCACATGGGCCAACAAAGGGGCCTTGGTGTGGTTAAGTGCATGAAGTGAAATGCAAATCTGAGTTATTTACTTTGGCAATATTTGCTTGGAAAGGCTTGTGTAGAGCAACGTTGTACCAGCAGTGTCTGAATACAGGCCTAATCCAGTACCCATTGTGTCAGCTCTGACATGTCAAGTCTAGTGGATTTTCATTACATTAAAAGCAGTAGTAACATGCATCTGAAATCCTGAAAATGGGATGCTAACTCCAAATACAAGTGAAATTTATCACCTTTATAAAAGCAATGATTAACACCTCACCAAACACAGGTTCCATCACAGATATAGCACAAAACTTAACCATTTGTAACCTTTAGTGATTGTAGTCATTACTGTGCTCTGCTTTTAAATACCATTTTATGTCTGTATATATTTGACTGTAATATATTCTTTACCAATTTCTTAGAGCAGCATTGCAACATTTTGTATTTAAAATTAACTCTAATCTTGTCTTAATTTGATATCAGATCCGTTCCATCAGTTGATATTTTATGCATGCTTGTTTCATATGTTGTTGCACTGCCCTTGAAATTGTTGAAACCATTGATTGGAGAAGAAAACGTAGCATCTCAGAACATTTTGGAGAAGACACATTGTAAATGAGAAAGCTCAGGCCAGTTTTCATTGTTGTAGTCTCTATGAGTGTTTCAGAAGTGTTTCTGGTCAAGCCCTTAGATCTTTTCTCAGTGAAGTTCCCAGCCTTGTGAAACTGCACCTCTTGGTTGTAGCATCTATCAACTATTCTTGTCTTTTTGACAGCTTGGCTTGGTTTCTTCTCTTTTCCTGATGATTATGTAGGTTACAGCCAGCTGTAAAATATATGGCAGGAGGGATGAACTGTGTCATCTAAGTGTGGCAGAATGAAGTGCTGGGTTCTATCTGAGCTGATCCTTACTTTCTGAGGGCTACTTCAACTTCTGCAATCCCATCTCAACACACATCAGAATTCAATGAACTTTGAAACCCCTGATACTTCAGGTTTTACCTGATGATTGTTTGGTTCACCTTTGGTCCAGGTTACACCTGAAAAGAAAGAAACTTTTGTTTGTTACACATACAAAGCATTAAACTTGGGAATTTGGAGTTTAATCACTGGTTAGGCTCAATTCCTAAAGAAGGTATGGAGTTGGAGAGAGTCCCTACTATGTGCAAAATGTGGCCAACTAAATACCAGGTTAAAATGTCTGGGGAAAGGACATGAGTGCAACACAGACAGTTCACTGCTAGAAGCAAAATAGTGTGGTGCCTTCAGAGTTTTTGCAATATGTAGTAAAGAATTACTGTTCATAGAAAGTACTTGTTGAATGCTTATTCTCATCTGGAGTATACACAGGCTGGGCTTTTGTCAAGCTTGGCAGTCCCTGAGACTTCAGAGCTAAAGCAGCCATCTGTAGATTACTTTAAAACAAGAACTGACTTTCCAGCATTTATGTTTATCCCACACTGTCAGAGAGAAAGAATATGTGAAATGTGTAGAGTGTCTTTGAACTAGAGAAAATCTCAGCTGGCAAAATAATCTGCTGGGATAGTATTGCTCTGGAGCATTCTGCATATTTAAAATGACCTAGTTCGTGCACACTCATATATATGTGCAGTAGAAAATCCTGCTTTTGGGGAGCGTTCCTGGTATTTGACAGTCCCTGAATTCAGTTACCATAGATAATGCGGTGTGCAGCTTCACTGGAAACCTCATGGGAGCTTTCTTGTGATGGAGAGCAAAGGAAGTGGGGTGGAGTAGGACAGTCAAGTCCAGTTATTAGTTTGGTGTTCTGGGACCAGTTTCTGCTTTTAGTCTTCCTGATGAAGTGATCAACTTGACTGTTGGTCAGGTCATTTACATCTCTCAGCCTCTGTTTCTTCCATGTTAAAGGAGCTAGTAACATTGTTTTACCCCACAGGTGTCAGGTTTGAAGGTAAATGAAGCTCAAAAATCCGTTTTTTAAATTATACTTTAAACTAGTTGACTGGCACAATGATGGAATAAAGCCAGGGTTATTGTACTCATTGAACAGTTTGCATCTTCCCCCCGAGATAACTGCATTTATTAGGCTTTGCTGTGTATGTAAACTTGTGGGACTGCAAGCTTATGCCGAAATATATCCTTTGTCTGGCATACTAGCTTGGCCACAAAGCCCTGTAAGGTATCTTTGCAAAACACATTTTCACATCTTAAGGCCATTTTGAAGCACAAGCACATGAATATTGTCTCTTCTTCCAAAAGATCATGTAGGTCCTCAGCAGAGATTTGTAGTACGGACTATGCTTCCCCTGCGCCGTCCTTCAAGGAGTCTTCACCTTTCAGTTTGGTGGAGGCAGTAGCTGTCAGTCTTTTTCTTTTCAAATCAATCCACATATCTTCCTGCTGAGAGAAACACTTTTTCCTCTCAGTCTTCTCCTCCTTCCTGCAGAGCCAATGGCATGTTAGCATCGTTTTCTCTTTGTGCATCCTATGCATGTTAATGAACATGTGTTCTGTATTTTGTTTGTTCATTTCATGGTACTTTCCAGTGGGTTAGTAATCAAAACTATGTGGAGCAAAATGTTACTGACAGCATGTGAATGGAAGTCTTTGCCCATAAGTGGGCTTATGGTTTTGTGCATCATTTCGGAAAGAGCAAGAATATCTCTGGTGTTCTGAGGAGTTCCTGTGATTTGCACAGAATTATTCATAGCAAAATATGTGGACATGTGGAACTCTTATCTATAGGCATCTTAAAATCTATTGCTTTTTAATTATTTTGATGCTACATCCTTTTTATTAATAAATTAATAGATTTCTGCTTAACCAAGGTGGATGAGACATCCAAAATAGCACTGCTGTTGATAAATATAAGTTAAATGTAGGACCAGGTTGCCAGGATTGCAGAAAACAATGAATAGTGCATTTATTGTTTTAACTGATAGAATACAGTCATCAGGCAATTCTGTTTTAGAGAGCTGGTTAGTATCTGCTCTGGTGGTTAAAGCCAAATCCAGGGTGCTTTTATTAATGCAGCTCGTGGAATGAAGTCTAATGCATAGAAATTAGAGGGCACAGTGAGAGAGAGCAGTGTGAGGGGTTTGGTGGGATTTTGTAGAAACAGGATACTCCTGCTTTACATATATTATTTGGCTCAGTTAAAGAGCACTAGTGGTGGACAAAGGATAAATAGAAGTCATTCTCCTAACAGAGATGGGGTTTGCATTAATTCTGGGCAAGGCTCATTGTGCTGTAGGGAGGTATTTTGAAACAGGACGGTACCTAAATGTCCTTCACACATGTCTTGCAGGAAAATACATCTGTTAAGTGTGCTTCGTATAGCTGCCTGAGGAGGGGAGACTTGCAGCAGTTCAACTGCTTAAGATGGGAAGTGAAATTACAGGTGTTCGTGGGTCTCAATATTTATGTATTAATTACTCAGATTTGCATAAAAGTAAAACAATTTAACTCATGTAAAAAGAAAACAAATCTTCAACAGCTATAAGCCAAAATGGTTTCTCTCTGCTCCTTTCTTCCCATATGAAATTCCACGCCGTCCTCCTTGGGGAAGGGAGCTGCCATGGTAAAAAAGATCAGATAAAGAGAGGAGAATAATAATGGCAGCATTAGCAAGAAGCTCTGCGTAATACCACAGCTTCTGCCACGGTACCTCTGTCCTCCCTAGCAGGTTCCCTGAAGCAAGATGCAATATATCTCTTAGTTTGAATATTTCATTTCCAGGGGTGCATTTGCTCTTCTTTCATGTTCTATTCAGCGTTACCTATTTATAACACTTTTTAAAACCGATTTTCCAGCTTCTTGGTACGGTACAAGAGAAAACAGAAGCTATGTATCAGTGCAATGATAAAAGGCATGAAGAAAAGGGGAAAGCAATAATTGGTTACAAATCAAGTTATGAACCTCAAGCAAAAATAAAAATGGAAGCAAGAGGGAAGAGAGCTTTATAAGCACAGTAATCAGCAGTAATAACAATGTGCTGTGTACATTGGGTTTGTACTTTTATACTGAGTTAGTGGATAAGGATCTTTATCTGATGGTGTTTACACTACACATAAACTCTTCTGATTTAAATGATAGATAGAAACCATTTATACAGATAAACACAGTAGGGGTCTAAACATGGAGCCCTGTGGAACACCAGATGTGAGCAAATGAACATTTGATTTTCCTCTTGTCTGCTCCTGACAACCTGATGGATAAGAAACCATCTCCTGAATTCCCTTAAAACCTGATAGCACTAATGCAGATAATAACATAGAGTGAGATATGGTATTTATTAAATCTGCTCTCTAAATATTAATACGACAGCAGCTGTGATCTTTCTACTCTTTAACTGTACTCTTTAAGCACCATGTCACTTGCTAACAAAGATAAATGCACAGGACTGGCGTAGAGGGTTTAGGACCGCAGGGGTATTCAAATACTTAAGATTCATGCAATTTAGAAATTAATATTCTACATCACAATTGATTAAATAAAAGGAGTGTGAGAAATTTACAAAATTGCTTTTAAAATGGAAACAGATTGTGTGAATGGAATAAAAAGCAGCTATGTTAATTCTTTTCTGTCCATTGTCCCAGGTGGATCTGATGCTAACCACTGAAGAGTGTATTAGCAGAAAGGAGCTTTAGTACTTCATAAGTTAGAAATGTCATCTCTGAAGTGTCAGCAGCTTTATATCCATTTTTCTCTCCTTCTCCACTTCCTCCATATCTCTGAGACTAAATTCTTACAGAGGAAGAGGCCACCAGGGGCCACGTATTGTCCAGATGCTTTTATTCACTATATCATGTCTTTTCCAGAGTTAACTGTCAAATGCACTTGTAGTTCATGCATTCAGGGTGGTGGGGGTGATATCCAGTGCTGCAGCCTCTCACCTGAAGTTAAATTTGCCAGCTCCCTGTTGCCAGAAAGGCCCATAAGCCCACGCTGCTCCCAGGTCATATCATTCTTATTTAGCAGCCCAGTTTGATTAACATTGTCTGAACAGGGCTTCCCCTGTGAAAGCATGGCAAGGATCTGCACTAGCTTTGGCACAGTTGATAATTCTGCCTTCTTTTTTGTAGTCTAAAGGAAATAGAGAAAACTGAAATCAGGATCACTGGGGCTCTTAGGAAGGCCTATGATCTGTCTTTTTAAGTACCTGGAGTTTTTACATCTCTGGATGAGAATCATAAAGTTTAAACACAGCCTGTGGAGCCGTGTCCACATTTGCATTGAGTTTGAAGAGCTGGTCACATGCAGCTGGCATTGATGGCAGACTGAGCATGAGGTGATGTTTAGCATCATCATTCAGAACTTTTGAAGTCTTGCATTAGGTGCTTTCATTTAGTGTGTTCATTGTGCTCAGATGTGCACGAGTTAAAAAGGAGGCTCCAGTTGTTTCATATCAACTTCTCTGGAAAGAAACTCAGTCCACAGAGAAGAGCCTCACTTGTTTATGCCGAGATTAAACTGCTGAGATAACAGGTTTAAGAGCAAGACTTCTTGGAGGCTTTCTTGCCAGATCCATTAAGAATCCTTTCAGTTCAGCTTTGTCCAGCTAGCTGTCCTGATTTAAGCTGTTAATAGTATCTGGTGTTTCTGATACTGCAGTGCTTATGGTAGCTTCCTTCTTCCTGGCAGCACAGCCACACTCTTGATGAGATAGTGCAGCATTAAAGGCTTTTCTGCACCAAGTATATTAGGTCATAGAATCAAGCAGGTTGGAAGAGGCCTCCAAGATCATCCAGTCCAGCCTATCATTCAGCCCTGTCCAACCAACTAGACCATGGCACTAAGTGCCTCAGCCAGGCTTTTCTTGAACACCTTCAGGGATGGCGACTCCACCACCTCCTTGGGCAGCCCATTCCAGTGCCAATCACTCTCTCTGTCAAGAACTTCCTCCTAACATCAAGCCTGTACCTCCCCCAGCACAGCTTGAGACTGTGTCCCCTTGTTCTGTTGCTGGTTGCCTGGGAGAAGAGATTGACCCCCACTTGGCTACAACCTCACTTCGGGTAGTTGTAGACAGCAATAAGGTCACCCATGAGCCTCCTCTAGCCCTGACTTGAATCTGTTGATTAGTGATTTCATACTGGATTCAATAAACACAATAGCAAGTAGTACTGAAAACAATTCTGCTGTTAGGAATGAAAAACTAATTGGCTTTGAAGAAAATAACCCACACAATTTGTACCACTCTGCTGATCAGAAACTGGACCACAGATAATTGAGAGGGTATGAAACACCTACTGCCTCACGCTCACAATTTTTGGATCCATTAATTCCTGCAGTGGTTTGTGCCTACCTACTGGAGACTGTTATAACAACTTAGTTCATTATAAACAATTCTGCCCCATTTACTTTAGAATTTTGTGGTTGTTAATCCATAAATGTGTAGAATGTAAATCTGCAAAGGAGGTAGTGACTCTTTTCTGCAATACACTATTTTAATGTAATGTTAAAATTAACATCACATTTTCATGTAGATGCCAGTATAGTTATACTTGAGCCTGAATATGAAGAAGGTTTGGGATGATAGATGATTTGGAGGACCGTTTAGGGTTTTTTGGTTGGTATTAATTAAGGAGGTTGATTTTTTTTTTTTTTTAAGACATTAATCACAAAAATTGTGTACTCAGTTCCAAAATGAAATAGAGGTTTGATGTGGGTTGCAGGAGCACAGAGTTTGTGGCCACTATAATTACATTTTATTCTCTAGAAATAATTTTTAAAAAGAGAATTAATTCTGTTTTATTCAATAAAAATGTTATTCAACATTGTCACTGCTGCTCATGTCCTGCTTTTTAGAAAGTGAAAGGAAGGAATTTCATGGTGCTTAGAACAGAAAGATCCAAAGTTTTCAGTGTGATTCTAACATTAAATGAAAGACAAACTTGCAAAGATTAAGAATTGTGTCTTAATACTAATGATACTTTTCTTCTCACAGCTTTTGTGACATTATATATGTTGAAGTCTTTCCACGGTATTTTCAAGATGCTAACTGATAGTTCAGATGCCTTTGTCCCAGAAGACACAAAACTCTATCCCACTGTTGAGCAACCAGACAATTTAATAGCATATTTTGTATGTGGCATTTTCATAGGTCAAAGTTTTGACAAGCATTTTTGATATATGCTTTATAAAACTCCTGTAAGGAGAGTTAAACCTACTGATAGTAGACTTGAGTTCTTTGTTTTCCTTTTATGGATCACTTACAAATAATCCTCAAATGCCTAGAAGTAAACCATTTGAAAAACACTGCTGTGTCTTCAAATAATCTCAAGAGATAAAAATGTCTTGTTTAAAAAGGGAAATGTATTTCATCAGATCTGGTATATTTCCACTAACCTCAATTTTTCAGCTAAAGTAGCAACAGGATGATTGCTAGGAAGGGGAATTATTAGAGTAAAATTAAAAGAGAAAATCTTGAAATGCTGAATTCATATTTTCATTTGGCATTTGATTTCATTCCACTTTTTTTTCACTAGCACAAATCTAGATAGGAAATAGCTCATTGGAAATGGTATCCTAAGTGAATAGCAATTTGTGTGCATGAAGTGGAGCCACCATGTTTTTTTGTCTGGATCCTCAAGAAGTTGATCCAGTCTAATGGGTAGAGAGAGCAGCAGCATACTTCACAGCAATGTGCAAGTACCCTCTTGGGCTCACTGTACATTTTATCTTTCATTATCAAATTGACACTCCTGCATGGCTAGATTCATTCTCTGGCAGGGAATACCACAGGCTATATTTCTGTACTTTTTCTTCCTCCATCCAGACATTCTCTCTGTGCCTTGGTAAATCATCATGTTAAATCATTAATGGTGAAGAAAGGCATGCTACGTAAGCAATTATATACTGATTAATGTCTAAGTTAAATCCCTCTCTTCAAAGATATTGCTGACTTGCTGAGTATCTCCATCATATTAATTTCCTTTGTTCTTTGGTGGAAGCTGTTGGCTTAGCAGCCCAAGCGCAAAGGCAGAAGTGGTCTTAGGTTCAAATCCTCAAGAGTAGTGCTGGACACAAACAGCTGACATTAGCTTTCCAAATAAATACCAGGGAGACACAAGGACTGAAAAAGCTTTACCTAGCTGGTAAAATCCTGTGCATGGCCTCAGAACTCTCATCCTTGTTAACATCGCGGCAGCTTCAGTGGTACTAGCAGTGACAGGAGCTCTCACTGAGATGGGCCATTAGTACTAGCAGTAAGGCATCAATTCAGCCTGCTGTAAGTGCAGATGACACAGTGCTTAAACTGTGGACACCAGTAAGTGCTCTCCTCCAGTGCAGATCCCAGTGTTACTACTAGCACGAGAACCATCACGTGGGAATGATTTGAATCACTTCATTGTCCAGGTGTTATTATCCAGGAGTCTGTACAGTACAGGCACGGAAACGGTGGAATACAATCCTGACTGGCAAGGTGGTCTGGGATGCAGAAGAAAGCCTTTTTGAGAGTCACTTAAGGTCCTCAACTTCCTCGATAGTCTGTGAAACAACATAACTCACAGATAGCGACAGTGCTCAGGACCCTGTGATGTCTTGGTTATTTCAGTCACTTGCCCCCTAGTTTTCCTTCCCTCTCACCCTTAGTTTACTCTCTTTTCACCTGTAACTTGTGCACCACCTGAGAGACAGAAGTATATCTGCAGTATACCTGCCATACAGGGCTCGAGTTCAGCTGATGTTTCAAAATGTTGGTGTAATTAAAAAATAAAGAGCAGATTTGCTCATATTTTTATTAGGACAAATACTAGACCTTCTAGATTTTTATTTCAGTGATGTTCTCCTTTTTGGTTAGACAGTTGTCCTCCTCATTCATCAACTGTTAATATTTAAAAAGGAAGTAATCATTTGCATTATGTTAAATCTGATCCTGAATTTGTGTTAGGAGATTCTGAGATAGAAAACCGAGATTCAGGGGAACAAGAGCTTGTTGGGTTTGTCAGAGGGGATAAAAACATGGCTGTAGGTTGTTTCATGAACCATCTTAGAGAAGTGTAGTTTAAGTTGCTCATAATTGTGTGTTAACCTTTCTGATCATGCTGGAAGTACTGGAGTCTCTCTCTCAAGATTTCTTGCTGTCATGGATGGATAGCTTTTACAGGCATCTATATATTCCCTGCTAAATCAAAGCGCAGAATGTCTTCTGGGCTGAGATGCAATTTATTTTCCCAAAACTAATCTAGAGCAAAGGGAAAGCAACTCAGTTTTTATTTAGAGATGCTGTGTAGAGTAAAAATAAAACTTAGATTACTAATTGATGATAGGCACTGAAGGTAATCCCATACAGCTAGAACCAGAACAACATGTCAAAAGGATAGAAGAAAGAGACAAAGATGTGTTATTTGGTCAGAAAGGAAGTGATTATAAACCTTAAAACTCAAGGTACTAAACAAATAAAATGACTGCGAGCAATCTAGCAGGAGAACAAGGCAGAGGTTTGTGAGATGCCATTATTTTATCTGAGGGTCTTGAAAATGCTGTTTTATTACTTGTGCCTAATAATGCTTTCGCTAGGCAGAATGTTTCCCAGATCTCCAAGGAGTGGTCCAGATTTCACAGTTTAAAATAGAAGGGGAAAATATTCAGGGAACATTAACTTCAAGTGGGACTTTCTGCTCTGATTGACAGAATTCATTACAGAAGGTCTGAGTTTTCGTGCTCTTGCAACTGCTCAGGTGGACTTTAAGCATTGCTCCTTCAAGTGTGATTGAGCTCAGATCTTGTTCCACTCTCTTTCAACAATCTTTCCTCTTGACCTATGTTTTTTGGTGGTGTTACATAATTTTGATTATTTTCTTAAAACTTTACTACTTACAAATTCTCTGTTAAACCCCATTCAGAGCATAACTTCACCTGAAAAAGTCTTTTATTTCATCTGCTCTCACTCTGCTCTTGTCTACTGAGGTTAGAAGATGCCCAGAGCCCAGTGGAGCCCCTTGCTGCTCATTGCTCTCTTTTCCAGATGTAGGCACGACAGAAATTTAGCCATATCTACTTAAGAATCATCAGGAGTTTTCCCATTCCAGGATGACTCTCAAAAGCATGATGAAATGAGTCACTAGAGGAAACAACTCTTTTAGCACCGGCAAAGTGAGTACCGGAAGATGTAGTGTTTGGGCAGGTCTCCCAAGAAAGGAATTTGCCTCCTTATTAGATAAGGCACACCTTGCAGTGTTTCTGGAGGGATAGACAGGAATCTTGTTCTTTATTTAGAGGCTTTATTTAAAAAGAGAAGTGAAAAGAAGTCTCCACAGGCATTTCCTTGTGCAAAGATTCCTGTAGTTTGGGTGTATTTCAAAGATGCTTGAAGCTGATAAATCTTACATGCTCGTGACCCACTTACAAGCCAATGCTTCCTAAATGGGAGATATATTATTAGATATTCACACATCAGCTGCTCATGCCAGGCTGCTCTAAGGTGATGCCCAGACATGAAAGCTAACACAAGGTAATGCTAATTTGGAGTCAGCCTAGAAGTTGGAAAGGTCCTTCTTGGCCTTAAAAATCTATGAATCGATAACAAGTGCTGGCAAAAGGTCACTGGTCACAGGCTATCAAAGCATCTAACAGAGCTACTAACATTTTTTTCTGTTATAAGGAGGTTAAAATAAATCTAGGTTTGGCCATAAGATGCTGTTCAGTCACTTTTCTTCCCTTTAAGCAGCTTCATGCAGATTTTTTTCTATGTATAGACTGATCCTGACAAATTATGAGCCTCTCTGGAACACTATATAGAGCTTCCTGTGAGCCCATCCCAAATAGTTCCTGAAGTATTGTGCAGCAGCAGTAGAGCAGCTCACCAGTCTGAGTGCCTTATGATTTATGAAAAACTTTGGTTTCCATTAAGCTGCAGAAAGGGGATAGTCTGTTTCACCCTGTGCTGAGAACCCCATTTGTTTCCGTTCCTGTCAGCAGTTTGCATAAGTGAGTGATTTTATTTCATGTGAGAGAGAAGGCAAACACACAAGTTATCCCAGCAGTGGAAGATTTGTCAAATAAAGCTTTTAATAATGGTGTTATTTGACAGTTTTATAGTGCTTCAACTTTCGAGCAGTTTGAAGGTGGTAGGTTTTCAATAAAAATTAAGTCCTTATCTAGAAGAAACTCGGTCCCTGTTGTTTTAAAAGTAGTAGTCTTGGCTGCATTGGAGCACCTTAATCTACTACTGAAAGTAAATCTCAATCCTTTTCGGTATTAATATATCCTGCAATCCATCATCAGTAGGTGTTCTGTGTCTTTTTTTGCCCTAGTATATCAAGGTGGCCTGATAAACCACCTTCCTAACCAAACCTGTTGGCTGATCATTATGTTTCCCACAAGAATAAATTATCCAGCGCAGCTCTCTGCGGCTTACTTAAATGGTCCGACAGAGGTTCCAGTCAGTCTTACTTAGTTTTTTAATTTGTTTAAGGGGTCCAGTAAGCTATTCAGGTGAGGAGAAGAGGAACAGGGAAGTTGCTGGGTTTCACAAGGTCAGAGTTAATCCTATCTGCGTTCATAAATCATTGTACATCATAGGATAACCATAGAGTGACTGAGAAGGTGTTAATAGAAAACAAGTTCTGTGCTGGCAGTCGCCTTGCTTAAAGGAGGGATTTTCAAAAGGATCAAAAGCTGTCCAAAACTCCCTGCCAGCTAAATAAAGAGAAGGGGGAAGGATCATACTATTTACAGATCTGCTACTTCTGTCACAACTGATTGAACTTCACCATTCTGTGGACAAGTTAGATTTTAGTAGGAGCCTTTTGCCAAAACAATTTCTGAAAAAGAGAGGGTTCTATAACCTTGGTAAGTGTTTGATTCAAGCAGCTGGAATAAGAAACAATGGTACGAGTTGAAGTGACATGTCTTAGATTTAAATTATCTGCCCAAGCAGAGATCCTGCTTTTAAATTGTCCTACAAACTAGTCCTGCACTAGTTGCATAAACACAAACTAGCTTCACTAAGCACAGAGCCCTTCAGAAAGCTATTTATGTATTGCTGTAACACCTGGTACTAACAGGAAGGATGCTCAGCTGGTATGTGTCTGGGAAAAGTCATTCTCCTCCTTTGTCTGTATCAGAGAGAGCATTCTGGGTCCCAAGAACTTCAGCTGTTTCTGGAATCTTTGGGGTGGAGCCTTTCTACTCAGTGTTCTCATTAACGGTGCCGTTAAAACCAAACACATGGATTGCATATTTCAAATGCATTGCCACAGGTTTTGTCCCAGGATTCTCACAATCTGGTCCAGTAAACAAAATAAGAAGACAGGAGCTGGAGGGAGGAAAGACAAAACACAGTAACAAGATTGTTATCTGATATGTTGAAGATCTTTTTACAAGCTGATGTCTCCTCTAAGAGGGCTTAGGGGAACTTTTCTTGTATTCTTTTCAGTAGAAATTGCTGAAAAGCTCTTAATGAAGATTGTTCCATTTGAAGGTCTGGAAATCTTACAGCCTGCTCTAGAAAGAGTTATTGAGTAGGTCTGCTGAGTCCTATCTTGCTGCCTCCCTTTCCGCCACTCAGTTGGGGTGTGCCAGCATGGCAAGAGAAGCACGCGTGTGGTTGAAAGCAACTTCTAGTTCTAGGGAAACCCCTCTCGCTCTTATCTGATGACTTTGATTAACAAAGATTAGACCGAGTCATTCTGTGTGCAGCAGCCCCTTCCTGTCGTCAAGCTGGGAGAAGAGAACAGCGACTGGCTTTTATTTACTGACTGCTGGAGGCAATGCTAGCAGAGAAAATAGAGGAGTCTTTCCGTTGACTTTGTGAAAGTTGGATAGTGCCTTGGACTTGTGCTGTGTATAGCGGGTTGTTTTACTTTATATATAGTAGCTCAGGCTCTCTCATACCTCTTTCTCCTACGGTGCTCAACTCCTCCCTCTCATCACAGAAAACTCTTGACAGGAACTTTCCTCTCTTATCTGTCTCTTTCTCTGTGCTTTCCTCCCCCTCCTTCTCATTCTTTACCTCCCTCTGTCTCTCTCATTCTCTTCCCTGCTGCTTTCAGATGGCTGGCTTTGCTCAAGGTCTGGAGGCTGGCATAGAGCATGCCTGGAACAATATGTTCCTATTAAATTTACCCACTCTTATTGCTTCCTAAAATTAAATTGAATTTTACTTCCAAGTTTGTTTGTTTGAACTTGCATAATAACATCCCTGGCGGCAGTAGCATTAAATCAGAAAGCTTTCCAGCATTTAGAATAATAAAACACTATCTTAAAAATAGTTCTTTCTGGTGGTTGACATAAAAAGGATGAGCATGTTCCTCATCTACAACTGAAGTCAATCTCTAAAAGTCCACCCATAGTTTGAGTTGCCTCCATGGGTTTACTTCCATAGTTTTCACACCACTTTTGCAGCACCAAAATGACTGAGACACACACAGCCATAACTCAGGTATTTTCAGTCTTGGTCCAGAGCATTGTTTTGTAGCTGGTTAAAATTCACACTGGTATAAATTCCTTGATTCCCATTACTATCTCATGCTCTTACACATTGCACTTACTGTGAGACTGTGAGGGTTGGAAATGAAGTCCTCCCAGAAGAGCACAATAATGGTGGTTAGAGTTGGACCTTTATATTGGATAAGTATAGGCTGCAGATTTTGGGGTGCTGAGCCGCTATAGTTGTGTCAGCGGCAGGAAGGACTTTTCAGCCCTCCTGAAATGCTGATGGCTTGCATGTTTCAGGATTCAATTTGTGACAGCTGGACAAGAAGGTTCTCAAAGTTTTGAGAGATAAGTATGTAGAACAGCACTGCATTGCACAGCTTAAAATTGCCATGGTGTTAAAAAGCCACAGGAATATTTTATTGTTGTGAAAACACTCTTCTATTTGACTACAATTTGAAACAAAACCACAGCAGTATCACCATGGTAATATATAATAGGATATATTTCAGAGAGAAAATACGACATGTAAAAATTGCAGATTGATCACCCTGCAAGGTCTTGCAGATTCAGGGCACTCGTTGGCAATTCCAGCATCTCAAAAAGTAAAACGCTGCCGTAAGAAGAAGCAAAACTCCAGAACCATGCTGTGCCTCTCTCTTGTGTACCCTGAACTTGTTTTATGTGCAGAAGACATCTTGACATTAGTGGGGCATTTTCAGATCAGAATGTGCTTGAAGTTTGCAATTGAAATCCATTGTAGAGAGAAGAGGAAGATGTGAATGTTGGCAACAGTTTGACAGATCTTCCAGTGCTGCTTTGGAAGATCCAGTGCTTATCTTTCTTATTACAAATGGTGGGGTTCATCAAAGCTGACTAATGAGTCTCTGGCCAGTTATGATTTTTCAGTAGCTTGCCTGGAATTTTGGTTTAGTCCCTTGCCAAACACATTGGGCACTGTAACACAAAAGTTTCTTGCTCCAGTGATGCAGGTTACTGTATAGGCACACACAAAAAAACCCTTGAGACAGAACTGTCCTGGCAAGCTTCCAGATAGCAGACAAGAGGTAAAGGATGGGAATGTACTGGATGGTCTTTGTTAGTTACATGTGGGCTGCTTTATTTGGAAGTGGTCAAGAAGGAGAGGAGAAAATTAGACTGGCTGCTATTTGCAGGCTTTGTTGTTAAACCGACAAAACAACTCTAGTGAGTTGCCCTAACCAAGGTGAGTGAGCAAGTGCTCTGAAAAAGCATAAAGCTATAGCAGCTGGTGACATTTTTTTCTAAGAAGCAAAATGAGAGATCATGGAGGAGCTAAGAGATGAAACAAAACAGAAAGCAGGAAGCAGCAGTAGAGGGAAGGAAAGACTCAACATCTAGAAACATGCATCAAGTACTTACCACCCATTCCTACTGCCAACTGCTCCTGATTAAGTGGCAGCAAGTGGTTAAGGCTCCAGAAATATCTGGAGAGCTTCTCTTCTCAGCTACTAGATGAAATTTCCTTAATAAAAGTCCCAAACCAAGTAACTCAGGGTGTCTAGGCACCTGGCCTCCATTTGAGACTTTTTTATTTGTCCCTGTTTGAAAGAGAGATGGAAGTAAACCTAGGGAGCTAACCTGCTGTTATCTGCTTGCAAAAAGCTCAGCTATAAATAGGAACCACGGCAGCAGTGTAGGCTGTAGTTTGAGAATAAGCTGAACAAACCTTTGCTTGGTGAAATCAAAGGATATAATCATAAGCTTCTGTTGTGGGAGACAGACTAATGATCTGCCAGTGATTTTTATTGCCTTGGGTTATAAGACCTTGAGGGACCTTATGGTCTTCCCTTGGACCTGAAATATTTCCACAGCTCAGTGCTACCCAGCAGATATAGAATGACAAAAGATTACTTCTCCATCACCTTAAAGATAAATCTCTGAGACCTTGGCAACCTTTGGGAAAAAATATAATTGTCTTCCTAATTAAAATTGATTTTTTTTTCAGTGAATGTGCCCTTCTATTGCTATCCCAGCTGTATAACTGACTGTATCTCCCTTATTACAACAGATATTTATGGTCTCCAATTGACAGCATACTCAGCACAGTATGTGGTGTGTATGATACCAGCTTTGGCAACAGATCACAGATCAGTTGATCCCTTTGGAATATACATTTTTCCCAAACTAGTGCCAAGGGTGGTTACATGATGTGGTTTTCTTTGTTTATTGGGCTCTACCTGTGGGCATTTCAGGTGACATGTCAAGTAAAACTATTGACCAAGGGACTGGGTTCCTCAATCCTATTGTCAAAAGGAATTAGGTACTTCCCTCCTTCAAACGTCTTTGAAAATCCTGGGATTAGGAGTTTGAGTATGAATAGCAGTCTTGAATATCAATGTTACCAGAACTGTGATGTTAGTATTCTTCATGGTTTTCCTTACTTTTTTTATTAGCTCTTTCAGGATATAGCTTTGTTTTTACAACAGCCTGCCTTATGCTAATGCTTCTGAAGAGAGTTGTAGAGCTGCAGTTGATGTGGTTTGGCTTTCAGCATGTTCTGTATTGTAGCAGAGCTAATAGATGTATCTCTATGGTGCATCTTACTGTATTTTAAAGGATAGTAAGAGCTGTTCTCATGTATGTTTTGGAGCTGGGACTGTTTTAGGAGGAAACTGGAAAAAGAATAAAGGGAAATGTTTCTATCTCTCAACTGAAGTCCTTTGGATACACTGCATTATAATAAGCATGGCAGTTCAAAAGATATTTCAGACTGATAGCTCAAAATGTGGTTCAAGTTTAAAGATAATGGAAAATGTAACACGAGAGGGGAAAAGCCCAAAGGAAATGTTTGCAAAAGTTTCACTGAGTAGAACTAAAACAAGTTGAGCCACCTGAAAAGGAGTTTTGCTCTCACTGGACTTTTTTCCCCTACTCTTCATGTGAAGCACATTGTCTGACAGGTAGCAAATGTAACAACCTCCAGACATGAGTCATCACAAGGGTGGACCCTCTCATCCTCAACAATAAAAATAAAGATCTCACTCACTGAGCCTGAGGAGCAATTCTCTATCTAGTAAGTTGGTATCAGCCAGCAGAGCAGTACAGAGGGAACACTCTGAATCACTGATTTATTCAACCTGGAGGCCTTGGACTTGACATGACTAACCTGAGTGCAGTAAATGGGTTCAGATAAATGCTGGCATTACAGAAGGCACTGTGGTTTATGACAGAAGGCATATGGGTCCAGGGGCTCTAGGGGCTGCTACCTTGGGCTACTGGTCCTGAAAATGAAGAGCTCCATCACCAGCATTCATGTTGTTGAAAACTAAGCGCAAGAGGGGTTGCGATGGATTGCATGCTAGTAGAAGGAGAGACTTTTTTCTTTATCCTTTATTGTCCTAATGTTCTTTTTTTTTTTAGCATGACAGTAATTATTTAACTACCCTTGCAGGAAGTAGATTTGAAATCTTCTTTTCAGCTTGTAGGGAAAGCTATATCAATACTCTCAGATTTAGGGCAGTGGAGGTGAGGGAGAAATAACTCGGCAGCTTGGCTTAAACCTAACTGAACATATTAGTAATGAAATATTTAAACCATCAATATCACACATTGATGTGCAAAACGTTTAATTATTTATCGTTTCAGTTATTATTCATGTTAGATCTTAGACCTTAAGATGTACATACATTTAAAAAATAGCTCAGGAGATGTATCGGGAGCGTAGAGCAGCATGAAAATTCTGAAGGCTGGCTGTACGCTTCCGTCTGAAAGCATGCAGCAGAGTTGCTGTTTTTTGGTGGTATGTGTTTGTTTGTTGTTGTGTGTTTTTTTTTTTTTCTAAATTCCCAAATTCTTCTCTAGGGCTCAGTGCAAACACTGCTTCTGCTTTTAGTCGATGTCTCTGGTAAAACAAGGCCATTTCCAAGGGAAAACTTGGAAGTTTTAAGCTTGATGCCTCTTCTGTTCTATTTAGGTCCATATGCTGTCTCCGTCACTGTATCTTAAGTGTGTGTAACTAAGTGTCTCCCAGTATTGCATTAAGCAGCACGACTACCATCTGTCACAAATGGTTTGTTCTCTCTTCCCAACAGCAAAATTGTATGTACAGTGTCATGCTTCACATGCACGTAGCTGCTAAGTATTTGCCAGAGAAAGCAGAAGTGGTGTGGATTCTTTAGTGCTTGCACTAGAAAATGACTGTGCCCACTACTTTCACATAGGGCAGTGGGATTTTTCCTTTCCAAGGGCACATCCACAGTGCTGACTACTGGGGAAATTTCCTTGTTGTCTGTAGGACTGCTCATGTGAATAATAATCATAATGAGGGAAGAGGCTATTTGGGTTCTGGACCTGAAGTCTGATGCCGCTATATTTTCATCGCAATAATTTCAGAAATGCTGCTGTGAAAAGCACTCTACCTGTTTGTTTCTGTAGCTACCTGTGGTGCAATTGTATGCCACTGAAAATGTGCATTGCCAAACCTTATGCTGACAGTTCATGAGCCAAATGAAGGGGACAGATGAACATCAACAGCAAAGAAAGCAGTTTGGAAATTTTTCTGTAGTAGTTTTTGCAATACTTGAATACAAAAAATGTTAGCCATGATTATTTTATCACCTGTACAGTAATAAATAAATAGTGAAAGGTATAAAACAGCCAACTCCCAGACTGCTGGGCTTGAGCTTAGAATTTGTTTACAGGGGCAGAATCTAGTCCTACTCTGTTAGTAGCTTTGTTCAGTCATTTATATGCAACAGTAGCATCACACAGTGACTACTGAAATGAACACTAATGAAGGTATCTTTTGTTTTCATAGAGATTAACACATTACTTTCTTCTTATCATTAGAAGATATTCAGAAAGGCTGGACTGCTGATGCCTATATCCAGTTTCATCTTTCAATTAGCAGCTTGCTTTTTGTTGCAGTCCAAGTGCTAGTGGAATTAACCTAAGCTAATTATCACTGATGGAGTGATCTTTCTGCAAAGCCTAGAAAGCAAGGCTTTCATATTTCATCTGAAATTTGCATACACCTTTGCTTTGTGGTTGGATTATCCGTTTTGAAAGTCTATTTTAAGGCTCAAACAGGATCAACTTCTGAGAAGTTTCATACATTTCAGCTGCAGCAACAGCATCTGTATAAAACAATCCTTAAGTATGTTTGGTTGGGGACCTGAACAATGAGATATAGGTACTTTCTGGTCATGCTTTGAAACTTTGAGTCTGGATTGAAGATTATTAGTCTGATGTTGCTATTTGTCCATTAGTATGTCTCTATGACTGTCCAGTGCAATCACTGACAAAGCACAGCACCTGTGTGTCTGTCTTACCCCTGTGTAGGTGCACATTATGCCATAGGAGTAAGTCTGGGTTATTATGGACTGTTTGTGTCACAGCACTGCCCCACCTCCTCCTACCTCTGTGCTGTCTCTCTAGTTGTCTCCAGAATCCCTTCATCTTCTCCTAGGACTTGAGGGGGAAATACAGGCTATTAGTGTGACCAATTAGCCTAGCTCGATTGTCTTCTCTTGGGAGGGTTGTGTGATTTCCCTGCTCATTCTGTACTTCACTGGAGCCAGGCAAACCCTTCTTCCTTGTGGGTACGGTGTTAACAACCAAAGTGAAACAAGCTGTGTAAATGGTATGCCCATGGGCTGCCTGCAATGCATTTCTGCAGAATAGTATTTGAAGGCTGCAAGTGCAGTCTTTGCTCCCTTGCACAGAAGGCCTTACTTGCACATCCCACCACTTTGAGATACTTGATAGATCTAACAGCATTAAAAAGTACTGGTTTAGGGAAATGTTAATCCTGCCTCTATAATTTATGCTGCTTCCCAGTAAAATGTTGCTTTATCTCTGCCCAGGCAAGACCTGCAGATTCTAAAATCTATTCGGAATGGCTGCATTGCATAACAGTTGCCAACTTGTAAAGCTTTTCTGAACACTGTTGTGGCTCCAAAGGATTATTTATTGAACAGTTGAGCTTGTGAAACCTTCCAAAAAGCCGCAATGCAAAGCTGTCACAAGCATGATTCTACTGAAAATTCTTTACAGAAACACAGTCCTCCAGGAACAAATGGGGCACTCGGGTTCCACCAGCCTTGTAAGAGCTCTTTCCTTCCCCAGAAGTACTGACTAACAGAAACGTACTACACAGGAGCAATATGATTTTTCACTGCCTTAACAAAAGTTTCTTATCTTTTGTGGTGAAATGCAAGTATAAAACATTCTTGTGGTGGAGGAGTTCTGTCTATTTGTGCCCTGTCTGCTCCGAGGTTTGTGATGCGCCATGGAGAGGACACTGGAGAAAATGGCTTAAGAGCCTGACTTGGAAATGTGTATGTGTGGTATGTGATAGACATCCTCAGAAAGCAGAGAAAGCAGCACATGTTGGAAATAACTATAAAGGTGTTTTAACAGTTTTCTGTTGGATTTCAGATGTGTTAGTGACAGCTGTAGATTCCTTATTCTCAAGTATTAGCAGGTTAGCTCTGCTCCTTTTTTCAAGGGGATACTGTAGTAGGTAACACAGGTTGCTTTAAACTCGAAGTTGTGTGCTTAATTTTGTCATTTCTTTGCCTTGGCAGTGATGTTTTTGGAACAATATTTCCTCCTAAAGAGAAACTAAGTAACACTACACTAGTCATGGGGCCACAAATATTTGTTCACTGTTGTGGTTTACTATGCTTAGATCAAGATTTCACCTAATAAAAGAGATCTGAGATTATCTGGGCAATTGTAGGCCCAAATCAGATTAATTTATAACACACAGCTCTGACTGGAATTCAGAGAGCAGAACATATTACATTATAAACTGCGCCACCCAGGAGCATTTAGTGCATCTTATTTGCTTTTGTCTGTCAACAAATGATGTCTTAGAGATCTAAAAGTGCAAGGTGCTGATGTTTGGAACAGACCACAAAGTGAAACATAGCAGGTGGTTGCCTATTGCAATTTTTACCCAGGAACATTGGAAGGACCAGTATAGACACAACTGTGAGTCTGTAACCTCTGTGCCACTGTAAAATCCCAACAGGAAGCTCTATTAGTAACTACTACTCTTGGTGACAACTCAGTTGCATGCCCAGCTCAGTGATGCTAATTGTAACAGGACTGGAAGTAAGACTATGCAGCAGCAACCCACAGTCAGTCAGACTGAAGTAGGAGATGTCCCTAGGTCTGTCAGCTTGGTGATCAGTGTGGGGAAGAAGACCTTTTCACTGGTAAAACAAAGTCTCAGTTGCACTTGGTGAGATTCCACCCATAGGAATGGTGGAGGGGAAGGAATAGAAAACCTAACAATATTTTAAAGCTTGTTAGGCTAAGAAAAATGTGTTCTTGAGACAAATCTTCCTCTTGCAATTGTAAAACGTGTTCCTTTATCAGGACAAGTCTAGAACTTAATACACAGTTCTTAAGTGGGATAGAAAATAAATACAAAGAACATTTGTTCCCAGCATCTCACAACAATGAGAGTGACTTTGGTACCTATGCATGCATTTTAAGTGGGCGATTTCTGTGCCAATACGTTGCACAAAACTCAGCTGAGATGCAGCAGACCATCTGCCAGAAGGAAAGCTGGGGAGTGAGTGGCAAAAAGCCTCTAAACTTGTGGGAGGGGTGGGAGTGTTGCTGGTTTGCTGGACTTCAGAGCTCTGGCAAACATCATACGCTGTGGTAGCTCTTGCCAAAGGGAGGAAGGGAGGCAGCAGAAGGGCAGCGAGTTGGATGGCTTGGAAAGTGACATTCTTTTGTGTCAGAAGTGGTCAGTATTTTACCATCTGAGTTCCATAAATTGGCCTTGGGCTGTCAATGCTAGTGCCAGCTGTTAACTTTGTAGCAGCTATAATCTCAGCAGGGACAAATAGGGAAAGATGTATTGACAAATGGCACTGAGCATAATAAACCGCTCATCTTTATGAATGCTGCGATCCAAATGATCAAAACAGATGTACAGTTTCCAGATCTTAGCTGCACTGTCAGAATATTCCTGGTTTCCTATTGCCTAGTCATCCATAATGAAAAGAAAACAAGCAGATTTGCCTTTCTCTTGGGTTTTTCTTTATTGCTCACTCAACATTAATTACAGAATATTGTTGGAATAGCAGACTGGCAGGAACCAGCACCCTGAACAGAGGATGTCGCTTACTCCTGTCACTTCACTGTGCGTGTAGCACACAGCTAAAATTACCCTCAGTGCAAGCATAGCATTGACATGGTCCTGTGGGAGAGCATATTTTTTGTCTACTCTTCTGTAAATTTAAGTTATCCCACAAAAATGTGTCATGTTGTAAGGCATGGGAAAGGAAAATGAATGAAGGCTGCCATTTTCCCACTGAAGCCATAAAAAAAAGGAAGTAGGGAGCCAAAATGAAAAAAAAAAAAATGTTTAATTCAGGTCAGTTGATACAATGATTTCTTCTGTTTTTTTATGTCAAGGGAATTGTAGAGAATGAAGAAGGCAGCACAATAGAAATATACGCCTTTAAAAATATTTGGACACAGAATTTCTCTCCTGATTTATATGTGATTTGCAGGTTCATCAAAATGACTTGCCTGAAGTGTTGGGGGTCATTAGGGACTTTTCAGCTTATCAGATAAATCCTATGTATTCTGCCTTGCTGTTTGACTATAGCATTTTTTAAAAGACTTGTCAAGTCAACGGGTTACCACATCCCTAAGGCAGTGCATTTAATAGTTATAAAGTGCTGTCCCTTGCTAAGTGAAATACCAAGCGCTGAGAAGAGTATACAATTCTGAAGCCATAAGTGAAAAGATGAGTTCTAATATATTTCCCATGTACAATAGGCATAAGAAATTCAGAATAGTACCCATTTTCACTCTCCCCAGAATGATAAGCATATTGCTTATTAAAGATTAACATTATCAAGCTGATGCATTAAATTACAAGTAAAAGTGACTAAAAAACCAGAACATCCTGAGTCTGAGGCTTCCCAGTTAATTGAAACTTACCCTCACACAAATGGGATGACTAGCACAATTTCCTGGTGGGTTTCAAGTTATGTTCTGAGGAAGTACAGCCTCTCTAGCTCTAGGCTCCTCAAAAAGCCTGAGATTATTGACAAAGACTTAAGTGTATCCTGTGCTGCCTAGGGCCATCCTCAGCAAGCCACGAAACTGGCTGCCATGGAACTAGGCAGTTCTTAAAGCCTTAACACCCATGGACAGGAACTTCCACAATTCTTACCACTTTTCTTCTGCCAGCCCATTGGATATGAGTGACAAATTTGAAAATCTCCCATTTCTTGTCTCTGGGTGAGTAACATACAGTAACTGGCCGCAGTGAAGCTGACAAGAGCTGCGCAACTGAGATCTGGGGGGTGAATGGCAAGGTCTTGGCAGGCCCCTTGCAAGTCAGATGTTCCAGTCTGAGATTAACTGTTTGCATGGAAATTGTCTTCTAATTGTCAAGGGGCTTCTTTTTCCATAAGTCCATGAAAGAAAATACTTTGAGTTGCATAAATATTTCATTTTCTCTCCTTTGTTTTATTTTCCATATAAAAGCCTGAAATAGTGGGAAGATTGTTTTAAAGTGCTCTTTACCCTCTCCAGGATCCCAGAACTAGGAGTAAAGTAGCAGAGAATCAGGATTCATGTTCACAAAGGGGATCTTGTTTTTCAACCTTCCCATACCTTGTATACTCTGGTTGGCAACGTGAAAGACACTTTAATGTTTGAAATAATGTAAAATCTATTAAATAGAAATATCAGTTATACTGATCTTTTCTGGGTATCTGCTGGCTCAGTTGAGGAAGTGAAAATACATTAAAACTCTCCTGCAGCCTTTTGAGAGAAATAATACTTAGTAGGTGCTGAATTTCTTATGATTCAGTTCAGTATCAAAACCTGACAAACCTTTTGTGTTCAGTTAAGTTTGAAATCTGCTTTCAATATCTCATTCTTCAGACCTGACTTTTAGTGGAACTCTGAAACAAAGCAAATGCTGACCTCCTCAAGTCGGGATCTGGTGCCCTTCTTAATGTAGCCAAACCCTCACACAGAACCACTGTCTTATTGGGCTCAGCTGAGCAGTTCAGAAAAATGATTGTTTGGTTTCAAATACCACAAATGGCTTTATAGAAGAGCAGCTTCATTACTGTATTGTTTAAGTCAAGCATGCATGAGGTTACATGGAACTGCCATCAGACTTTAATGCATTCTCTTAGTAGCTATCTAAGATAAAGTTAACCATAACACGGATTATGTGAAGGCAGTGCACAGAATGAATATTACTTGTATTTTTGATGTCCTGCCAAGTCAGGGTATATTGCTGTGAGGTGCAGTGTGGTTTGGGTTGTATGTGGCTTGTTTTTCTTTGCTTTCCTTTACATTTACAGTAAAGGTAAATTTCAGATCTGTGACTACTTCTGCTGGATTATTCTCAGACTTGACATTTCATTTTTGTCCCTTTGGCATTACTATCTGGCGTCAACTCAACAGAAGCACCTGTTGAGTGTATATTCTAACTTTAGTTAATATCTTTTGAGTTGTTTTTTTTTTTGCTTTCAGACATGATACACTCCCTTTTAACCTCCTACTGCTGCTATTTTTTACCCAAATCAAAGCTATTGGGCTGTCAATAAATGTTAATTTCTATAGCAACAAAAATGAAGGCAGAAAGGATTTGAAGAGGTTTTGGGAAGGTTATTAGATTTGACAGTGTGATAATTGAGTTTGTGAAAATTGTTCTAACTTTTTAAGGCTACTTGATCCTCTCCAGAGGTTATAAATAACACATGGGATCCTGTAGACAGTTATAAATCTGGCACATCCAGATTTTACTCCAAACCAAAGGCAGAAATTACTTATCTTCTACACAAAGCTGTCCTCAGAAGATGTCCAACACAATTTCAGGAACCTAACAAATTCGATTTAGTACAGCTGCTCTTTTTAAATACATCTTTAACTTAAAGCATTTAAAGGATATTTATTCCAGCAGTATAATCTTTGTCTGGTTCACACTACCATCAAAAAGAAACAAGTCTGATCTTGAAAGTTTACAGTCTAAATAGACAAGAGAGAAAACAGGAGAATGCCACCTTTATTATCATTGTCTTTCAGGTTGGGATGTAACATACAGCTTTCTCTGCCCTTTCAAGTGAACTGAAGGAATGAACCATAGTTTTTCAAGACCAACTGTCTTCATTGCAAACTTATTCTGCTTTGTTTGCATGGCCATCGATGTTCTCAGTATTTTTCTAGGACAGATGATGATACAGTAGCATTTTCATTTTTAATTGGCCAAGTACTAAACCACATACAAAGAAACCCAGAAATAATCAGGATTAATCCCAGTCTGTTTTCATTGACCGTAATGAGTGTCCACTATTGATTTTACAGAAGCAGAGCTTGTTCAATAAATGATCTCTGCAAGTTACCTCTCCTAAAATCCAGTGAACTAATTCATGAAGAGATTTACTCACAAGTTCATTACGAGTTTTAGATCTGGCTTTCCCCTTATGTCTCATTTTTGTATAGCGAAACCTGTTCATAAGCATTCACTCTTTACTTGTCTGTTTCAGAGTTGTATTTGCCTGAATTTAATATCTGAAATTACACAGGAATGCAAATCATTGTAGAGTTACTGCAGCGGCTTTCTGCATGTATGCAGTAACCTTCATCTGTTTTGGTATTTTGTTTAGCCTTATTGAGGTGCCTGAGTTTCCTCAGTGTATGTTCTATATAATTATAAAGCTTCTGCTGCCATTGAGTTATGAGTTGTTACATGGCATTTGGTTATTTAGGGAATATTGTTGCTGGTGGAAATGTAAGAGAGAGAAGAACAGAGGATTAAATCAGAGGTGCTCTTTTCTCTCTATGGTCAGCTAAAACCTATTTTCAAGATGGCACACAGTCATTGCATACAAAGGAAAATTACACTAGTCAAATTCAAATGATTGAATTCCCATTTTTATGGATCCTGTGGATCTACTCTTTTTTTTCAAAATCAGTTACTCAGAAATTCAGAGGCCAGACTTGAACTTTGAGGTCACTTTTTTAGCAGCACTGTGCTCTGAAACCTGTTTCCTATGGAATTCTGCTCTGGGACTGAGTCGTGGTCTGGGGTGAGATCTGCTTGAAGCTGCACACACAGGTTTTTCTGGGGTCTAGCCGCGTGTGGACATACCCTGCAGCTGTTCTCTCTCCTGGGCCTCCAGTCTCTACTTCGGCATTCATGAAACATTAAGATCTCTGTCAAACATGGTTGAAATCTGGTAGTGTGTCCAAAATCACTCAAGACAGAGGCATAAAGGCTCTGTACCAAAGTCTGTGTCTCTCCTTTGGGAAACAAAGCAATAACATTCTTTGGCATGTCAGGTAGTGAGAAGTTGAGCCTATGTTGCTGGGGTGATGATAACTCCATAGTCAATGCTCACAGTGGCTTCTGGGATAGACTGTATAAAATAGATGAAATCCTTACCTCTTCAGCTCCTTTAATTCAAGAGCTGATCATGTCCTGGGAGCCTCTCCCCTTATCTGTGGCACTGGGAAGTGAGCATGCAAAACTGGGACCATGTACTCCTTACATCCCTTCTGACTTTTTAATCTTCATAGTGATCAGCTCTATTATTACTACTCATCAATTTCAGCTGTTTCATATTTTTAGGCTTTTTTTTTTTTAATGACAGTTTAATATACAGCAACTTAAAACTAATCCTAAAATCTAGCAGAGCGTCCAGGAGTGAGGATTTGCTTAAAGAAATGCGTTCAGCACAGAAATCACATTTTGGATATGAGGCTGACACACCTTTATCCTGTCCTTGTGTACTGCCACAATAATAAGAAGCTACCTTGGGAGGAGAGCCAGGAAATACAGGCTTTGGGGGAGAATCTAAACATGTGAAAGAGGAGGAGGCAAAGCTGCACACTAAGCAAGCACAGATGGCACAGCACGGTGGGACAGCAGGGCTTGTTGGAGGCAGTGTTAAGTAGACAGTTTGGGAACTGGCTGTGAGTTTTAGCAGCTGATCCAATCAAACCACCTGCACATAGACTGGTTCCACCTTATTTTCCCTTCTGCAAATTAAGTAGCTACTAATACTGCATGAGTGCTTGTAACAAAGTGTTTATGCATCCATACATGTATGTAAAATATATGATTAAGAATATGTTTTTGCAACATAAATAAGAAATTGTCCTCTTTTTCACTCCACCTTCTGATTCAGTCCCAAGCATTCTATTTTTGATATAGCAACGAAAAAACAAAGAAAAAAAAAAAAAACAAGAAGACAGAGATTAAAATGTAGAGTTTGGACTATTATAGACTGGTAATCTAGGTTTGTGAGTGTCATGATCATAAAACTGAAAAATGTCTCAGAAAACATCGGTGCATTTTGTTCCCTCTGAAGGCATTGCTCAGTTTCAGAAGCAAGGAGGGGAAAAAATGGTCTGTATAAACTGAGCTCTTCCTAGTAATTTGGATAAAAATGCGGCTTCTTCTCTCTTTGTCAGCTCCCAGTTGAATTTTCTGTCTTATAGAGGGGTGCTAAAGATTAAAGGTTTATTTTTAAGAACAATTGGCTTGTTTGGGCATTTTGTATGCTCTGGAGACATTGATATCTAAACCATTCGGGGATAATTGCATTGGTTGTCTTTTCTCCCAGCTAAATTATTTGAGTATGTTAACAGTCAATTTTGTCTTGACAAGGCATGAATTTCTACTGATGAGAATAGAAAGCTTTGTATTATCTGAAGCAAAACATCAGTCTAAACTTTAAATTCTGAAAGAATATCATTGGATCAGGGTCTTTGTAGATGATCTATTGCAAATGGGGGGGAGAGAGGTCCCATTTTAGCAGTAATGGGATGCAGTGGATTTTGTAACGTGATAAACCATGTTTCTAGCTGGAAGTGTTGCTTTTAACCCAGTAAAGGTTCAGATCATAAGCCACTCCTTCAAATTAGATTGTTAATTTTTAATGCATGTAGCAATTACTGGTGTGGCAGATAAGTAGACCTGATCTTGCTCCCATCAAACTCTGTGGGAGTTCAGGCATTGATAGCACATGGAGAGACAGCAGGTACAAATCCAGTTAAGCCAAGAAGGCACGTTATGTGTCAACTACAAGTGATTTTACATACGTGAATGTAAGTAATAGGTAATTTATGGCTTTTGGACATTAGATTTGAGCTACTCTAAAGAGAAATTTAAGAATGGATGCCTAGGTTCTGATCCAGCTCCATGTGAAAATGTCAGTAAATTCCTTTTTTTAATGCAAGCAGCAGGTAGAGCACAGCCCATATTGGAAGTGGATTGCAGCTTCAGGATACATCACATCCTTGTTCAGTTCTGTGTCTTTCAATTTTCCATCTCTAACAAGATTATTTCTCCTTCCTAGGATAATGCTCTAACAGTCTTTCACAATTGCCTCCACTTGCTATTTTCCTTTAGCTGCATCTTCAGATGCCAGTAGTAGCTCTCTACCCTATAATCTGTGTCCACTTCTTGGGAATATAGGCAGTGCCTCCTTTCTATTTTTGCTACAAACAGTTACTCCTAATGGTCATCGCTTTCCTTCCCTGATGTCCAGAGGACCAGCACTTTCCTGACCTTGCAGGTTCTTCACCCAAAGATGTAGTTCAAATAATGCAATTTACCTGCCTGGAGAACCATTTATTACACAGGCCAACTGCTTCCCAAATCGGAAAGCAATAAAAATGTATGAATAGCACACAAGTTTTGTTCTTCTCTCTCCTCACTCTTTCAAAACAGAAATGGAGAAAATAACATAGCATTAACTTTGTTTCTGTTTTGCCAAACCAAAAGGAAGGTGAGAAAGATGAGGCAGAAACCAACCCTGATTTCACTATAGAAAGGTGAACTCATTGTTCGTGTAACTCTTAGGAGAGGTTGACTGCTCTGAGCCTCTTGAGATTGTTTAAATTCATCTAGTTTTAATCTTTTACCTGTTATTCAAATACCACTGTGTGTAAAATAAAAACCAGAATAGTCACCCTCCCTTTTGTTAAGGGATCTTTGCTAATAAGAGAGGCAAAAATTAGGCACAGCAGCACTTGACATCCTATGTCTGAAGCAACAATTTTGTGCAATAAGAATGAAAAATAATTGTGTAATTAAAACTATATCTTCTTGAAATGGGAAACTGAATCAATGTTGTATTTAATTTGGCAAATTCCTATTTGGAAGCATTAGGGGTGATTGATCCCCAGCTGAGCTAATTGTTTGTACTCCCTCCACAGCCAATGAAGAAAAGCTGCTGCCATCTCCATCCCATTCTAAAAGACTGTTCTAAAGCATATAGCATTTGCAAGGCTGCTATGATGGCCAGTTCCCAGCTCCTGAATATTTATTGCACTGCAAAATTCTACCCTGAATCTTGTGGATGTGATTAACAAATTGTGAAAGTGTTTGCTCTCTTATGAGCTTTAATATTTTTATAATCCATGCTTAGAATGTTTGCAGCATCTGAGACTGGATGGGTGGTGTCAGCAGAGTTTAATTATGACTGCTTAGTTTTTAGTTGAGTGTGGATGTAACTAGGAGCTAACTGATGAGCAACAGATTGTCGGCTTCTGCTTTTCCATAGGGGAGTAATATAACTTCTCACACTAAAGTATGATTTGTCATCCAAGATCCTAGAGAGACTGACGTTCCATATTGTGAACATTGCTAAGTGAGTTTCTGAGGACTGCTAGGGAAACTATTGCTCCACTGCGTGTACTGATTCTGCATGCGTGGCTTTACAACTGGGTGTAACCTATTGGTTTTAAAGAGTTTAAAAGAAAAGAAGCTGTTAGAAATCCTAGAGCTTAATTTGGGTACTGATAGGAATGTTTGATGAGTATCGGGGTAGGGATTTTGTTGTGGGCCCCCTCCTACACTTGCAAATGAATGATAGCAATTAGAGAATGGTTCCTCTTTAGAGATGTGTTCACTTTAAGGACTAGATCTAAAACCCTCAGTACATGGTTTTATAATGAGAGGTAGGGCCATGTTGTGGTAGCTTTTTTTAGGCATTAGTCACCATTGAATTCACCGTGAAATTCTGCATAAAACATGATAGCATGCTGTGGCATACAGCAATTGCTGTGATGGGATAGAAGAGTATGGAGAAAACATATTAGAAATGCAGTGGGTAAATGAAGTTGACATGCCACATGGGATATTTTGAACTACATTTCACATTTCAGAGTAGAAAAATCAATGTAAAGGAAAAAGAACTTTTACAAAATGAATATCAGGGGCTGATCACTCTTGGAACTTCTTTTTGGTCTCTGTTACCTAACTCCAGCATACAGAAGGGGATGCTTTTTCTGTCTGCTTTCTCTGTAAAGAAAGCAGCTTATTCTGCTGCTTTCTTTACAGAGAAAGAACAGCTGTTGAGCAAAAATTCTGCCTTTGGCAGTATCTGTTAATTGATGTGTTCCCTCAGAAAATACCAACCCACAACAAAATTGGAGGGGGAGAAAGGGAAGAAAAGTACTGCAAGGTGTTCAATTTCTAAATATACTCAGTGACGTGAACCTGTTAAAAGTACTTAAAATAGTTTTACTGCCATTGTTTGTCAGAGGCACAGCCTGGTCTGGACTTTACAAGTGGAATAGAATGGGTCACAGCAGTCACTTCAGGTTCTGCTGCTGTGTGAGAGCGGGAGTGTCAGTGGCAGCAGCCTGCTCCCTGGGAGAGCTGCACTTCTTCAGCCACTTCCTCTCTCAGAGAAACCTGTGCCAGCTGGCAGCACCTACAGATAGATGGAGACGCTTTTGTTGGGAGGAGGGACCAGAAAGGAAAACAGCACTAACTGAATATCTGAAGTTTCAGTTGTTCACCTCCATACTGGTAAAAGCGGTTTATTGGGCAGAGGAATTCAACATGCTGTAAATGGGTGCTTGCATCAAGTCATCTCATTTGCCCTCCAGCCAGTTCAAAATTGTCCTCTGAATTCTGTTACCCAGTGATTTGCTTTGTCCAATTTCCACTGACCCAAACAACCAGGCTGGTATTTCCCTCTATTTTTCAATCCAGTTGTGTTAAATCTTAGCAGATGTTTCCTGTTTCTGATATGAATTTGTCTCTTGCTAATTTTGTGGTATAGATGAAGAAGGATGAGAGAGGGGAGGAGAGAGAGAAATAACTGAATATAATTTAGGGGCTCCTATCTCTTTCTGATTTTTGCCTGGAAATTAAGAATAGCTTCCTTTATTGTTATCTTGTCACAGTGCTCCTTTTGCAGCTCCTAAGACACTTGGGAAACAAGATGTAATAATCTGGTTTAGTTCACATTCTGTGTGGAGCAAGACATCAGACAAGATCTTGCAGTACCCAATCATGAGGAGGAAGAAGCAAAAAATAAAACCTGTTCGTGTGAAATTCCCTTTGCTGATAAAAGTTGTTCAGATAAGCTCCAGATAACCATCCAAGCTTCTAAGTGCTCATCTGTACCATCTCCAGGTGGTTTAGAGGTTCAGTCCTCACTAATGAAAAGATGTGATTGAAAAGAAAAGAAGATATGAAATGCCTTCTCCTCTAAACCAGCAGCTCTCAGTCATTGTAACAAAACATTGTAGATAACACCACTGGCCACTTTTTTCTGTCCTTTTCTTCAGTACCAGAAATATAGATTTGAACTGTAATTTACTGTTAAAATGAAAATAATTCATTATTATCATTGCTTGCCAATAATTATTCATTTAAGTCTTGGCAAAAGAGGATCACAAAATACCAAGCTGATAGAATAAGTTCAAAGTTTCACAGTGTGCCATGAAATCTCATGCAGAAGTTATATCCTGTGAAATGTTTGGCCGTGGGAAGTTCCAAGTCTCACCCAGCTGTAATTCTAGCCTTGGTTTATAATTCAGCATCAGAGATGATGGCAGTATGAAGGGAGCTACTTTCTTTGAAGAAAATGTAGGCATTGAAATCTGATTGGTGTTATGTTTTCAGGAGATACATGCAAAAATTAGTGTCTTGAAGTCACTTTTGTACCTTCAGGTATCAAAGATTTGAACTTGAAGATCTTTAAAGCAGGCTTTTGGCTGTTTCCTTAGAAAACTCAACTCTTGCCCCACCTGTGGGCTGTGCTGCAGCCAGAGCTGACAGTAGTGCCGTGCCTTACAAACCTCTGTACTTCTTTCCCTGGGGTGCTGGGACACTGCAATTTGCTGTGCCGATATTATTTGACAGCTCTCTGCTGAGCTGTGCCCTTTCCTCAGAAGGAGGATGTCTTGCTTCACCAGGCTGCAATCTTTAGCCAGGAAGGGACTGCACAGAAGAACTTAGGTGTTTTCAAGTCCTCTTGTTGGGATGGAGTGTTGCAATATCTGGGGTTGCTTCATTGCAGGGAGAGCTGTAACCTTTCTGATTTTTCTGTGTGTGCTGTAGAACCTGCATCTCTTGCTTGCCCTGTTCTTTCTGCCCTGCAGAGCAGAGGTTAGTACCCTATTAAACCTTGTTAAGGGTGGATTCCTTCAACTATAGCTCAACAGACCACTTTTATGAACACGTTAAATAACAAATAACTCATGATTAATCTTTAATTGGATTTTCTTCTTCTTGCTGTGGATTTGTGCCAACGTATTTATTAAATGAAGCTGCTTTCTGCAACTTGGGAACAAATTCCCGTGTCAGATTCCTCTGTGAGTTCCTTTTAACATCAATGAAGTGAAACAAAATTGGGTTCCCGTTTTCTAAGCATCTGTAGTTCAAGAAAAATATTTCCTTACACTGGCCCATCTATACCAATCATGTCACTTGCCACACTTCCTTCTCCTGATTTTCTAGTGAGGAGGGACTGATAGTTGCTCCTGGTGAGATTCTTTTACTACAGAAACACTTCACAATCTCATAGTAACACAGTATCACCAAGGTTGGAAGAGACCTCATAGATCATCAAGTCCAACCCTTTACCACAGAGCCCAAGGCTAGACCATGGCACCAAGTGCCATGTCCAATCTTGCCTTGAACTGCCCCAGGGACGGCGACTCCACCACCTCCCCAGGCAGCCCATTCCAGTAGCCAATGACTCTCTCAGTGAAGAACTTTCTCCTCACCGAGAGGAGAGTCTCTTCCCAGAGGCTTTTAAAATATGTCTATTTTCAATTTTCCATCAGAAATGTTCCAACAGCTATACATGCTGGGCATTTAGGGAAATGTCTCTCAAAGTCAGTAAGGCTGGGTGAGAGAGCAATTATCACTTTCCTACTCTTGTGGCAATTACAGACAGTGGTGGCAACTACTAGGGGAAGATGTGCTCCATCCTAGCATGGTTGGAAAACAGGAGAAACACAACCCTTCTGTAGTACCTGTCCTTCCAGAGCTCTGGGCACTGAGAAACAGTGGTGGAAAGGATCTGTCTTGAAAGCATCTCTGAGTAAAACACGATGGGGAAATGTGGGTGAATTCTCTAATGGCTCTTGATTAATATTTATCTTGTTAATTATTTAGTTTAAATGGCAGCTGTAACTAAAGATGTGTTCTTTGCTTAGTGGGGGTTGTGGGATTTTGGTCCAGATCCCAAATTTCTGCATTCTGATGGAGATGCTGTATGGGGTGTAAAGACTTTATGTAGCCTTTGTCTTCTCTGCTCCTCCTTGTAGCAGTTCTCACTTCTCAATATGAGACTTGAGACAATTCTCAGCAGTGTTTGGATTTACTGGATCCCTAGAGATTGCTCTAAGAGAAGAGAAAAAGCAGATTGCAGCAGGTCCATAAGGGAACCGGGTACACAGGCAGCAGCTTCCTGGGCTACTGGATTTCATAGCTCCTCCAAGCTTGTTGTGAAAATGCTCTGGGAAAACAATTTCTCCAGTTGTGTTTTTCCTTAGACTTCAGCCACTGCTATCAGCATTTAGCAACTGAAATCTCTATTACTGTCTGTTGGGGTTTTGTTAAAGCAGGTCTGTAGCCTTTTTTTGAGCATCATAACTTCCTAGAACAAATCTGCAGAACTTAGGTATGACTCCAAACACAGTGTCAATTAGGTAGCAAGTAGCATGAATATTTAGACTTCTACCCACCCAAAGCAAAGAGCAGAAGCAAATTATAGACAGGCATTTTTAGGTATACTCTGACCTCCATTTCTGAGATCCAGGAAAGCAATGTTTCAAGAAGAATTTGCTGATCGGTTAATGCAGAGGGACATATATTAGATTAACGTCACAGCTTGTGCTCAGAAATACACATCACAAAAAACAACAGCTCAAGTCTTTCTTCAGACTCTGAATTCCTATGCTAAAAAGAGAAGATTTAAGTGGACCTGGATCAGGGCAAGAAACAATATCTGATGCCATGGAAATTGTCACAATTTACAGATGTTCCCACTCTGGTTTGGCATAAAACCTTGTACCTTGGTTTCCTGTGTCTCAGAAGAGAAGCCAAGTGGCCACGTGTTGCCTCTTCTTGAGGTACTGGGTATTTCAGAGACAAGCCCATCCTGACAGAAAATTCTAGGTTGTGTTATGACATGGTCATTTCCAGAGCAACACATATCCATATGCAGACAGTGCCCCCCAGCATGCTTTGTTAGGAATAGGAGAGATAGGAAGGCTGTGTTAGGAGCTCAGATACCCCTGAGTTGCGCCCCTGCCTCTTGAATCTGTGCGGTGACACAGGGACAAAACCGAACCTGGACTTTTGAAGCCTAGTGATAAAAACTGTTAACAAGAAGGAGAGTTCAGCATGGAACCGCTAATACAAGACAGCAGTGGGACAGAGGGCAGAGCCCTG
Source organism: Pogoniulus pusillus (assembly GCF_015220805.1). Taxonomy (NCBI): domain Eukaryota; kingdom Metazoa; phylum Chordata; class Aves; order Piciformes; family Lybiidae; genus Pogoniulus; species Pogoniulus pusillus. Next base: position 13,494,265 of record NC_087276.1, on the reverse strand, counting down.
GGTGCATCAGGCTATGTATTTCTAGTACATCTGAGGTGCAAGTTTAGCAGTGGTGCCCAAAGTGCTAGCTGCCATTTCAGCGGGCAGTGCTGCCTGTGACTGGTCATCTGTTCTCTCAAATACAGGAAAGGAGGGGAGGAGACACACAATGCTGCTTCAGTACAGGGAATGGATCACTCCTCTTTACAAGAGAGGCTGGAAACGTCCATGTGGTGTGGAGTAAGGGAATTCAAGCAGTGAGGGAAAAAATAACACTACAAAGCACTTCTCAAAGACTATTCCAGGTAAGAAGAATCTGCAGCAAATAATGGTGGTAGAAGAACAAATAAATCTGAGCTGGATATTAGTCATTTTATACTGGAGGTTAATAGAGTGTTCCTAATCACAAGGATCGCTTTGGAAGAGCTTTCAATCAGGGGTCATGGCTGTAGGACAAGACCCTTCTTGTGGCAGTAGAGCAGTGATAAAGAGTAAAACTTTGCTTTGCCTGTGTGCAGTTGCAACTTTTATTCAAGCACAAATTTGATTATTTTTCTTGTTGCTCTGAAGAAACAGCAGAAGTGGTAAAGCTTAGTGAATAGCTTTAAAATTGAGACTTTTGAATACTTTAAAAATGAGAGACTGACTTCACTGACCTACAGCTATTATAACTTAGGTGAAGTGTTAGCAATACTGTAGGTAATACCCTTTCTAAAAGAGATGAATGTAGCTTTAATTACAAGAAGGCATACCTAAAAATGCTTCCTGAATTTTATTTAACTTCTGTTGCTATGTGTTCATTATTACTGACCTAGAGGTACCCATTGAATACAAAATGCCATTAAGCAGCATAAAGATGAACTGAAGAGTTTCTTGCACTATATTATCATAAATTAAAAGTAAGATTGCAAGTAAAATAGACCCTACTGAAAACTTCATTAGTACTTCAGTTTACCTGGAAAATAAATTATCTGATTTAACTAGCACAGTAAAAATAGGTCTGGAAACACTTCAAACAACTTGCAAGAATATTTGCTAAAAGAATCTAGTGTGTTGTACCTAAAATTTTACCTAGGATTTCAGTGCTGGAGCAGAACTGAATATGGTTCTACAACATATACTTTACTTAAAATCTCACCCTTGCAGGACTGAAGACAGCAGTCTTTTGTTTATACAGGGAGATTTGCAGGAGGATACGCATGGTATTTCATGACAGTTAGCCTAATCTTGAGCACCAGTCCAGCACCAAATACATGTTAGATCCATTCTAATACACATCATCACCTAATGTCACACAGAATCACACAGAAACATTCAGGCTGAAGAAGACACTCAGGATCACTGAATTCAACCAATACCTACTTACAAGGTTCACTCCTAAACCATATCCCCAAGCACCACATCCAAATGACTTTTAAACACGGTCAGGGTTGGTGACTCTATCGCCTCCCAAGGCAGCCTATTCTAATGCCTGACCACTCTTTTCATGAAAGCTGCAGAGCTATTCCGGCAACTGAAAGTCTGTTGAGCACCAGAACACATTTTGCCCTTGTCCACACTCCCACAGTGCATCCTTTCTGGGCTTGAGCAGCTGTTGCAGTTGCGGATGACTTTTTCCCACCAGAAGGTTCAAAAGGCAGGAACTGCTTTTTAGAAAGTTTAGTTGCACTGACAAGTCTCTCTGACTGAGAATATACGTGCACACAAAGACATGAGCAAGCTGACCTAGTGCCAGTTCATTGTGCACTGAGACAGTAGCTTCTGTAAAAAAAAGTAAAAATCAGAAGTCATCCCCCAGCAGTTGCTACCTTTGTAGATGAAGTGTGAGAAGAGGCTGCTAAATCCTCAAGAGTCCTTATGGCAAACACTGGTCAAAACTTTGGTGTTTAATGGCCATACTAGCCATTCAAAAGTAATGCCACACTCTTCTGCACTGTGAAGAATATTGCTTTGCCCCTCAGTTAAGTTCCTTTACAGGAATTAGCACAGCCTGGAGGGCCTAAGGTACCCTCAGTGATAAAACACTCAACCTGCATGGTTAAAAGAGAAATGTAATGCCAAAGTTGTTAGATACTATTCCGGATGCTGGTTGTCTCTGTAGGAGGCTCCCTGGCATGCACTGGTGATTATAGTTGAGAGCCAGAATCAGTTTTTGAGAGATATGTGATCAGCCATAAGTTAACACTAGCACCAGGAAGCCAACTTCCCATTCCAGCCATTGCTGTCCTTTAGGGAGACCATCACAGCAGGTCAGTTAAAAACAGGAAAGTTGTACCTCGTGTTTTTAGTTGCAGATAATCTTGCACAGTGACAGATTTCAGGTTACTCCATAAAAACAGTGTTGCTCTTCTCCAAAACACAAATCAAGACAAATATTTCCTCCACAGTCCTTTTAGCTGAAGGTCAATGGTACATATTCCACAGTTTGCCAGAGTACATTGCCTTTTTTTTTTCTTCCTTCTCCTCAATTTTGCCAACTATTCAAGCTCAGTTCTTTTTCATATTAGGAGAAGAAAAAGGTGACTGACTCGACTCTATTTGACAATATTGTTTGTCCCATGGGATAGCTTTTATTTTATAAAGTGGATATTGACTCTCATGGAGGTGAATATTAACGTTTATCAACCCTAGAGGTATGTCTTGACCAAGACAAAGTAGAGGTCACTGCAACATCAAGAGTAAATAAATCTTAATTCTCCCAAAACAGGAAATCAATATGCATATTTTCCCACTCATTTTGAATGTCATTGAACTATCTGGAAAAATCACAATTGTGTACTTGAATTAAAAGATTGCAGATTTTTTTATTACTGTAGATAACCCTTTAAAGACAAGTCAGAAGTTGGGCAAAGGTTCAGGAAAAATATTGTCTGCTGTTGTCCTTTTCCAAATAAGAAAAGAAAGAAGTTCTGCTTCGTTCAGACTAAGTAAATTTCTTTATTTAAACTTCACTGAAGGAAAGTACTCAACTGGACTGATTTTCAAGACATAAATAAAATCTTTCCTGGAGTAAATTCTCTGATAGTCAAATTGTCAGAAATCTAGTTCACAGCACAACCTGTAGTGACAGAAAGCTACTTCGTGCTGTTGCACTAGCCTAACTCTTCTACAAATGAATGAAGCCTGATGTGTGCTGAACAGAGGTTGCTATGATTTTGGAACCCTGAATAGCACCACATTATTGTAGCCACTGACTTCCCTATAAATAGATTTTATATTGAAGAACTTTGAAGAAATACAAGGTCCTTTGTAATTGTGTGTGTGTGTGTGCATGTGCCTTGAAACAGTCCAGAAGCCATTGACAGCACTTTTTCAGAACCCTGAGCAAACAGTATGAAAGTTGGATTCAGTTCTTGCTGAGAAAGCAGATACTGAGATGAAAATTAGAATCCAAAATCAACCTACAATACATTTGGAGAAATAGATAGATAGAGAAAGACAAAGGTTTATCTTCAACTACAGAATATTTACTGTTTGTTTAAAGACAGGTGAATCCAACAGGGTAAGCAAAATAAATATATTTAACGTATTTGAAGCTCATGTGCAAGTAATTAGGTAAAGGATAAAAAGGGATAAGGGAAGGGGAAGCAGAGGTAAGATGACCCTGACTAAAATATGAGTTTTGATAGTTTAAAAGGTCATCTAGAAAAAAACACAGCTGCTTCAGGTAACGGTGTGTAAGTTCATGATTGAGGATTTCAGACTCGTGGTAAACCATGCTGACAGAAATTGAAGGTTAGCAGGACGAGACTCACAGGGGATTTTGGCTTGGCCCAGGATTAAAAGAAAATGGGAGGTGGGGAAGAGAGTTGAGGAAGATTATTTGTTCAGTTATTTTGAATGAAAACATAGAGCCAAGCTCATAAAACCAGCTGGCATTATTCCATAGCACAACTCCTAATAATAAGGGGTTTGTTTTTATCTGGTTTTGCTTTCAAGTGTCTACAGTTATTATGAGGCAAATTTCAGTTAAATATGCCAAAGTCACAAGACTGAAAGACTTTGTCTGTGGTTTTTTGCTTTTTTTTTCAAACACTTGCACATGCTTCAGTTTCAGACTGCAGATTGTGCCAAGCAGGACTCTCCATCCTTATTTGAATCTCACTAACCTTGTTCCAACAGAAGTTGGTGCTTAAGAGAAGGAGCTGCTGAAGCTTGGTCTGTTTACTTGAAATCTGGGGTGTTTGTGGTTTGCTAGCTAAGGCAATAAGTTTGTCTAAATAGAAAAAATAAACAGATCTGACCTTAACTTAGAGCCCAGTGAATAAAAGAGAAGTCTTAATTAGGCCCTCAGCTCTGAAGGATTCTTTACACCTCTGCAGCCAGAGCTCTGGGACTGCTCCTGGAATGGGCTGCCCAGGGAGGTGGTGGAGGCACCGTCCCTGGGGGTCTTCAAGAAAAGACTGGATGAGGCACTTAGTGCCATGGTCTAGTTGACTGGCTGGGGCTGGGTGATAGGTTGGACTCGGTGATCTTGGAGGTCTCTTCCAACCTAGTTGATTCTATGATTCTATGATTCTTGGCTAACAGAATGTGGTTTACACTACAGTTCATGCAGTTGCTTCTCCGCTCCTGTTGCTTCCTTGGTGACAGCACCATTTCTTGCGTTACCTTTCAATAAACTGGCTCAGACATCAGAATAAACCTATGAGAGGTAGGGAATAGGCTTCTGCCAGCAGGGTCCATTCTTCACCCAAAGAAGGAAAAGCATGACCGTAAGAAGCCCCAGAGGTTGCAAACACACTCCTCTCAGTAGCAGCCAGCTGCAAGATGCCTCAGTTGTAGTGCGAAGTGTGCCCCAAGGCACAGTTAGAGCCACGTTAATTTGTCATGAGCCTGTGCTGCTGCTGTCAAAGGCTGGTCTCATCCTGCCCTCCTGTTTTGTCCTTCTTGCCATTACTAACATTCGCTCAGCAGCAGCCTATATGGGCCAAGGGGGCTCAACCTCGTCCCCAAATGCTGGCAGTAAAGAAAGGAGTGGGAGCAGGTAGAGGACTGGGGGAGAAGGGTAGGAACATTGCTTTCATCAAGAGAGGGCCACAGGGTGATCCACATGCTCAAACTTGACAGACTGATGGTACAGTGAAGAATAAGGAGATGTAGAGTCCCTCCAGTTCTATGCCTACCTCATACTGACCTCTTAAGTCCTGCTAGATACTTTCAGCTGAGAATCTCGTATCTAGTTATTTACACAGTTTAAACACAAACCAAGGCTACTTTTCCCTCTGCAGCTGATTTTTCTATCTACAGCCTTCTCCTGCAAGAAACAAACTGTCTCTCCTTGGGGTTGAGAAGAATACTTTGAATCGGGGAGCCTATTTTTAAAGCCAAGTAATAAGTTTGTCAATCACTTCTTTATTATCAGTCACTCTCTGATGAACAACACTCAGAGTTTAATATCAGCAAAGAGACATTCTGAGGGATGAATGCTCAAGTAATAACACATAGGAGTTTTTATGGCCTGACTCTGTTTCTAAAGTGTATACACAATGGTCTAATTCAACATCAGTGCATGTAACAAATTCCCTGTGGCAAATGCAGCATATGGGAATTACTTTTTATGCTTTTCTTGAAGTGCACAAAACTCCCATTAGCATCACACGTTGCACATGGGGTGGGGAGGAGTTGCAAAGGAAGATGCCCGTTAATTTGTGTTAAATTTGGGGTGGAAGGTTTTTTTAGAGCAGTACTACATGCTTCTAGATTGATTCATGTGCATGACTATATTGAAAGAAACCTCACGACTGCAAAAACTGTTGTTAGAGGAAAATAATTCTCCTAAAACTTGTACTCAGTTATATTAACAATTTGGCTTTTGCTTTTTCCAACAGTTGATTATTGGATTTTTTTTTTTTTCATTTTTTCACCAGCATTTCCTTTCTGGGTTTAAAATAGGAATCTATCCACCACAGTCATGCTATGCAATGCAAGTACTGAGCTAGTCATGGAGCTTTGGAATATCTGCATAATTAAACAAGACCTCCAGACAGCCTTGGAGGTGTCCTGGTTTTGTTTTGTTGATCTAGATACAAGGCAGAGCTCTTCCTGCTGAGTTCTGTAGCTGGCCTAATAAACTATAGGAGAGAAATTCCTTGCTTGTACTGAATCTCACTGGAACTTTTAAGAAATACTACTTTCATTAGTTGTTTGGTGTTTTTTTTTTCAATCTGAAGATCTAGCAAGTGAATGAGGAGCATCATGATGGCTCAGTACTCTTTGTGATTAGGTTTTTTTTTTTTCCCAGTGTTATCCATCTACAGTTCAGTGAGAGATACTGAGCATATTTATAAGCATAACTGAAGAAAAGATTAGGGTTTTTTTATAATTTTTTTTCTTGTGAATAGAATGATATATAGCTTAAAGTGCACTCTCCTGATTTTCCTTGAGCCACATCACACAGCGACAGGAAAACATTTCTAGTGCCTCAGCCTTTTCTCTGAAATTCTCAACTGAAATGAGTTTGACCCAGGTAGATGCAATATCTCTCCAATATATGTACCTCCATACCACACATCATGTTTAAATTTTGCCTGCTCTTGCTCACTTAAGAGAATATGGGAAATTAATTAATAACCTACCTGCAACTATCTGGAAGCGGGCAAAATAATTGCCTAAAAAGGGCATCATGTTGGCTGTAGTCTGAGGACACTAAGTTCTTATACAATACCTTTAGCACCTGGTCCTTTTTCATACCTGTTAAAACTCTAATGAAAATATGTATGGAGAGTAGCCTCACATTTCTTTTTAGAAATGAGGACTCTGACATAGAAATTGCAACTCCGGGGAAGGTTTAGTGAGAGAAACATCAGAGATTTGAGGACTGAGTCCAAGAGCGTCACAAATTTGAATTGTGAAAGGCATCTATCTTCACTGTCATGGGTCTTTCACAGGAATCATTAAAAAATGAGATTCTGTTCATGGGAATTAAAGATCCATAGAGGTTTTCTTAGGGCCGGGAGCTTAGCATCACGTTCTCTGGCCAGGTTTTTCTCTTCATTAACTACTTGGCAGCTTGCTAAACATCCAGAGGTCATTTTCAGCCTTCCAGAAGCTGTGCAGTTGATATTGTCTGTTTAACTGTAACGTGATTTGAAGCTCACAAAAGCCTTGTGGATTTCTTTCTCCTTATTTCCTTTGATGATGCATTCAAATTAGAGAGCAATTGTTTTCTTTTAAACTGTGTACCATTTAATGTTGGGGGTGTGGATTGACCTCTTGTCCAAAGAGAGCAATTGTCTTCATATGCAATCAAATTCTGCATATGCAGAATGAGGACTGCTGCAGTAGTTAACATAATTCTGGCTTTATGGACGATTTTGTAAGGCTTTTCCAGACTCTCTCTGTATTTTTAATGTGCCTTTAGCAATGCAAGTTTGATCAAAGGGAATAATTTGTGCCTGTTTCTAAATGGCTGGCAAGAATTTTAACAGATATTTTGAGTAATAATTAATTAGGGATATGGTATGATAATTACTACAGAAACACAGGTCTTTTATTTAAATAGGATAATAATCATTGCTACAGTGAAAGAGTTATTTGGATTATTCAGAGAATCTAATTTCTCAAATAGAAATTTGCTTTATGGAATTAAAACAAAAAAGTAACAAAGGATTTTGAAACCTTCCATTGTCAGAGCAACATTTCATTTTAGTGCCTTTTTTTTTTTTTTTTTTGCCAACATAGCACCTCCAGTGTTATTTGGTGTTATTTCAGTGACTCTTCAGATCTTGGGGTAAAATCAGGCTCATGAGGGAGATTCTTGTCTTTTTGTGAGAGCAGTAGATTGTGCCACAGAAGCTTTTGTGGGTTTTGTGTTCTAAATTCTGCCTCGAGTCTAGTTGTTATTCTACATTAGTCAAAAGAGTTTTGGTGTGTTGTATTTCTACATTATATGTGGTTTTCTACTTACTGTTCTATATAAGGCAGAAGATTCCAGCCTCATTATATATTTATTGCAAGGCTCTTAAACTGCCAGCGAAGACTAAGGTGTAAAAACTTTGGTAGGGCCATTTTCTGCTGGAGTTTGCCTTTCTATCAGAACTAAAATGGTTGTAAAGTTATCAATCGTGCTGAAATTCTGCATCTGCAAAAAAACTAGGACAAGGGAAATGCTGACAGTGTTAAACCATACTGTTTGATGGTATATAATACTTGGACCTGAATTTTGAGGTTGTAATCTCTTTAGAGCTATAGTCTGCTTCGAAAGAAGTGGAAAAACAGAAGAGGAAACCACGAAAGTTAAATGCTCTTCTGAGCCACAGTTGTACCTTCTTGCTCTATAGCTTATTTCTGTTCTGTATCTGACATGTTAAATAGTGAGTTTCTTCATCAGACTGCACACCTAAATCCCTACCCTGGTTGGGTGTCCAGCTGTCAAGTACTAATGTTTTGCCCATAGACAATACAGCATAATGATAATTAGTTACATATCTTTACCACTTGCATTGTAACTGAATAATCTGAAGCATCTTAAATGGACCTTTGCATTTTGCAGTTCTGGGGGAAAATTAAAGCCACAGATTCTCAAAGCCAAAGGTCTTTTTAAGCCTCTAGTTTGGAATACTAAAATGTGGGGTTTTGGTTGTTTAAGGTTTGCTCGTTGGTTTGTTTTGGGTTTCATGTTTTTTTTTGGGGGGGGAGGAGGTATTGGATTTTATTTGGTTGCTCAGGTTTGGGGGTTTTGTTCGTTTTGGATTGGGATTTTTGGTGATTTGGGAGAGGGTTTTGTGTGTTGGTTTGTTTGGTTTTCTTATTTTTTGTTAAATACCCTGCTAAAGGCAAATCATGTAATCTCAGAATCATTGGCAAAATTTCTTTAGCTTATGGCCACCATATTGAGTTGTGCTCCTCATATTTAGAAGGAAAACTATCTGCTCAGAGATCAGAGGCACATAGAGGAGGAAAAACCTGTGTTTTGCCATTCAGGAGCAATATCTATATTGTCTTCTGCTTAGAATGAATCTGCTGCCTATTTTCTAACTACTAAACTGACATCTTGCAGCCTTTGTATACTGCATTATGAGTCCTCTTCCAATAATTCTTTTGTGACTAGGTGCTCTGCCGCATTTTTCCACGTTTTTGAGCAATAGCAAAAAATGCCATCACTTGCAATCTTGGTAGGAAGTGAAAGCAAATCACTTTGGTGGAGGCTACCTCCATGAGTTTTAGCTGGGAGCCAGAAGCAATAAAGTATTGTGGCCAGAAGACCAGTATGTCTCCTAAGAACTGCATTAAGTCTTTAATTTCTACGTAAGTTTGGTGTTTTTGCTATGTCATCTACTCTATGTAGAGTCAAGATTTCTTTGAGTCTTCTTCTGAACTGTTTTAAGATCTCATAGAATGTCAGGGACTGGAAGGGACTTCAAAAGATCATCCAGTCCAACCCCCTGCCAGAGCAGGATAACGTGTACCAGATCACACAGGAATGTGTCCAGGCAGGTTCTGAGTATCTCCAGAGAGGGAGACTCTGCAACTCCCCTGAGCAGCCTGTTCCAGTGCTCTGTCACACTCAAGTGAAAATTTTCCTCCTCATGTTTAAACGAAACTTCCTATGCCTCAGCTTCCACCCATTGCCCCTTTTATCCAAAATCTTTCTCTTTTATCCAAAATCTGGCTGTGACTTAGTGTGAAGGAACAAAAATCTGCCTTTTCTACTGGCTTATTCCTGCAGAGAAGGAGCACAGAGGACCTCCCTCCTGTCTGCTGGGTGGCAACAAGTGCCAAGTGCAAGCTCTCGCAAGTGAGGGGCTGGGCAGGCGAGAAGAAGCTTTCTGCCTTCATATGTAAGCTGCTTTATTTTTCCCCAGTCTGAAGAGACATGATTCTTTTTTTTTCATGATCCAATTGACTGAGGAGAGATACAGTTTCTTAGAATAGCTCGGGTGATGCTAGTTTAAGGTGGCTGCTTGTGGGAATGTCCTGTTCATTCAGTGCCACGTTCCGAAATCATGAAGGTTTTCACAGTTTGAGAGACAGCAGCTTGTGCGTATGTGTGTAGAGGAGATTCCCAGCTCTCAAGGCCTGTTATTACGAGGCCAGACTTTCTTTGAATGCTGCCTGGTGCCAGTGCAGATGAAATCAGCAGATTGCGGTGTAATATGGTAACTGCTTACAGAAAGTGGTGCGAACAGGGAGGCGGCAGCTAATCGGATTAAGGAAAAGTCTATCACAGCCGCAGCTGTCAGTGGATTTTAGCAGAATTTTTCATCTAGGAGGTTGGTTTTTTTTTAATGTTTGTGTGGGAAAACACATGATAGAGGGAATTTAATGAAGGAGATTGAACTAATAAACAGAAGCGCTCTTTTTGATCTGATAGTTGCATTTCTGAGTAAAGTACTCTGGAGAGGTTCAGGAAAAATTTTGTTGTAACTCTTAAGTAGAAGAAATAACCTGGAGACATTCTAAGAGGAGGAAGGCAAAGTAATTGAAATGTTCCCTTCGCAGCTCGAAAGAAGTTTTAAGAGGTTGTTTTAAAATCCAAAAGCTCTGCTTCAGAATCTTTAAGGAAAAGCAATCCCTTAGGAACCCAGCACATGAGTTGTTACTGCCCCTTTCACCCCCCGCACATGTCTTCTTACACTTTTCTACAAGAAGAGTGTAACAAAGGTCATAACTGAGAAAGAAAGAATATGAACATAACTGTTCTGAGATGTATTCTTGGATCTGACTGTAGAAGGGGCAGAGATGACCAGCATAGCCTTAAAAATCTTCTTCATCTTACATGGATGTTCCACAGCCAAGGTGGGGCTCGGAGAGAAGATGACGCAAATCATCAAACATTACTTTTAGTGTCATGTTTGAAAGAGGCTGACTAGAGTGGGTGACGTAGGCATGACCTCACTGCCTTCCATTCCTTAAAAAAAAGGAATAAATTATCAGTGACCACCAATAAAGGTTGATTTCAAAACTCCCCTTTCATCTTGCATGAGCTCTGTTACAAGAATATTAAAAAAAAAAAAAAAAGTTATGGCATTACAAATGAGAGTTTTATTTTGATGGAAACCAACTCTTGGTCATTTGTCTTGCCTCCTTGCAGGACTGTGTAGCTCAGACATAGCTCTGTGGAAAGCTGGAATATGTGGAATTGTGGAAAAGTGGGAAATGCAGCACATTTTCTACTTTTAGGAGTACTGTTTTGAGGGGCTTAGTAGGTCTTTTAATGCTGCAGTATAATAAAAGTGAGTGCTTTGCTCTAGTTTTATGTCAGAGGGAAATAACCAGCACATCTTACAAACAAACCATGCCACGATTCAGAGAAGACCTATAGGATGTACTTCAGGTCTTCCTTTAAAGCTAGTGGTGCTAGCACTGGCATGAGTCAACTTAACTAAAGCAGGAATCAGAGTCTGTATTTTAATAATCAGATAATGGCAGAAAAAGATCAAAGTAACATTAACAGTTCTGTTGGTTTAAGTTGTAACTTCCATGGCCAAGTAGGTTTTTATTTCATTCAGATTCGTGGCTGTGTGCAGGTTGTGGTGAATTTATTTTAGCCTTCCAGTTCCTCTTTTCATCATATATTTATTACAGAATCCAAGTAGTAACTAATTGAGGTTAGTTGAGGCAGAAAAGCACTTTGGATTTACTGGGTACTTACTGTGAATAAGACTTCTAGAAGTCATGGCAGAATCCTTTAATCCAACTCTTTTTCCTGTTACTTTTTTTTTAATGCATGCAAAACAAACTGCTGTATCAGTGTGTTCAGTCCAGGAACTAATTGAAGGCAAGAGATTTATTCTGAGCTACTAGTGAATTACAGGAGAAACAGTGTGGGGGCTTGTTTGTTCATTTTGAAGAGTAAGGAAGGCCAAAACTGAGGAAATTAATTTTTATAAAGGCTTTTAAATACCACCATTGATATTTTTTTTTCCCCTGGATGTTTTTTTATAATTCCATTTAAAGAAAACCATTCTAAAAATAACCTGGTAAATAGGAATCATCGTACTGGCATTCCAGGCTCTCCTTTTATCTCTTTCATGCTCTTTGTCTGCTGTTTTGCAGTCCATCCCCAGCACACAGTCTCTTAGGAATACTTTGAGTACTTTGATGTGCTGTACTGTTGAAAGTCCAGAACCCTCTCCTGGCAGGGCGTTGCAGCCTCTAGTCTCTTTGGAAAACGAAAGGCTAGAGCTGCAGCAGGAGAGAGACTGGAACGGGGATGGCCTTTCTCTACACCCTGGATATCACACCAAGTTTCTGAGCAACACTGCAGTGCTTCTGTCAAAGAGCAAAAAATGGCAAATCAAAACATGCTGTGATTTGAACTTGAGCATGGCAAAACCACACAGGTTTTCTTCTACTTCCATATCTCAGTGTTCGTCATGTAGGTTTGCCTCTTCACTGTAATGTCACCACCAGGGTAAGAAAAGCTGTGGCTTGGTACGTTCAGGTGTCATTTTAATCCAGGTCCTGTACAGGCTGCAAACCTGGACGACATTTTCAATCACTGTTAAGTCAATTACCAGCACCCTTTTAGTAGGATCTTTCTGCCTTTTTGTTCTCTTTTTCCCTTGTATACACATTCATCCTTTTCAGAGCTTTTCTTCTGTCCCACTGTTCAAAACAACACAATTTCATATATGTCATGTTAAAAATGTATGAGCGTAAACAACAATTCACAGCTTTCAGTGTCTTTTTGATAGTAACATAACTAGAAAAGCATATCTGAAATAACTTTCCACATCTCTGGTTGGAGAAAGCAGCAGAGAACAGAGAAAAGCAGCCAGTAGGGAATATCATCTTTTAATTTCAGATGCTTTAGTGCACAGCTTCATTGCACTTTCATCCCAGCCTCACAATCATTGTGCAAGCTTTGGCAGGTACTTTGCAAGACTTGGTTTCTGCACTTTTTCCTTCCAAAACACAGGCTTCTGCTTTCTACATTTTCATTGCATCTCAGTAGTCATGTATGTGGGGGAGATGAGATTAACTTAGATAAGAGCAGAACTTAAACACTGTATTGGTTGCAGAAAGGTTACTGTCATGCCGTGCTTGTGTTGAGCAAATTGATCTTGCTAATGTTGAATGAACCAAGAATGAATTTTTTTTTAGCCTAGGACAAGAATTTGTACAGCCAGATAGGCTTTCACAAAATGGTAATAGCACAATAATATTTGGCAGACTGTTCTTGCAACTACTGAAATAGGGGGTTGGGGGACACAGAAATGGTGTGGATAAGCAGAGACTAACAAGAATATCGTAATTAGAGAATGTTTGCAAAGTGTCTGTTAAATATTGCTGCTGCTTAATCAACTGATCCCCAAGTGCAAGCATTTTGAACTGGACATTAACGTGTCATACAAATAACATTTGGATTAGTCTCTGCACTTCTTAGAGCATTACCTAGAAAGCCCAAGAAACTTCAGTCTCCAGTAAACAATCTGAGAGACCAGAAACCCTGAGTAGCACTAGCCTTCAGATCTTTAAGAAGTTGTTTTGTTTGGGTTTGAGGGCTCTAAAATGCCCTTTATGTTGCTTGGCTTGCTGGTTGACTATTGCACCAGCTTTATCTCCAAGATAGCTCACTTCAAGCACCTGACTCTCTGGAAATGAAAAAAATCAACTCCTGGAAGCCCGAAGGGTGCCCAGTTCAGTTCATTCTTCACTGCAGATGTTTTACTTAATGCTCCAAATTGCTCCTGACAAACCTCTCTGTTATCTTTCTCTTCTTTCACCATGCTGAACTTTGCCTCCTGTACTTCCCAGACATGCTGGGAGGTGCCTGGTGCTGTACCTGCTCTGTGCAGATGAACCAGCAGCAGAACCCCAGTTACCCATGGTTAGGTGCTGTTCCTGAACCGGCATAGATCAGTGGGGCTCCTTGGCGTGTGCTGGGTGCAGGGAAGGGGGTCAGATCTCTGGCGTGGCCATGGATGCCTGCAGAAGCTGGGTGAGAACCACTGCAACAGGGCAATATGTGCATCTCTCTCTAGTGTCAGGCCTGAGGCCAGCTATGTTCATCTCGAGCAGTCTAAGCCTTTGGTTGTTTTTTTTTCTGAGACCAGAAAAAACACTTTCTATTGTACCTGAAGAGATGTTGTCCAGGGATCTTTCTGTCTCAACTGTATTCTGAGCTAGCAGTGCATGTGTTTCAGCCTGCTGCAAAAACACATGAAGACTGTGTGTATGCTCCAGTGGATGTAAATAATCTTATGCAAGATTTCAGAAAAATCAGTAACTTCCTTAACCTTGTGAAAAGAACATCTCATCATCTTCCATATTTTTGTGAAAGAGCAACTCAGCCCAGCATCATTCAAACAGCCTGAATAAAGCATGAAATATCAACCCCAAAAGTCATAGTTCACACAAAGTAGGATCAATTTTTCAACCTAATAATATCACATGAAAGTCCTATCCCTCGGTTTGGGAGCAGATGCATTTGTTTAAGATGTTCCAACCCCCTGCTGTTTGCTACAATCCCTATTAGCTATGCCACCATAACAAATTGTCAGACTGGATTAGGTTGAGCCACTTAAGAAAGAAGTTTAAAACAAGATGCCTGACTTTACCCTGAACGCTAGGAGTGTTCATGCAGGCACTTGGCAACAGCTTCAGAAATGCCAGGGCTGCACAAATATGTCTGCCTTTGCTTCTTGTGACATAGATACTTTAGACTTACTCTCCAAAGTATTTCAAGGGTTTTCAAGCCTAAGTCTCATTTTCTCTTACAGATGCAAACTGCTTTTCCCACGCCTCTCTCTAAATAAATAAATGATCAGCTCTGACTACCCACGCCAGAACAGATATCCGCACTCTACATGCATCCCTTACTAAATATTTCAGGAGATACCCTAGAAGCTCTTTGTTATTAAGCAGTTTTGTCATTTTGTGGACCATCAGTTACCAAACAGTAGCTTAAAATAAACAATACCTCTCCTATAGTAAAAAATGTAGCTGTTGTTTTAACTCACAGCTGCACTGCCACATCATCTTTCTGGAGACTTCACTGTTTAGCCAGTTCTGCTTAACTCTGCCAGCGAAAGGAAATCATTCTTCTTTCCAGAGAACATTTGCATCCTGGAGTGTTAAGGGAAAAAAAAAAAAAACACAAGTTGAAGTATATCAAATTGAATAATATGCCAACCTGTCCAGCTGCTTTTTTTTCTCTCTTTATCTAGTCTGGTCCAGACTCAAGAGTTTTCATCTCCTTTCTCCACCGGTCCCTTAACGGGGCTCACCTCTCTCCTCTGTCCATAACTCTGCCCCCACCCTCAGACTGCATCACCTGGTTGACAAGGAAAAGCCATTCAGCACTCTGCAATCCTTCAGGGCACAACTCATTCAATCAGGATGAGACAGATTTATGGCTTCTACACTTGGGTCCCTATTTCCTGCACTGACATCCTGATTTGTTTCTGTGACATTAGGGGTTTGCCAGGAACGGTGTTTGTTCACTCTCAAGGTACACGAAGGCGTTTGTTATGCTAGCGGCCTGGGACTGTCCTGCAAAGAGGTAGGGATAGGCCCTACCAAAAAGGGACTTGTTTGATTTCGGGGCTTACATTTTGTTAATCTGTTTTCCCAGTTTCCAGCAGAACACCAGTATTACAATACCAGCGAGATTATTTTCGTGAGAGGGCAGCATGAAACTTACCAGTAGCAAAATAATTCTTACTTGCTTTCTAGTATCCATCATGCTTGTCAGATGTGTGTAAAGTATATGCCATCTTGTGTTGACAAGCCCAAAAAGCAGCTGTGACTTTGGAAACTGAAATTACATCTACTGTTTGCCAGTTAAGAAGCAGGCAATGCAAAAGAGCACAGAGAGGTTCAATGCTGCCCAAGTTTCACCTGCTAGCTTTCTCAGCAGAAAAAAAAGGGATATAAATACATAAAACATCTGGTCTCTAAGACCATACAGATAGGAAAAGAACAGAACCACAGTTTCCCAAGTACTTGCAAGGTACACACTAACAATTGTGAGAAATCTTGCAAAAGTACAACTAGGAGGAACTTGTGTGAAATGACATCTCTCTTGCCTCCACAGAGGTGCTCGTTTGAGAGATACTTGCAGGCACTCCCTGCAAGTCTATCAGACCTGAGAAAGCAGGGACAATTTTGGTGCATGTATTGCCATCTAGATAAATGTTGAGTAAGAAACATGCTCTCAAAGTTACCGTGTGTGCTCTACCTCTGAAATGCAGGTCTTACTGTTATCTTACTATAAAGATGGGCTCTGCCTGGCCTAGCTTTGTTAATTGTGGTGGTGGTGGAAGATAAGCATAGTCCATTTGTTACTTGCTCTCAAGCGTGTATTAAGGCCTGTCTTGAGTTTCATAAAAAGTTCTAAGCTCAGAAAGGACTGTCATAGTGCTCCTGAGCAACCAAGTCAACAACACCAAGCCAGAGTTCACTCAAGGCAGTTCTCCCATTTCCCAAAACAGCAATCATCCTTGAAACATTTGGGAGTTTCCTGCAGCTCTCCATCAGATGTATTTGTATCCAACATCCCCACTTTGGTTCTAGGTTCAAAAGGAAAGTGCTGTGAGAGTTAAGAGGATACTGTTTGACCCTGTAACTGCAAACTAGGCTTCCTTTCTTTTACACTATTTTTTTTGGTTTGTTCAACAGTTTAGTTTTGGTTTAATTATTAGACATGGAGAATCATGCAGCTCATATATTGTCACTTCTGAAAAGAGGGAGTGCAGGTAATAACTGCAGCTGCAGTCCCAGTTTTTGTCAGCAGAAGAGGTGTGAGAGGAAGCATCAGTGCTCTTCTCCATGCAATCAATAGCTGAACTCACTGCTGGCTTTGTATAACAAGGTTGTTTTTAACTCTGTGTTGGTGTGTATTGTCTTGGCAGAGTTGCTGCAGCCAGAACCGGTCTTGAGGGTAGCTGTGACAAGAGGAGTGGGCAGCAGCAGAGATTTATGCTAGATTGCAGTAACCATGAGTTGAGGTTTTATTCCCTGCTACTGGCAGGTTTTCTGCTCCTGACTCAGTCTTTACTGCTACTCTGGCTGTGCTATTTTCTGGTTGTTTTCTAGCTGCTTACCAAACCCTGTTCAATCATTCCAGGTGCTCACAAGGGAAACAGTCTCACCCTTCCTTCCAGGGCAGAAATCAACACTACAGCATAGATGTGTTTCTCAGTGCCCAGCTATGCCTTCTTCACTCCATTTATGGTTTAAAACACTACACCCACACTGAGAATGTTCTCAGCAGTGTGCCTGATTTTGGTGAGGAAAGGTGAAGGTGAAGAGAGGATTAGAAACAGTGGAGTTTGGAGGAAAATGGCCAGGAAAATAGAGTGCAACGAGGACTCAAAATGTTCCTACTATAGATGTGAAGGCAGACATTTATGGGAAGGACAGGGGGGCATTTGAAAGCAGCAGGTTGCTATTCCCTTCAACATTTTCTGCATCTCTTTGAGGGGATTTCCATATTCCTCTGCCTGCACCACCTCTCCCGTGGGTATGCTTCCCAACCTTGCCTGGGAACAACTAGGGCCAGGCTTCCAATGCACTCAAGGCTTTCGGGTTGGTCATGAGGGCTTTTATCTTCCCATATGTATCCAAGGTATATTGGTTAACCCTGCATGGGAAAATTCTGCTGGGAAACAGAACACTGCAGTCTTAATCACTTTAAAGCAAACACAGCACAGCTTTAATTATAATTTAAAACCAAAGCCTGATATCTGTTACATGAGAAGTTTCTTTTTGAGTTAAACAATGATGAAGAGATTAATGGAGCTCTGTAGGAAGATGATTTTTGATGGAGATGAAATACTGTCTCTGCAATTTCAGACGATTGATTTTCGTTGATTAGGTACCCATCAAAGTGTAGTCAGCAATGCTGGGATGTGATCATAATACACCGAAGAAAGGGGCACCTCATTAAATGAAGAAAGTCAGCCTGCCATCCCATTGCACCCCACCCCCCATATTCTCTGTTACTGCTTGAGGAATTGAGGCCTCATACAGCTTCTGTGCTGGAAAAGGCTATGGTGTCTATATCCAGCTGCCATAAGAGAGTCCTTGATATGCAAAATGAGGCATACAATGACTTCTCTTCTTTTATTTATTTTTAAAAGTTTAGAACAAGCATAAATTATTCTGTGAATTTTCTTACTTTGAGTGAAGCAGTTCACTATAATCGCAAGAGCAGCCTTCAATTTGGCTATTCCCAGAGTAGGAGTATGCTGCTAAATCATCTCTGTTATCAGTGGAGCTCTAAAAACAAGGCTATTGACCATGAGATGAATTTTGTCACAAGCTTGATGTAGGAGTCAGTTTTGACATTGCTCTAAATGTTCTCTTCTCAAAGAAAAGCTCTATTGAGAGCAGATGTATAAAAGTTAAGCGGGAGATTTTAGATTGCATAAATGAGACATCTGATTTACCCAGGCTTCCGCTGAGAGTTGAGCATCTCAATGTCCTTTATGCCTTTGAAAAATCCTCCCTTTAACCACCATCTTACAACATGTGGTAGGAATGGAGTAAGAGGATAAGTCAGATTATATCTGTACAGGTTTCTTGGTTTTTATGCTGCAGTGCATGTTCCAAAGGTTCATCTTCCAGAGGACTCAAATGGTTTCCTGTCACTTACCCCATACTATGCAAACCCTTCCTTTTGCCTGTCCCGTGAGATGAATGCATTTTATTTCATTGCAGAATGTTTTGGTGACCTCAGAAAAATGTGTTGGAAGAAATCTTAGTACATCCCTTAACACTGTTGGAAAATTCTGTCATTCACAGCAGTGAGGCCATTATACACTAACGTTACCTCTAACCACTGGGATCTACCTTTGTGCAAGCTAT
Source organism: Pogoniulus pusillus (assembly GCF_015220805.1). NCBI lineage: Eukaryota > Metazoa > Chordata > Aves > Piciformes > Lybiidae > Pogoniulus > Pogoniulus pusillus. The sequence goes on along the minus strand of NC_087276.1, from coordinate 13,475,527 downwards.
GAATTTGGTTTTCCCAACTTCATTTTGAATTCAGGTTTCAGAAGTGTAACTCATAAGCAAAGTGAAAGCTTATGTCGACTCAGCACTACTGCTGTGTATTGGGGGATTTGAGAATTTATTACATAAATGAATTTGTGTGAATATTTATGCTTCATTAGTTACTCACTGGTGTGGAACATAGTATGGGAACTTTGCACTTACTGATTTTCTCAAGTTAAACTGCCAAACTGTTCGTGAATGATACTCCCATATTAAGTGTGTGCAGCTTTTAACACTTGACTTAACAAGTACCTTTAATTTCACTGAACATAGGTTATTGATCATGGTGCTTGTTGCCTGGAAGCTCCATTCCTGATTGTTAATTGAGCCATTGATTTTTTTTTTAATGTTATCATTAAGAAAAGAGTGAATGCTGTATTGTAAAGCAGCCTGCTTAGAGTGGGGAGGGAAGCAGTGTAGCTACCAAAGAAAATGAAAAAAAATTAAACCTATCACAGCTGAAATCAGTCCAAAAACTCACTCCCATCAACTTGAATCAGGAGAGATTTTGACTCAATATGGGCTTGATTTGGCAAAAGTAAAGCTAATAGGAAAGTTCTGTAGATTTCAGGGATGCCAGATCAGACCAGATGTTTGGTACAAGGCCTGTGTGTTAGCATGCTTCGCATGACACTAAATCCAGCCAATAGGCCTTGCTGAGAGAAAGCTCATCTGGATCAGCTCAGGCTTGGCACCACATTCTTACAGCCAAGTAGCTCCCTATTTAGGGCTGGCTTAGTGCCAGCCCACTTACAGCACAAGCACTAAGAGCTCTCCTCTCTGCAAAAGACCATTTAGACTGTGCCAGGGTTACTGGAGCCACGCTGATCTACACCAGCTGAACCAGTTTGTTGCTTTGGTTTACTTTCACTGTTACCATATTAACCATAATGTGTACACATAGCAAATGAATGTCCGACAGCAGTACCACGTCTGACTGTGACATGGAAAGCTATATCCTCATCTTAGACATACATGAAGACTTAGAGAAGATAAACTTAAAATTTGAAGTGAATAATGATGCCACTGGAGAAATGGGGACAACTGTGATGCATGCACACATCGTATAGATGTGTGTGTGTCTGGTGTTATGGATATATCTTGGAACTGGATTTTGTAGTTTCTGGTGTACAGTGTTATGCAATATGCATGTATTCACTTAACTGCAAGTGCCTCATTATCTTGGAACTATTACTACTGTCCATGAGGTCATCTCAAGCACCTTCAGGCTTGGGAGAAAGTACCACAATTCACAAAAACCTCTTTGCTTTCGTTCTGTCAGGACCAGCTTCTATGATTTTTAAAGCAGACCAGAAACAATGTCTCAAAGGCATATGATGGAATTAATTTTCTCCTCCTACAGACACTGGTTTTAAGAGTACATACCCCAGTACTCAGATAGCAAACTGTCTTGCAGACCTACTCGGTGATTTTTAATTGGCACGACTAGTAGGTGATCTCTATCTAGTTTGAAAGGATTCATTATTGTTTTCCTTGTAGAATCAGACCTCAAAAATAAAAATACCTATTCGAGGCTACTGCACAGGTGCTCATATTCATGAGCCCCCTGCAAAACAGCATTGCAGTTTGACAACTGTGGTAAGAAGGTATTCATGAGCTTATGATTTTGAAGGGTCTGAGTTCTTTGTAGTTCTCCACACAGTCTCCAGAAACTATTTTATGACAGTTTTAAAAGGCTTCAAAGAGTTTTACTCTTGGGTATATCAGTTTTCTCTGGAAGACGGGAGCCTGGTGAGAGGTCTAAGCAGAGGTAGTAATGATTCAGGTGACATCAGTTCTCCTCATTTCCTGACCTTGTGTGCCTGACAGTTTTAGTGAGGGTGGAAACAATGCTGATTTCTGAAGACTGTCAAGTACGAGCAGTTTTCTGCTGAGTTGTAGGAGGCTGGAGATCTATAAACCTTTTTAAGTGCTAGGAGGAACGAGAGGGCATTGTTTTCATTGTGGCTGGTCTTTGAGTCAGAAGGAGAATAGTAACTATTGAAGGATGGATCTCTGGAACAAGGCTAAGCTTTACTTATCAACTAGTAAAATTTCTTAAAAGAGAGTGAGAAAGCAAAAAATTCTTAGCTCTGCTGCTGTAAACAAATAAAGAATGCAGGCATTATTATAATAATGCAGCCTGTATATTGCCAAAGCAATACGAGTGCTTTCGTTTCAAAAACTCGGCATAAATGTCAGTAGCATTTCAAGACTCTCTGAATATTTGCTACAGGAAATCAACCCAACCCCCCAAAAATTTTGGGGAAAGCAGCATGCCAATGATTGTTGGTTGCAATTTTTCAAAGGATTTGTCTGACTTTGGCTAAGAAGTTTCTATACTAAATCTTTGGTTCTATTCCCAGCCCAAACAGACAGATTTTTTTGAAGGAACTTAGGATGCATTTATTGAACTAAAAAGCCAAAAATGAAGTTGGTGGGGTAGCCAATAGGCCCTCGATGGTCTGCAATGTCACTCTGGGAGTTTAATGTTCTTTAGCTCATATTTATTGCCAGGGTTTCAGGATACTTTGCCAAACTAAATATACTGAGCTCCACTGAAGATCTCCTTACTTCCTTTAAGCCTGAAAGGAAGACGAGGATGTGAAATTACTCCCGAACATTTTGTGATCTTCCTCCATGCAGGAGTTGGCTGTTGACTTTTAGCTACCTTTCCAGACTGAAAGAAAGCTATACAGCACACTTCCATGGTGTTCCAATCTAAATACTTTCTGAGACACCATTTCATTACTTCCATAAAAAAACCCATATGTATTGTTTTTCTGTCTGGAGGTTTCCTTTGCAGTTGAGCAGAGATGCACAAAGGAGAATTTTTAGGGTAGCACATTACAAAACAACAGATTTTGTTTCCAAAATGCTCTTCACTTCTGGGAGGGCTGTGTCCCATTTTCTGAATACTTTGGATCTATGATCAGACCTGACAAAGGAAATAGTCATAATGAATCCTTGCCTTCTGCATGAAGAGAACATGAAAATGTGCAGAACCAGATGGAGGTCCCATTTTTTTTTTTCTCGAGGGAAGGCTTTGGTACCAGCTGTGTGATAATGACACAGCCAAATCCCTGCCTCTTTAAAACAAAGGAGAAGAGAAGAAAGCGTCTGGCTTTGTGCTGGTTATAATCTCTTTCTGCTGCTGGTATAGACAGTGATTAGGACTGTACCTCTTACTCTTAAGGAGCAGGAGGGGAGGTCGTCTTTGCAGCTTGATGACAATGTTGCAAGCTATCATTTATCAGCTAAGAGTAGTGCCACACTGTGCACACAACTGCATAATGTACATCAACCCTTTCAGAGAACAAGTCCTGTATGAATCTACAACATAAGCTTAATTTATAGTAATTCCATGGGACATCTCCTTGACTTTATTTCATACAGTATCTTCCCAGAAATCCAAACCCCAGGACCCCTCTCAGTTTTTAGTGTCTCCACAAAGACTTAAAAGGATTAGGTAGCAAGAGCTCTTTTAATGCTGTGTTATGGTTTTCCCCTACATTTCTCCTGTAATGAACATATGTGTGCTTTCAGATCCTGGCTGGATAAATCCTCCCGTCTATGACATTCACAACTACCTGTTTTCCCCATCTCGTTGTATTAAAAGTAATCTGAAAGAGAAAAAAAAAAAAACAAACCCAAACACAAACAGAAAAACCAACTAGTCTCTCAGTCAGATTGATTTCTGCCCACCCAACATTATGAATTGAACCCAAGGTCCAATTCTGAGAAACTTAGTGAAAGATGGATGCTGGTGCTTTGATTCTTGCATTTGACCTGTCCAGCTGGAGAAATAAGTTCCAAATACTGCTGGTGAAGTTAATATGAACAGCATACAGAATTGACTCCACTGAAGGGATTTGTTTTTAAGCTGCTCTGAACTCCAGTATCTGGACAAAAGCTCTGGTGTTTAGAATTAATGATGTCTTGGGTTAGCTCACACAGCTTGCAGCACTCTAGGTACTGTGGTTTGATGACTGTCACTGTTGGTTGGGTCAAGAATAGCTGCCACAGACATAATCACTGCCTTTCCTCACTTTATCAGACTGGTGCAAGAGGTAGTCATTTCTTCCAGGGGACAGAATTAATGGGTGAATGTGCTGTGGGGCTGGCACATGCTGCCTCCAGTTTAATAGCTGAATTAGAATCTTTTTAAACCCTTGGCACCAAGAAATGTGATTTCCTGATGCTTAGGGCTAATGCTGTGGTAAGTCCTGAGAAATCTTGACCGATGGTGCTAAGAGTTACCAGAGACAAAAAATGAAGCACAATAAATCTTACCTGAAGTATTTGGCTATGTACAAATTACATATTTGCACATATGTATTGGTCTGTAAAGTATGAGTGCACACAGAGAGATTAATTACAATTTAACCTGCCCTTAAAAGGATCATCAAACCTAATATTTTTTCACTCAGTATTGCAGCATTGCTTCTGGTGGCCAAGCTTGGGGGGGAAAAGATTTATAGCCACTATGTGAGAAACTGTATCAAATAAATAATGAGGCCAAATTAAACACATTGATTAACTATCATTCACCATCCTGTAATCTCTTAATGACTCAGGTCTAATTTAAGGTAGACTAGAATCAGGATTAAATTCTGAATTGCTATTATTATTACAAGTATTCATTAGGTTCTAGAGGAATTCAGGAGAGATTAAAAAGGCACCTGTGAATTAAGACCAGCTATTAATGGGAAAAGTTGGAGGACTAATCCATATTAATGGCATTTTTCTTATTCAGATAGCCTAACAAACGGAAGCATTAAACTTTACAGATTGTTTGTGTATTCATGGTTTTCATCAGTCTAGTTTATTGTCAGAAAATCTGTAGAGCAACTGGAAATATAATAATGGCCAGTGTGGTACATTTACTAATTGAAGTAGCAGAAAGCTATTTAGAGAGCTTTCCAGGGCAGTTGAAAGGGATGAGATTCAGGAAATGAAATGGAGAGAGAAGAGGAGCGGAGAAAACCACTCTTTAATTGGCCACCACATGAAACTACCTATATTTAACACTGAAAGTTTCAAACTGACCAAGTCGTGCCAAGCTCAGACAAGTTACTAACCCATATAGTCTTGAGGGACCTCATCAGAGAGGTGAAGAGGTTCTTTGTTGGCTTACTGTCATTTGGGTCAGAACAGATGTAGACACCACCACAATCATTATATTTCATTGCAATGTCTGGTATTGTTCTATCAGTGGTATACAGGTAGGCATTGACTATAGGGCATTAGAAGTCTCTATTTTCCAGCTCCAGCCACATGGTTGGCTCTGAGACACCACAACCCAAGCATCTGGCATCCTGGATACTTTAAACTGCAAGATAGCAGTAGTATGTTCTAGAAAAAGCTGGCATAGGAAAGTACCACTAGAGCACATCAGTCTGTGTGGAGGTGTCATTGATAGAGCCTCTCACTACCAGTTGCTGTGAACTTGGTGGGCATCATCCCTCCAGTTGGAAGAATTCAGTTCATCAAGTGGTAGTTCAAGTCCAGGCCATGCTTAAGAAATCAGTGCAATACCTGTACAATTTGCTCTGGCCTCCAGAACTCCAGGCATTAAGTTCTTAACCTTGTTTCTTTTGTGCTTTGGAGTTGCAATGGAACAAAACCACCATGATTTTTTCTGATGTGGAGAAAAAAGAACTCTATTAAGAGTTGACTTTTAAGATCATCTATGTCCATCTCTTGCTTGATAATCTTTTCTTACATTTTATTTTCTAAGGTATCTGATGCTTTCTGCCTGCATGAGGATTGCCTGTATTTAAAACACAGGTAGCCTTGCAAAAGTGGATATAAAATGCTTCCCACTTGAATAGTTGATTCTGTACTTGCTAATGAAGCACTTTCTATCTTCAGCCCCTCCTCTTCTGCCATTTTTGGAGAGTTTTCTGATGTTTGTCTTTCAGTAAAGAGGGCATTATTCCTGCAATCTATCATTATAAGGAGTGCTGCCTACTTCAGAGAACCTCTTGCAGCCTAACTGGAATCACTCAATGATTTGGATCATTAATATATTGCAAGATGACAATAAGATCTGAAGTGAGGAGGCAGGCAGACACAAAGTGCTGATGAAGATATATCTGCTCTGCTGTCAAAATTCCACTTACAAACATAGAAGCCACCATTGGATTTCTTTTAGCTAGAAGGTGAAGCTTTAACACGCCTAACGAGTATTGATTGTTAACCCTGTAAGTCTCAGTTAGGAAGCAGTCACAAAACTCTTAAGTCTTATGCTTTTTCTCTAGGGTTTTTAATTTTTGTGACTGCTTGTTCATGCTAGATTCTTTTAATTATTTTGCTACTTAGACATTTTCACTTCTGTAAGCTTTGTTTATTGATGTCATGATATTGAAAAAGACTTTATGTTTTCTCTTTTGGTGCATGATTTTCTGAGTTCTTATTCTACAAAATACCCAAACCAACCAACCAAACAAAAAAAACACCTCACTTTTAATTAGATTTTGTCATGTCAGTGATTGGTGGGGGTTGGTTGGTTTGTTTGTTTGTGTGTTTGTTTTTAGAGAAAACAAGATTGCAAGCCTAGGAACAGCAGTAGTTCATCTCTTCTGCAGCAGCAGCACTAATCTTTTACACATTGGCATGCACACAAGGTAATAAAAAGTGACATGATGTAACATTTCAATGAAGAATTGTAGGCACTGGAGCCAAATCCTGTCATTTAAGACTTTCTGTGAGGAGTGATTTATTCTCAATTTGCTAGTGTGGACTTTTTTGAGAGAGAAAAAGAGAGAGATTGGGTGAGTGTTGGGAATTATGCCTACCCTTTTTAAGCATTACTGGTGACTTTAGGGGTCACTGCCTTCAGGTTCCCAACCTGACATTCCAGGGATACTCGATTCTTGGCACAGATAAGTTCAGCTTCTTTAGAAAAGCTCTGCTTCAAGCAGAACACCCCAAACTGCTGGTTACCTTCTGTTCTGGAGATGCCAAAGATGATGGCTGCAAGACACAATTTTTCAGATATCATGCTCTGATCTGAAAAAAGAACTTCCAAAAGTGAAGGGTTTCTCTATCTGTGCAGATTTGTAATAGGCAGAAATTTACTTTTGCTCCTAAAATAGGAGCTAAAATAGATGCCAATGAGACAAATCATTTAGCTTTTCACATTATAAGTCTTTTGAAGGCAGAGCTCAATTGCTCAGAGCTGTTTCTTCCTTTTTAGAGGCAAATATATAATCATATTAATGATAACATGGGGTTTTTTTGCCAACAGCATGATATTCTGTATTGTAAAGTTTAATAATCAGCATGAAACCTATTAACTGCATGAGATATTGTGTTGGAAATCTGGGGTAAAACCTTTGGCACTTGGAAACATTAACTAACTTGATTTGCAGTACTGCAATCTCCTACAGTTAACGTTCTGGCAATTACAAGTTTGTAAAGATAAGGTTCCTGTTTTGTGCTGTGCCTGTGCTTTACCTTCTAGTCAAAATCCAGGCTAAGCCTATTCAGAAACTGTGAAAGCCTGGAAGAGTTTAATTTAATTTCTTGTGATTGTGAACACTTGGGTATCTCCTGGTTCTGACTGAGCCTAGCAAAGACTAATTCAACAGAGCATCTCCTCTCAAGCAGTCTTGGTTTTGGGGTGAAGTAAATCAATTACCCAGCCAAGGATTTGCTGCTTTTATGTTATAGCTTGTGTTCCTCCTCTGCCATTTCACTTTTGGCTAGCAAGAGTGTGGAATTCAGCTGCCTTTATCAGTGCTTAGATTCAGTTTTCCTTTCCTTGCATGTGCCTGTCTCAGTTCTCAATTTTGCTGATGAAAGTTTGAAACTTCCCCGTCATGAGAAGTCAGAGAAGCTTCAATTTGTCACTTCAAGACATCAGTTCCTATAGCAAATCTCTCATTAAATTTTCTTTGTGAATATCAGAGGTTGAGGTCATATGGCCCCAGGTTGTCTTGTCTCTGAGAGGAAAGCGGGTGTTGGAGTATTTGATTGCTCTACCACAGCTGTGAATTTGAAGAAGTCAATCTTTTCTGGTTTGCACTCCCTCTAGGGCATATTCCCTCCTCTATACAATTTAACAGTGATTGGCTGTTTTAATGGCTTTTTGAATAAGTTTGTTCTTAAAAGTGTTTCCCCTATTTCTTCTCCATGCACAGTACAGAATTCACACTCTGAATAACTTACTGGTTTGCCTTGATGCTTTCCATGCCCTCTGATCCCTCTAATCATCTTTTTAAGTGTAGCAATAAGTAATTAGACAATGTCATTTACACTTTCCACTTCTGGTACCTTGAAAAGAATTGATGCTTATCCTGGTGCCCAGAAGTCCCCTCATGACTTTCCTGTTAAAATAGTTCTGCTGTCTGCCAAGACACAAATCTTTCTGTAATTACTTTCCTAACATTGTTCTGGTAGGAAGACTATCTGTAATCACTTTGTGACAAGTTTCCTTCTCATCCTTCCTATAGACTTCCACTTGCTGGAGCCTCTGGCTTCAGCTTTCTTCACTTTTCAGAAACTAGACAGGGAAGATGCAGTTTGTCTACATCCCTTTAACCACATCCCCATTTATTGGTTTTCTGTGTGAAATTTAGCATCTTTCGATGGAAGGCTATGGCACGAATTTTCAGCCAAAGTAGCTGAGATTTTAGCATCTTTCTTCTGTTGCACAGCATTTGAACTCATTTTTCTTCTCAAAGAAACGTGATCTTAGTGTTTAATAGAATGCACATCTCTGAATTAGATTTCCTAGATACTCCCACAAACAGCAGCATATTCTCAAAATATTAACTGAAAAGTTTTGTATCTTTTCACAAAGGGTACGAAATACAGCTCTGACTTGTATGGCAATACTGCGCTTATGTTCTTTCAGAGGTTGGCATTGCTGAGAGCCCCCTTGCCTGTTCTGGCAGAGACGGTACAGCACTGACACTTTGCACTCCCAGTGCAGTGGAATTTGCAGTCAGAGACACTTCCATCCCCCAGGGAGGAGCAGACTGTAGTGAAGGCGAATAGGATTAAGACTCAGCTAAAAGTCACTCTTGTAAATCTGCAAAGAAACTGGGACTTCTAACTCACATTGCTTAACATGGGATTTGGACATTTAAATCTTTCTAAGGTGGCAAGTGGGAGGAGAATTGTTATGAAATAATTAGGAAATACTTTGGTCTGAAGGAAAGCAGAAACTCCTCCTGGTTTTCCTCTGCTTTCCAGTGTACCCTGGCTTGCAGCGACTTCCTTCCCTTTAGGAACAAAGTTAATATTGCAGGTTAGTGGTTCTTTCTTACCTTATGTAGTTTATTGTCTTTGCAAAATATTTCCTTCATCTTCTTGTATAGGGTCTCTGTGAGCTTCCCTGCACATGCTCTTAATGTAAGCAGTGTCCTACAATCACAGAATTTCTTAGATTGAAAAAGACCTTCAAGGTCATCAAGTCCCATCATTAGTTTCACACTTATCTAATCACTATGAATCGCTATGGTTGAAAAGGACCACCAGGATCATCCAGTCCAACCTTCATCCCAGCATCTTTAATCACTAGACCATAGCCTCAAGCACCACATCCACTCTCTTTTTAAACACCTCCAGGGATGGCAACTCCACCACCTCCCTGGGCAGCCTGTTCCAGTGCCTGACCACATGCTCAGTGAAGAACTTCTTCCAAACATCTAACCTAAACTTCCCCTGCTGCAGCTTTAGGCCATTTCCTCTTGTCCTGTCACAACTAATCTGGGAGAAGAGTCCAACTCCAGCCTCACTACAACCTCCTTTTAGGTAGTTGTAAAGGGCATTAAGGTCAGTTCTCAGCCTTCTCTTCTCCAGACTAAACAATGCCACTTCCCTCAGCTGCTCCTCATAGGCCATGTTTGCCAGACCTCTCCCCAGCCTCATCACCCTTCTCTGCACCCACTCCAGCAGCTTAATGTCCCCCCTATACTGTGGTGACCAAAACTGAACACAGTACTTGAGATGTGGTCTCACGAGTGCTGAGTACAGGGGCACGGTCACCTCCCTACTGCTGCTGGTCACACCATTGCTGATACAGGCCAGGATGCCATCAGCCTTCTTGGCCACCTGAGCGCACTGCTGGCTCATATGCAGCTGGCTGGCCACCAACACTCCCAGGCCCCTTTCTGCCAGGCAGCTCTCCAGCCACTCCTCCCCCAGCCTGCAGGGCTGCTGGGGTTGTTGTGGCCAAAGTGCATGACCTGGCACTCGGCCTTGTTAAACCTCATGCAATTGGCCCCGGCCCATGGCTCCAGCCTGTCCAAATCCCTCTGCAGGGCCTTCCTATCCCCCAGCAGATTGACACTGCTGCTGAATTTGGTCTCATCTGCAAACTTGCTGAGGCTGCATTCAAACCCCTCATCCAGGTCACTGATCAAGATATTAAACAAGACTGGCCCCAAAACTGTGACCTGAGGGACTCCACTTGTGACTGGTCGCCAACTGGATTTAACCTCCTTGACCACAACTCTCTGGGCTTGGCCATCCAGCAAAGAGTCCACCTGAGCCATGAGCCACCAGACTCTCTATCAGAAGGCTGTGAGAAATGGTGTCAAATGCCTTACTGAAGTCCAGGTAAGCAGCATCCACTGCTTTTCCCTCATCCACTAGTGGGTCACCTGGTCATAGAAGGAGATCAGGTTGGTTAAACAGGACTTGCCCTTCATGAACCCATGTTGGCTGGGCCCGATTCCCCTGTTAGCCTGCACTTGCCATGTGATTGCCCTCAGGACAAGCTGAGGCCTGTAGTTCCCCGGATCCTCCTTCTTGTAGATAGGTGTCACATTAGAAATGTAGCTAACAGTGCAAGGCAGCTAGGAGAAGGAATGTTCTGAGGGATGGACAGCCTGGCATCTTCTTTTGCTTGGGGTGTTGAGCTTTAAAGATATAAAGAATGAGTGCCAATGCCCCTGTGGCCAGAAAAGCAGACCAGGGTTCCAAGAAAGAGAGGTACTACACTACTGATTGTGGGGAGAGAAAATTCAGATTGATAAGCAGACATTTTGGTGAGAGTGCAGTGACTGGTGAATGCAGGCATCAGACTAAAGGATCAGACACTTCTGTTAGGGAGGTGCCGTTCCCCTTACCCCCAGCACCGTAGCTTGAAACAGAAAGAAGAACTATCAAACCCCTGAGCTGGAGTTGTTTCTGCTTTACTGTGTTCTGTGTTGCTCTCACAAGAGTCTAGGTAACTGAAGTCATCCTTGTGGGTCAGGTTCTGTTGGCCCAAGACTTCCTTGAGTGCCACCCTGATTAGGAGGTCAGTAACAGATAACAAACATAAGATATCCCTCAGTAATTATGGCTCCTCTAATATTGATCCCAAGGCATTTGGCAGACCTTTTGTGTTCTCAGCTCAACCCTAAACACTGAAATTTCTGTCTTCCATGAAATGCAACTCTACCTCCTCTTCTTTCTTTCCTCTCTTCCCAAAAGAGTTTGTAGCCATCTGTTGTGGTCTTTTAGTCATGAAAATTTTCTCATGATATTTCTGTACTTCCTATGACAACTCAGAGCAATTCCTTCTGTTTGAACATTGGTGTAGATGCACTTAAGGTTGCTGGACTTAGTGCTCTCAACTTCAGAGAGAGTACAAAAAATCATGAACAGTCAAAGACTTGTTGACCTGCTGAGGCACTGGATGCTGATTTGCCTTATCTTTTGTAATTGCAGTGTAAAGAATCAATTTCTATCCGCTAACTTTTCATGATCTAGTCACAGTAGAGTACAGGAGAGCCTTTCTGTGCTGTTCCATAGCTGGCCTAAATGCATGTACAAAGATCTGTTCCTGGTGCTGTTGGCACCTTTTGTAGATGTGTAGGTGGGTTGTCAAGAAGAGGGTAACTCTCTTTGGCCTAACAGGAGCTGAATTGCTAATACCTTTGGTTTCCTTTGACAATCCAGGCAGTGCAAGTGCTCCTGTGCAGTGCATTTGACTGAGGATGTTGCATTCTTTCTATCTTCATATTAAAAACAGACCAGTAATTTAATAGCTTTTTTTATTATTGTTTAAAAGGCAAGTGACATGGCATTTGTTGCTAAGCAGGGAGACAAACTATTTGTAGTTCCTGTGGGTGAGTTAAACCTAATAGTTCAAACTACGTTTTCCTCAATATCTCAAAATTCACTTGGCTTCCCATGTTACTAATTATTTTTCCACCTCAGATTCAGCTATTTTGTTTCAGGCTGCAGCAAGTATTGTGTCCAGTTCTGGGCTCCTCAATTCAGGAGAGATGTTGAGGTGCTGGAACTTGTCCAGAGAAGGGTGACAAAGCTGGTGAGGGGCCTGAAACACAAACCCTATGAGAAGAGGCTGAGGGAGCTGGGGTTGTTTAGCCTGGAGAAGAGGAGGCTCAGGGCTGACCTCATTGCTGTCTGCATCTACCTGAAGGGAGGCTGTAGCCAGGTGGGGGTTGGTCTTTTCTGCCAGGCAACCAGCAACAGAACAAGGGAACACAGTCTCAAGTTGTGCCGGGGGAAGTATAGGCTGTTAGGAGGAAGTTCTTCACAGAGAGAGTGATTGGCCAATGCCAGGGTGGTGGAGTCACCATCCCTGGAGGCGTTCAAGAAAAGCCTGGATGAGGCACTTAGTGCCATGGTCTAATTAACTGGATAGATCTGAGTGATAGGCTGGACTGGATGATCTTGGAGGTCTCTTCCAACCTGGTTGATTCTAAGATTCTATGAATACAAAATGTAGCTTTATTACCAGGGCCAAAAGACCCCAGACCCAAAGAACTCTGCATCACATCAAGGATGCAGCCTTTCTTAAGCAAGAGTAGCAAAAGTATCACTTCCTCTGGTTGTCAGGGGTTGCTTGTAGCATCTACAAGGTGAACAAGGGAGGTGAATCCTCTTCTTTCCCTTCTGGAATGAGTAAGTTCTGTTATTTGAAAACTTATTGATTTCTATCATGCTAAATATACAATAGATTCAGGAGACTTTAATCAGCAGCGAATCCATAGGCTGGTGTTGAGAATTGCAGAAAACTTAAGCATTAATTTAATTTTCTTTTTAGAAAGCATCATCCAGGCATTAATTAAGTCTCTAATTAGGCATCCTATTATGCTTTGCTGTAGAGACATTAGAGGCCAGGCAAGTGTACTCTATCAAATCAATAGGAGTCTTTGCACTGATTTCCGTGGAATTTGAACGAGTCTTAAAGGAATCAGGAGTTTTGTGGCGTTCACAAAGAATTAGATTCCAGATATCTGATCTACTCCAATATCTTCTTTTCCTTTCCCTCTTCAATGGTTAGAGAATGCACTCTTAGGGAAAGAAAGGTTGGAGTAAAAATATATCCAGAACAACAGCTTAATGGTTCAGTTGATCTGTGCAAGTTCTGTTTTCATTGATAAGAAATTTAAATTGATAATGATAAAATGGACACAAACTCAAGGAGTCATGAATACATGTTTTGAATTTGTGATTTTATAGCCAAGTTGAAGGGGCAGAATTGGAGTGACCTAAGGGTAGGCATTCCTAAAGATAAAACTAACAAGCAACTTCCAAATAGTAACTTGAGACATTATTTATAGATATAATTTATAACCGAATGTCAGAAATGTAACCTCACAATAATTAAATGGGATTATTCATAGAGCAAGAGTTATACAGTAAGGTCAGAGCTGAAATATGGAAATAATATATTCTGTGGTTTTACAAGGTCCTAGAACACCTCAAAATATAAATTCACATTACCTCTAACCAGCCTTCTGTGGAGCTGCCACTGTCGTGACCTTCTCCCAAGAAGACCCTGTGAAGAAAGGGATGCTGCAAGAGCTAGGCATGCAGGAGTTTAGCATCACTCTTGGGGGCTACGCCTCAGGGTTCTCACAGAAGCCTGGGTGACAAACATGCTCTATAGAAGTTTGTGAAGACTTGTGATGATTATCTCATGACCCATTGTCAAATTGATATGCCAAGTACCCAACTTCAATCAAAAGAAGCAAGTGAGTCTCATAAAGGTAACATTATTTAATTATTCTTCTCCTCTGAAAGTAAGAGGAAGTGAAAAATGCAGTGAGCAAAGGCAAGTGGAAAATGCAGCTGAGCATAGATCAGGTTCTGTCATTTCACTTGTGCATAACGGTAGGTGGCAGTCTTACTAGTTTGAGTATCTGATTGAACTTCCATTTCTTATTGTGATAGAAGGTCGTCACGTGTTTTGTCCCTTGTCCACTTCTGTGTCCAGAATTTCACAGTATCATTGTGGTCAATTAATATCAGGGGGTGTTTTTGTCACAGATGTTTCTGTGATCAGGCCACGTTTCAGTGAAATTGGCAGTTCTGGTGCTGAGCTTTACTGTCTGTCCATGTTAGCTGGCTTTGCAAAAGAAGTCTTTGATTCCTTCCAGTTAGCAATTTTTTTTAATAAATAAATCGATAAATATAAGTATTCCTCAGTCTCCTTTTAGCAGGGAAAATCCAAGCAAGAATGATTTTAATAACTTTTGATACCCTTTATTAGTTTCTTCTGACTTTTTCCTGAGGCTCTCCTGGCTTGAGGGATAGGCCAAGGGACTTGGCATATCCTCAAGAACTTCCTTTGCTCAGATACTTAGCAACTTACTGTAATTAAAAGCTGTTCCTGCTTTTTCAAGCAGCTTAAACTGCATAGATAGAGCAGCCAGTGGGAATTTAAATGCCAAAGTGCATTAAAGAGATGGGTGTCTGCAGTTCATTGGATAGGTCTGCAGGATCTATGTGCAGACTGTGGCGGGGAGATGCCTGTGTAGTGAAAGTAGATCACTTGAACATTTCCAAATTAGGCTTTCTGACATGATTCTGTCTACTAAGGGAATATCTGCAGAAATAAGATTTTTCTCTTCTTTTTCTGTTTCCTGGAGGAAAGCGAAAAGAGAGGAGAGCAATCTGAAGCCAAATACTGTAACTTCTGTACTTAATTGAAATTACTGCCAATATCTGTTGGTGGAAAGAAGACTTGCATCTGTCTGGCAGTACTCTTGTCATTTGCACGGTGCTAAAACATGGTAGGAAGTCAGGACTATTGTTTGGTTGGTTGTTTTTTAGGATTTAAAAAGGAAAGAGTCTTTTAACTGTTTACACAATGAATTTGATAACCATCACACTGCCTTTCCTCAGATATTTGGCAGCTTTAATGAATTTCTCAGATGTTTCATTTTCCATGTAAGTGTCAATTATCAATCTAAGGTAACAGAGGGTGGTTTAACATCAACTGTCAAGGAAGCTTATAAAATTATCATGTCAACACTTGCTCTTCCAGCAGAGTTTGAGAAAGATTACAAGAAAATGATATTGTCATTTAATTAAGAGTGTTCATGCTAATATTTTGCTATTAGACATTACTTTCTCTTCATACTAGCAAGTACCAGCTGTCATTTTATGGTGCCATCAGTTTGTTCCTTAAATGGCCTGATATTTCAGGTAATAAATTGGAGGAGGGCTTTGTGCATAAAGAAGTGGTGATACTTCTCACCCTTCTAATGATACCTTAATGCAATGCCAGTGAAGATTTCAGACGCATTTGGCTGTGCAGATGTTTTAGATGTGATTTCCTATCCTTTTTCAGCCATCTGTGGAAGGAGCACCAATACCTTAAACTAACATCTTTTTGAGGGACAGTTTCAAGTTGCCTCTACCTTCAGAGTTCCTACACCTTCTTCAAATCCTCAAGGTTATCTGTTGTTGGGTTCCATATTTAAATTTAGGTCTGAAAGCACAAATTCCTGCCATTTAAAACTCAATAAACAAGCAGAGCTATCTGAAGTACCCATACTCATTTGGATCAAGTGGCACAAGCATGGCCCTGTGAGCTTTCCTGGAGTAGCACCAAGTGCAGGTGTAGAAGACCTCCCTGCAGACTCATGTCCAGCAGGGTGGAGAGACCGGGCTCTGATTAAGTGTTAATCCAAATTCCACCACTACAGCAATCTCTTTGAATCTAGCTTTATATTCAGGGTCAGGATAATGAATGTTTCTTTCAGTAGTGCTGATTGGTCTTTGACAACGTTACTTAATGAAAGTTCTGTTTTCCCTACAGCAATAATAGTTTTGCTCTAGTCTTTTTTAGAAACATTTCTGGCTCCTCTCATGACTACCCTCAATTATTGTCTTTTACTCTGAGATTTGCATCAAACTAAATTCTGATCCCTCCAGAGTACTTAAGGGATGACTGAAGTGTTGCATGTGATGGTTCTGTCTTCTTTCAGAATCCAAATAAAAAGGTTCTGTCTGTGATTTTGCTGTAGTGACTGATTCAAATTTGCAAGATGGCAGATTTCTTGTCTGTCAACTTTCAGTCACTGAAACTGGGGGAGGGGATGTTTTGGTTTTTTTATCTTGTGATGTGTCTTTCTTTTTCATTGAGGAAGTAGGCATCTCCCTAACTCTTCCTAAGGAATTACTAAACTTTGCTTGTGCTAAAAACAAGCAGATTGATGTGGCCACAGTGCTGGAAACTAGAAAGCTCTATAAAGATATTTAAAACCCTCCTTTAAGAATTTGCAAACTAAATCGCAATGCAAAAGCATAAGCAAGTCAAGGAGGATTTGATGTGATTCAGAGTGAACCAGCATGACAGAAGACTGTAAGTGGGTCACAAAAATGTTGTCAGGCATTGAAACAGGCTGCCCAGGGAAGTAAAAGATGTATAGGTGTGGTACCTGGGGACATGCTTAGAAATGGACTAGATTAATGTTTGGATCTGATGATTTTTACAGGTCTTTTCCAACCTAAACATAATCAGTGTTGAGCATTTCTTTATTGGAGTCTTGAAGGATTGAATATTGAACAGAACTTTGGATCTGGGCAAGATATTTGAGCACACAGAGCTGCAAGTACTCTGAGATCTTTCTGAACCACAACCTTATTCTTGGGAGATGCAGATTGTTCGAAGAACTCTCCCTCCTTTCTTCAACAAAAAGAAGTTTTGTTATGAATTGTAAATGGTTAAAGCCTCAATAAATCAAACCACACACATCTCCTCAAACCTGGAGAGGCACACACATTTGTTAGCTCCCTCCTCGTTACTAGAAGGCCATTTACATCTGGCAGAATCTGCCCTTCAGTTTTTAATTAATTTTGCCCTGGAGATTTTTTTAATGTTATGCAAGCAGGAAGAAAGAGATCAGACCCTGCTACATACTTAATATATTATCTATTGTTACAGGTACCTAGCAAAAATTAGTAGAACTGATTTGAGTCATCGGATAACTAGGGTTGGAAGGGACCTCAGGAGGTCGTCTGGTCCTGCTTAAAGGAGGGTCAGTTTTGAGATTTACATGCTTCCATGTCTGGGGTATTTTTACACTTCCCAGCAGATCACAGGTTAATTTCAGTGAAGTGATCACTTCACCAAGTGTCAATCATTTCTTTAGAAATTCAGCTATTATCCCTTTTATATTCTTTTAATTCATGGGTTAACTATGGGAGCTCAGTAATGCATAATACAATTCTGTAGTCCTTTAAAATGTTAGACTCGTTATTATACCACCTCCTAACTTTCCTCACAGTTCCAACAAGTGCCAGAAATACAATTGTTATGATAAGTTATGGATCCCCAATGGAGGCATTTAATTTCATGGTATGTTAAAGGCTATAACAGCCTATTAAAACAGGGAGGGGAAATCTTACCAAAAAAAAAGAGAGAGAGAGAGAGAGAGAAAAGGAAAAAAAAAAGGCTGCAGAATTAAATGCTCAGTGGCATCTCTCCAAGAGCCATTTATCAAGACCCAGATCTAAGAGATAAGAGGTTTTTTGAAGTAATGCATTCTATAGGGGCTAACAATGACAATGGTGTGGCCAGTTTTTCCTTCTTAGCAAACATTGACTACCGTTTCTAATTCAGAGGAGACAGCAGTGGCAGCTAAAGAGAGACTAAGCGTATAGTGGAGTGTGTATGAGATTTTGCTTTCATTATTTGTAACTAAAATAGCCCAGGACTTAGGACAATTAATGATTCTGCTCGTGTGTGTGATTATATTGGTGTACAAGCCTGTGAAGGCTTGCTCAGTGCTTAAATTTGTTCACATAAATTGTCCCTTTGGCTTCAAAATGTGGATACAGCCCTCATGTTTGTGCTGGCCTTTTGGAAGCTTTCAAAATGCATTTATCCCTGTGTGAACCTTGAACAGCACTCATAGGTTTGACTGAGAATCTGAAAATACATCCCCATGCCAATAGAAGTGGCAGAGCACAGCTGCTTGCTTTTCAGCTCTGAAACCTTTGGGTTTTGTTTGCAGCTGTCTGTCATAAGTACTTGCTTTGGAGAATGTAAATAACTAAAGATGAAAGGTGATTTTTGTATAAGGGAAAATAAGTAAATAGATGGAACCTTTACTAAACTCACCACTCTGTTTGAGTACCACTTGTAGTCAACAGAATCCTCTCCACTGGCTTTAGTAGAAACTCTGCTGATCCCTGAACTGTAGCTACCAGTGCAAATCCTACAGAATCCTATAGCTGCAGGATTCCAGAATCTTGAGTAGAATTAAGTATTAACTTCTACCTACTTGGTATCATCTGGGACTCAGTCACAGAAGGTATTAAAAAGCAGAGTAGAATAAAAGAGTAAACCCACAGCCTGAAAAACACTGGAGTGCTTCCTTGCCCCTTTCCAGGAGTACATATCTATTGTCTTTTATTATAAGTATCTCATAATAGCATCGAATATGGGCTGAGAGCTTCACAGTCTGGAGCAACATAGAAGCCATGGTTAGGAAATGTCAGCTAAATTATAAGTGAATAAAATGGGGACCTGAGGAAA
The DNA here is from genome assembly GCF_015220805.1 of Pogoniulus pusillus. Taxonomy (NCBI): domain Eukaryota; kingdom Metazoa; phylum Chordata; class Aves; order Piciformes; family Lybiidae; genus Pogoniulus; species Pogoniulus pusillus. Next base: position 13,456,743 of record NC_087276.1, on the reverse strand, counting down.
GATCAGGTGTAATTCATAATTGGAAATCAGATAATATCACCAGGTCAATTTTTTGACACATCCATGATGTCTTGGAGATACTACAGTGGCAAACAACAGTTAGTAAAGATTTGGTAAGTCAGGGAGTGTTGTAGAGCAAGTCCTTTGTCAGTTGCTTGGGAGAAAGTGCAAGGGAATTTGAAGGTGGGCAGAAAGTATATGGCTCATGTGAAAAGAAAGACCTTGGTCACCATCAGTGCATATAAGAGCCTCGAATATGAGGGCATGAAGGAATTTGAAGGTGGGCAGAAAGTATATGGCTCAAGTGAAAAGAAAGACTTTGGTCACCATCATTTCAATAAGAGCCTTAAATACAAAGGCAAACAGCCTCAATTTGGAATAAATCAGAGAGCAAATCGAAATTTCAGTAGTTAAGGTGGGAAATAATTTGTGGGTTTATCAGTGCAGAAGCTGTATGTATAGAGGGAATGTGGGGCTATGAATTGGAGGCAGAATGATTTAGTACAGCAGGATTCTTTTGAGATTATAATGAGCTTCTGCCCCTAAATTAAAACTTTTCTTTAAAGATTTTGAATCCAAAAATAACTATCAGGGGAGTTTCACAGAAGCATTAATTACTTTCGTTCCTAAATCTGACAGTGATCCAAATTCATGTTCCAACTACCATCCCTTTTCCCTTATAAATTAAGGTTGCAGAGCTAAATTATTGGCTTCAAGGACTGCAAAGGCAATTTTCTACATCATATCTCATTCCCAAGTTGAATGTTATACGTAGATTATGCACAAACAATGTGGAAAACTGTTAGAGCAGTGTCCCTTGAGCCAGTAAACTCTTTGTCTACTGAACAGCATTTCCTAATGGCAGAGTAAAAGTGACTGCCTACAGTGACATAGTCTCTTCTCTAACCCTCCATTGCTCTGCCTTTGGCCCATACTTGAGACAACATTTTTTCTCCTTTTTTAAAGGCCTACAAGGATGATGGTTTTATGAGTAGTACTTCTTCATGCTCCTCATTTATCCTTTTTCTCCTTCTTTTGCAAAGTGTTTTTGCTTAACATGTCTTACAAGACGTGAATGTGTCTTTAGAATCTCAGAATGGCCCAGGTTGGAAGGGACCATAGAGATCATCTGCTCCAACCTCCTCATCATGGGCAGGGATTGATTCCTCTCAACTACACTCAGCTACTCAAAGTCATCATCCAACCTGGTGTTGAACATCTCCAAAGAGGTGTCCCACAGCCAACCTGGGCAACCTATTCCAGAGTTTCCTCTCCCTTCTTTCTTAGATCCAATCTAAATGTATCTTCTCTTTCAGTGGTCACTAACTGTTTTTGTTGTTTGTCGAGTTGGGAAAAAACATTGGCTGCTTGTGTGGATTTTGTTTGACTAAAACAAGAAATTGATATCACTGTAATTCAAGGCAGACTCTGCATCCATGTCATGTGCTGGGTCATTTCAACATATTCTCTGCTTGAAATAGAGTATTTTCTCAGACCAAGATTAGTGCTTACACCTGGGGACAGATGAAGTTGCTGTCTCTTAATGTAAGGTCTAGTATAGCCCATGCTTATGTATGCTATAAGATTTTAATACAGAGGTTCATCAGACTTCCATTTGGTTTAGGTTGTTTTGGGGTTTTTGAGGGTGTTTTTCTTTGTTTGGGATTTGGCTGGTTTTGGGTTTTTTTTTTTGTTGGTGGTGTTGAGGTTTTTATTTGGGGGGTTGGGGTTTTTTTGTTTTTTGACATGCTAAATGCTGCTCTCAGTTCAAGTATAGGAATAAGGAAGCCACAAAGAATAACAACTGGATGCTAAGGAAGGGACCCAGGAATACACTCTTAATTTTCTTCTGTATTTGAACAGTGGAGAAATATCTGCTTGCTTTTGTCTGGGCCTTCTGCACTACTGCAATGCTGGCAGATCACCTGGGTGCCCTGATAACTATACCTGCACTTCATCTCTCTGTGTGTGTTCCCTGGCAGTGAGCCTGTTGAAACCAGTGTCTGACTGAAATATGCCTTGGGGTAAAAATTTGGCCTTTTTTTTTTTTTTCTCTTTCCCCCCTTGTGCTCAATTGCATCCACTCTGTTTCTTTTGTTAGATGTTGTGATTGTACAAATGTAATTAAAATATCATGAACCTAAAAGGCCTGTGAAAAGGCAGTATCAGCTTCTTAGGACTGCTTACCTTGGCATGGCACCAGCTGGGTTGCATTTGCAGACCTAGAGCTGAGAAATAGGTTCTCTTTGTAGCAACTAAAGCTTGGATTTAGCTGAGCTTCAGGTGGGCATAGACATCCAAGTAAGCATTGTTGTTTGTTACTGTTTATGATAGAGGGTGGGGTTAAGACATTAACTGGTGCCTTGACCTGCTGGTTGAATGTGTGTGTATATAATCTTGCAGTCACTGTCTTCTTGACTTTACATAGAGGGAGGTTCTTGTTTTTCTGCTTTGATTGTATCAGCAGCTGAGAACAGATTCTGGATGGTTGATGCTGGAATAAATGTCAAAGTCAATAGATTAATTAGTCCTGTTCTGGGCTCCCTGATTCAAAAAGGATTGGGAACTGCTTGAGAGGGTACAGCCAAGGGTTATGAACATGATTAGGGGACTGGAGCATCTCTCTTATGAAGAAAGGATTAGGGACTTGGGGCCTTATAGCCTAGAAAGAGAAGGCTGAGGAGGGATCTCATAAATGCTTATAAATTCTTAAAGGGTGTGTGTCAAGACAGTGGGGCCATTTTTTTTTCAGTGGTGCCCAGTGACAGGACAAGAGGCAAGGGGCACAAACTTCAACATAGGAAACTTCCTCTAAACACAAGTATTACATTGAATGTAGTAATAACAATTTACTTTGAGGATAGTGGAGCACTGGAACAGTGCCCAAAGAGATGGTGGGGTTCCCATCTCTGAAGTCATTCAAAACCCACCTAGTCCTGTGCAACCTACTGTGGGTGGACTTGATTTTGCAATAGGCTTGGGATAGATGATCTCCAGAGATTCCTTTCCAATCCCTATCATCCTGTGATTCTGTGATTTAGCCTTCCCTAAATGCTGGTGCTCTCTGAGAGGTCTATCACTGTTTTTCTGCAAATATAGTAATATGAAAGTTAGTTCTACTGCTGGTGACCTCCTGTCATTTTCTAAGGAAGATATTCTCTGATTCTACAACAGGCATATTTTGAAACTACTGAAGAGAATTTGAAATGTTGAGATTTTTAAAGCTAAACTTGGTAGGATTGAAATAATTGGATCCTGGAATGCATCAAAAAAATGTGGGCTGTATTTTCAAGTAGATGTACTTTAGGTAATACAATGAAGTGTTTAATGCAAAAAAATATATATATACATATAAAACTTATATCTTTCACCTTTTTCTAACCATTTGGTCTTTCATCCACTTGTGAAAACTTTTAATATTGAAGCTTTGAGAAAAATGTTTCTGTGTAATTTAGGCTCTATTTAATCGCTCTGGAAGACCCTCACAGGCCCTGAATGCTGTAACAGTTTAGGATACCAGCAAACTTGATTCCTGGGCTTGACTTGAGTCTATCAAAGTATACTGAATCAGATGGCAGAAATCTTCACAGTATCACCAAGGTTGGAAGAGACCTCACAGATCATCAAGTCCAACCCTTTACCACAGAGTTCAGGGCTAGACCATGGCACCAAGTGCCACGTCCACTCTTGCCTTGAACTGCCCCAGGGACGGCTACTCCACCATCTCCCCGGGCAGCCCATTCCAGTGTCCAATGACTCTCTCAGTGAAGAACTTTCTCCTCACCTCCAGCCTAAATTTCCCCTGGCACAGCCTGAGGCTGTGTCCTCTCGTTCTGGCGCTGGCCACCTGAGAGAAGAGAGTAACCTCCTCCTGGCCACAACCACCCTTCAGGTAGTTGTAGACTGTTTCAGTACAAAGTTTTTTTTCTGGTTCAGTGTTCTTAGAAAGGGAAATTGCTAGCAGCCTGCTGCCCAAACTGTGCATGAGTGCCCAAGCTCCTCTGGCCACTGACTTCTGAGTTTTCTTGTTTTTCACCCAACTCTTCACCCTTGCTGTCCTTTGTTCCACTTTGATGTGCAGGTGGAATGGCAGAGCAGTTCACTGCAGCATACATACTTGCTATTTGGGAGCCAGTAGGAAGAAGAAATAGCTTGGGATCTTCAGCAAGAGGAGAGGGAAAGGCTTCTGTACCAGATCTCCCATTCCTGGCAAACAGCTGGCTGTAGTTTTAATAATGAGCTGTCCATAATTGGAGTGTATTTAATCCAAGTTCACACACATGCACTAAACTTGCTAATTGGGGATTTCTCTTTATAATAAGCACTTTACTCTTGCTTTTTCAAGCAATGTTACCATGTTGATACAGCAGAGAGAGTGCACCTCGCTACATGAATGCAGCGAGCAGGCCCCAGTGCATGGTAATTTCTGAGGAAAACATATGGTAAGAGTAATGGCTGAAGTCTGTAGACAGCTTGCCTAAATTACAGTGCATCCATTGAAACCAGGACACATGCTAAGCCGCTGAAAGCAAAGAGATGTCATTAAAAAATGATTCATATACCTTTGCCTTAATGAGTGCTCACACTTGAGGATTGCCAATTGCCTGATCAATAGCTTTGCTGCTGCACAAGGCAAAATTCTTTGTACAAGTGAAATATTTCCATTACAAAAGTGTGGGAGTACATATTTTCTCCTTAAAGGAATTTGAAAATAATATTTAAAAAATATATTTCTGAAACCTGCCTCTATTTGAATCGAGTAAATAAACAATCATGCAGTGCCATATGGAGCAATTTCATAACAGCACATGGTGAGGTTCTAATGAGTTTTACCATACTGTGCCTGACAGGTGAATTTTCAGCTTTGATTACAGGAGGCCAAAAATAATTCATCCAGGCCAATAAAGTTTGATTTAGATAAAACTCGATTATTTTTGCTATCGGCCATTAAAAACTGCTCTATCCTCATTTTGGTTTTCAGGCACATAGCCTGGCAACAAGCAGTAATGGGTATTTATTGGGCTATCAAATCCACAGAGGCTTGTTTATTTATCTGAGTACTGCAATTGTCAATATTTTGTAGTCCACTGACTGCTGCCTTTAAAAGGGGTCATCTTTAGGAGCTGTTTTCAAGCTCGACTCTTAAACTTTCAAAAAGAACTTTGAAGTTATTATTAGGAATGCAGTACTTAGAAACTCTGTTGTGCCAGGCAGGGTGCAAGCAAAGGAAGAGGCACACAGAAGATGTGTGGACAGTCAGCTGTGCTTATGAACGAGCCAAATCATCCCCAAAGCAGGGGCAGCCAGGCTCAGAGAGCCTGCAAGGACTGCCCCTCCACTGCCTTAATGGCAGCATGATCTCTGTTCACAAGATAGATTGTGCTTTTGAAGGATTACAACGTGAAGCAATGTAGGTGCTGCTGTGGTCAAAATGAGCTAGGTTCTGTCTACTTCAACACAGCATATCTTAGAACTGTCAGAGGTAGGTCCTTTAAGGAAGGCTTAAAAGTTTTATATTGAGCCGGTGTCATAAACTGCTGCTACCTTAGATCTCACCCCTACTCTTGTGATGTTATGCCAGGTTATATGATCAAGACATTGAGCATTTATGGCTTTTCACAAATCTGGCAAACAAGTAGGCATGCCATTTCTGCATAGCATGTGGCTTTTTATGCAAAACTTCATCTCTGACCTTTTTTTTCTTACTCTTGGTTCAATTTCTCTCTGCCCCGGGGTTTGATACAGTGAAACTTAATTATGACTCCTGTTAGGCCCCTTGTGGGGTTTGACTCTTTACATACATCTACAGAAAGAAGGTGACCTTGAAGACATGTCCCCTATCAAATGGCACCTCCTTTTTCTTCTTATTCTTTCATCAGAAAACCTCTTTAAGTGAGGGACAGTTAAGAATTCCATAGGAATAAAAATTACATCAAGTGAAATCATATTTACTTATTGTTTCTTAATAATAATCTTGGGATTCCTGCACAAGGAATTCAGAAATCTTTGCCTAAAATTGGGATACCTCTGAACCCCAGATTGGAAGTTTAAGGTGCAGATGCATTGCCAAAGATGCTGAGATTTAGGCAGATGTTTTAGGTCCCACCTCGGTGAATAAAATTAAAGAGGCTTCCAATGATTTACAGAATTCACATGAGAATGATTTGGGTACTCATTTGAAAGTATCACCAGTGACTTGCAAAGACTCTTTTTTTCCCCATTCATGAGCTGTGTTGCAGTTTGGTGTCTTACTTAAGGATTAAAACCGTAAGATAAGCGAGGAGCTATGAAATTAAACCAGCATATAACTGAGTCAATCTTAGGTAGTATCTCTGAGGTAATTAAGAATGGAGCAACACAGTGATCAAATCAAGGTTGCAATTAAAACTGAATCAACAGATCAGTGGGTTCAAATGTGCAAATTGTCGTATTAATGTAGCAGGTAATCAAGTAGAATTAAGAGGTTGGCACTGGAGAGAATATCTCTTAGTTTGAGTCTTGAATTGCAGGGAGAGATGGGGGACAACCTGTTTTCTCTTAGCCTGAGGCTCAACAGCAGTGATCACTGACCTAGGAAAGAAACACACGTGTTATCTTTCTGATCCTAACTTTACACCTAGTGTTTTTTGCTGTATTTGTGACAGTCTGGGTTTGGTTAACTTTTGTAGATGTGCCTTACCCAAAATGATTTCTCCTAGTTCATAGTTTTACAGATTTACTTGTTCTTACAGGTTATTGATCCCTAGAACACTGTGGACTCCATTGGTGGTTTTAACCATCATCTCTATGTTTAAATTAGGCAAAATGTCAATGTTTGGGCTGTCTGTTGATAGCTTTTATTACTAATGTAGCTTTAAGTCCGTTTCTGAACCAGAATACAATGAATGAGAGAAGAGGAGGCAGTCCTTTTTCCCAAGTCTTACAGCTGAAATATCATGTCATAAAAAGTAATTGGGAAATCTCAGGAAGCAAGGTAACTGAATCGTGTGAGCAGACAGAAGATACTCAATTGTAGGGTGATTTGGGTTGTCAGAGCAGACAACCTCCAGTTCTGGAGGTTCAAAAAGAATCTGTAATAGTCAAGCATAATCTAGGTGTAAAAATACAGGAAGAACTCTAACTCAAGATTTGCACAGGATTCAGCCACTAGTAAGGGGTACGTGGGATCTGTGGTGAGATGCCTGAACTGATCATCTGGTTAAGGAAATGAGATTAATTCATGTGGATGTGCTAAAATATGTGGTTCCATGAAGAGCCTCACTTACAGAATGTGCAGTTCCTGTGACACTGCTGTCTGTGGCTCCTTCAGCATCTTGTGCTGTACTGGGGCTCAGAGGGAACTTTTCCCTGAAAAGAGAGATCTTCTGCCAGGGTCAGTTTAGTCCCTTCTCCAAATCTTTGAGAATGCTCATATATGAGACTCCACCATCCTATAAATTTAACTAAAAGAGGTTGTAAATCTCACAAGTCATTGGAGCTCGATAACATAAGGCTTGTCTCCTTAGGCAAGAACAACAAGACCTTTTTACATATTATTGAAATAAACTCTCTTCTTGAGAGTAGAATGTAGGAATTCTCTATAGTGCATTAGAAATGCATTGCCAAATAGGTTATTTTCAAGGTTGTGTCTTTTTTGTTGGTTGGTTTTGTTTGTGGTTTTTTTTTTCCCCATTGATATAAAAGAGTTGTCACCATAAAGGTAACTCAGGTGTGCCTGTTTAGTATGATAAACTTGCTTTGCCTTTCCTGTGTTAATGGGGATGGCCTTTTGGAAAGACTGTAAAATGATTATGTGGAAAAAAGAAATTGTTTAAAATTCAGCATGATCTGGGGAGTTGGGTTATGCTTCTCCAGTCTAAACTGATGCCTACAAATCTTGCCATCTTAATTCAGAGACCAGATGCAACACAGGTCAATTTAATTTCATTACTGTCAGAAGGTCTTCTGAAAAGATTATAATGTTCACAAGGCACTGCCCGCCACAAGGTGATGCCACATGAGGAGAGTTCAGCAGGGACCACATGCTGGAGTGAAATTAATTAACCCATGTCAGCAATGAAGAGTTTAAAGCAGGCCAGAACTTCTTCCATTGCTTACCAGAGTCAAAGTAATAATCAGCTCAAATTCTTTACAGATAATTGTTAAGAATCAACACGTAAGAAATTAGATGGGGAGGCTGGGTCATTGTGGGGGATTTGTTTTGGTTTTAAATTGGTGGACATTGCAGCCAAAAGGGAATACTGCAAATGAACGAGTAGGCAATTTGTATTTTCCTTTTTTTTATCCAATGGTAAGTGCTTGCTAAGCGTAAGCTAACAGAAAGGCAACAGAAGCACTGGATTGCCCATGATATCTAATTTTCAAACAGACATAAATACTACAGAACAACTTGTCATTTTAAAAGGGTAAACAGAAAAATCATATAAATTAAGTGACATTTAAGAAGTTCAGGGTTTATATCACAGCCACCAGGGAAATCAGACCTAAGGAAGAAATGTTTCTTTAGAGCATTGATGTAATCAGGCTTAGGAGAGAGATTTTTTTTTTTCCCCTAAATGATTGTCCAAGTAATTTAGAAACATAATTTTGGACTTAGATTGTCACAAAGGATTAACTGTTTCTTTTTAATTATGGCCCCTGCATTTGGAATTCATTTTTAGGTTGATTGAAAATTAGTTCACTAAAGCAGTAAAAGGCTAAATGCAATCAAGTGACTGTAAGAAGTAAAAAGCCCCACCGAGGCTCTGCTTTTTTGAAAAGAGAAGAAATAATGGCATAGAAGCAAAGATTATTTGGGGTCTTTACCTAAGGGTTCATGAGACCAGCAAAGCCTGTACTGGGACAGAAGAATGCTTTGATCACCTCCTAAGGTCAGTCTAGAAAACATTCTATCAAGCTAAGTCTGTCAAATGTTAATGAGTGTCTTTGCAAAAAGACTGCCTCGCTCTGGAAGAGAACTAGAGGGGATGAGTTAAGTGTGCAGTGTTGTCTGTGGCTAACTGGAAAATACCTTGACAGCAGAATGATATTTGAGCTGTTCAGGGATGCTCAAGGCCAGGCTCTGCTTAGGCTGGATGGTTTGGGACTAGAAGGGAGAAAAGGGAGTCTCCTGTTAAAATTTTGAGAGGATAAGTATAGTATGACAGGTGTTCCCCTGAAATTATTTGGGTGTTAATTTGCACCCCATGTGCAACGAAGCCTGAGAGAAATCTGTCTCCTCTACCCTTTCACAGCAGCTGGGATACACCCTGGTGTGCAGTCAGGCTTTTGCTCTTGAGACCCTTGCTGAAGATGCATACATGTTCTGGGGCATGCCAACAGAGATGGGCTCTTGCTGTAGCTGACCTAAGGCATCCCTTTGGTATGATAGTGAGGAGCAGCAAGGCATCCAGAGTGTGTACTTCTTGCATGGCTGGCTCTGAGTGCAGGCTGGAGCAACTGCTGTTACACGGTATAAATGCTGCTTCCTTTTCAGTCTGCAGCTGGATGCTGCTGTATCAACAAGCAGATGATGAGAAGAGCAAGCAGGGGGAAAGGTCACCTCCCATACTGTCACAGCACATCAAACAGCTAGCTGATATTTCTAACTCACAAGTTGCAGGAATTCATTGTGCTTATCTCAGAACAGTGTTCTGCACACCAGACAGCAGTTAGGGCCTGTCCTCACTGCTAGCATTTATCGTGTTAGAAGATGACCTTTGAAGGATCAAGTTACCAAACACCATTCTGGCCACAAGTTTTCAATATGCATTGCCAACAGCTAGGCTGTAATACAGTGCTGTGCCAGCTTGCTTAGCCCATACAGGACCACAGCTTGACCTCAATGCAGAACATGACCCAGTCTTTGCTGTATTATCCAATTAGTCAGAGTCGTTAATTCGCCTCTTTAAGGTCTTGTTCTAACAGCAGACAGTCTTATTGCCAAGATAATCCCTAACATTTTACAAACATAGCATTATAGACAGTTCTGATGAAAGGCAACCTCAGGGGGGTTAACTAATCCTCTCCCTATCCTAAGGCAGGATCAGCAAGACATTTAAGCTTTTCATGAAAGATATTTATCTAACTCATCTTTAAAGAGACCCTATAATTCTGGGGAGAGGGCTGCCTTATAAACCCTGCCTCTTGCCCTTTCTTTTCAGCTTCTCTTTTGGTTCTCTTTTGACTCATTCCATCCACCAAATATTTGATTGCAGGTAGTAGAAAGAATACATTTCTGCACTGCCTATAAGTTATTCAATATCTCTTAACAAAAGATGAATGGTTTAGAGTCAATTAATAAGCTGAGGCAACTATAGTAACTTCCACTGGTGCATTAAGAGTTGTATATATCTATACCGTACTGATATACCTTATACACCTACAATCTGAATGTTCACTTAGAAATAGACTCAAACCCACATTTAATAGAACTAGTGCTCAAATAAAAAAAAATATCTTAGAGCCTTTCAAACTTGGTTTTCATTATTTTTTTAAATAAAAGCAAAAAATACCAATTTTGTAGGCTGTTGTCTGAAGAACAGACTGCACTTCCAGTGTTCTCAGGGGCATTTTACAGACAGATTTTGTGCGGCAGTTGTATTGCCATGTTTAGGAAGTGGAGCTGTGATCTTTCCTGGTCCTTGTTTGCTTTCTATCAGCGATGTGTCTGACTTAGATTTGTGATGCTCTCATATACAAATTATTGGGATGTCAGCAGAGCAAGTACAAGCTTTTTCTCTCCTAAAAGGTTTCATAAAATGTTACACAAGTATCTGCTGCAGATGGAGTTGGTAACACTGTTTACTCTTACAGTAGTCCAGCAATTGGCATTTTCACTTGCCAGGTTTTAATTATTCAAACTAAAACTTTTTATGCAAATATTTGCTTCAGGCTAAATGTTCTAGAGAACATTCAGGAAAAACAGTTCAGCTGCATCCAAGAGTAGAGAAATCTGAGGAATGGAGATTAGCTTTTCCTCATGATAAACAAAACATTTAAATGTTTTAATTTGAAAGGTTTGTTTGCTCATTGTTTAACAACTGGCAGGGAGATTTGATCTAACATCAGAGATCTGTCTTCTTCAGCTCTTTGAAAACACAAGACAAGTTTTGGAAATGCTCAACCTGGCCATGCTCAGTGACTGTGTGTTGGAATAGAGTCACTGAGCTCTCCAGGCACCTTCTTCTGTTGGCCTTTGAGGGATTGTGCAAAGTCGTGGCTATCTATAACAACCCTGTTCCATCTTCCAGGGGATCATCAGAATCCACATGTGCTTTCTGTCTGTCTAGTAGATATCCATAGGGCCAGAGCTGATCTTTCTTTATTCTAGCCCACAGATAAGCTGCTGGGAATGGGCACCGTGGTTCATTCAGCATTTCTCAGAGGGGTGAGATGTGACATTGCCAGGTTACTGAATGGGCCCCAGCTATGTGTGATCGCTAAGGTCTGGGTTGGCTCTCCACCTGAGCAGTGAGTTGCATCTTATAAATCGGCAGCTGGTATATATTTATACACATGGAGGGGAAAAAAAAGTTGCTTCAGAGACTTCCACCTGTTTACATTTGGCTCTTACTCCTTTGACCCACCTGCCCAGCAATCATCAAGCACTCAGCAGAGGCAGCCTTTGTTGGGATGAAGTCTGTTGGCAACAACTTGCAAAAGGGTCTGGTGAGGACATAGCAGGGATATGGATGAGTACATGCAGTAGTATTAAGCCTAACCATGCTCATCTGGTTGTTCTAATGCTTACTTGAAAATAAAATAAAATCTCTCTGGATTCAGTCCAGAAATTGTCTGTGTTGAGCATGCTGCATCACCAGACTGTAGGGACTGTGCAGGACTTACCCTGGCAGCTGGAAGAAGCAAATGCAAAGACAGTTACAGAGTTAAGCACTGAACCAGAGAACAGTGAGACAGTGAAACCCTCCCCGCTTCAAGCACTTGATCCCTTGTGATGATAACAGTCTGCTTACTGTTGCCAGACGTCTCATCACAGCCAGTGGCAGAAGTCTGTGCTATGTACCCAGCTCTCTGAGACTCCAGCTTGCATAGTCTTTCTTGTGAAATTTAGGACTGTTTTCCCATTATGGATATGAACAAAAATAGCCTCACTCAGGCTTGAAAAGGAACCAGCTACCTGGTGTCTCCAGACTTTTTCATGCTGGACTGTACAACCTTAATAACCCTCTGAATTATTTATTTTTCAGAATCTCATATAGTTCTCAACATCGATATCAAATTGGAACCATAGGGGAAATTTGGGCAGTAAGACACAGCAGCAATTACCCCCAGTGTTGCTCAACTACCTGATAGCTCAGCTAACCAGTTTTTACTCTACTAGAGATTGTACTGACTGACTGTGGCTCCAGAAGCTTCTTTTTCCAGTCTTTGGTCACCCTGATATGCAGAAACACTGCCTCCAGATCAAACTCCTGGTTGCTGACACACAGTGAACTCTTCCCTCATTTATAGTTCCCTAGCATGGAATTGCATGGCTGCAGGCATCTGGGTCCAGTCAAGACATTCATTACTTGGGTCCAGATTTATTGTCATTAGAGAAAAGGCTGTTAATTAGCAGCGATTCTGACAGAGAGCAATGTATAAGCTTTTCTTTTAGTGTGACAGCATTGCATTTGGAGTACAACACACTATAGACATTTCCTTCTTAAACTTGAAAATCATAGAATGCACTGGCTTGGAAGGGACCTCTAGAGGTCATCTAGTCTAACCCCAGGGACGTCCTCAACTAGATCGGGTTACTCAGAGAGCCACCGAGCCTGATCTTCAGTGTCTCCACAAACAGGGCCTCCACCATCTCCCTGGGCATCCTGTTTCAGTGTTCCACCACCCTCACAGTGAAAGCAAAAGCAATGATTTTGTGAATCGCTGCACATCACTGTACAAGTCCTTCTTTTTAACAAAGGAATACTGGTAAAAGTGCTATTTAAAAGATGAGCAGGATGGTACCAGTTTTACTTGCAGGAATCTGAGGCTCTTTGGGAGTCTGATAACTATAGATAGTGTCCATCTGTACAGCTAAAGGATATGGCTCTTCAGATAGTTGTTGTTCTTGGTAGGCAGAAATACCTGAAACAAGCAATTTTTTTGCTCTTCCATTGCACACACTAGAAGAAGACACAAAGTGGTTCTGTTTAAAGCTAAGGTGGGAGATGTTTTCAGAATGAGGAGGGCTTTTATGCAGAAGGCTTTTCTAGAACTGAGCTCTGAAAGCAAGTATGTCTTGTTCTCAGAGTGCAAAATTAAAGGGGTTACTTTAAGTAAATAAGCTTCCAATTTAGTCTGGAAAGGCTGTGGGATTTGGGTAAACAATTACAGAGTGTGCTTTTTTTCTTTTTAAAAGAAGCTCAGACTTATACTATTAAAGACCAAAAAGTACTTTTCTTACTGATGTACCTGCCAGAATGTGGGACAGGCTCTGTAAATGCACTGGGTGATAAACCAAGGAGTTTTATTCCAATGTATCTGTCTCCACAGTGTAATGTACGTTAGTATGTGTAATGACTGCGGGGACCGGGTAGTTGTGTGATAGCACACACAGTACTGTGCTGTTATCTTGTTTTAATTACATGCAACATTTTTCTTCAAAATGAAGAAAACGATAGAGACAATAATCCGTGAGCAAGCAGATATGTGGATGCAAAAGAGATGCCTACAGTATTCCTCTGTTGGTAGTACCAAGAAGAAAGGTCATGAAAAGCCCCATAAATAGCCTCTATTACCCAGAAAGAATGCCTCAGTAAGTGTCTGACAGAGATCCCCAGCTCCCAGCAGCCATTAAAGCAGACTTTCACTTTCAGACATTAGAACATAAAGCTCCTTAATGAAGGGAAGATGTTTTTAGTCAAATTGTTTTCCTTTAATATTTGTTTTCTCCACTTGAACAAAATGTATATGACAAATGACTGACTAAGCTTACAAGAAAGATCAGTGTTAAAATGGAGAGTTTGAATCAAAATTTGTTTTAAAATTCCCATTATGCTATTTAAATGGAAACAATCCAGACATCATTAAAATAAAGCAGGATTCCTTCAGGGAGAAATTATTTCTGGTTTGATTTCTGTCAAAATGACTTTGACTTTCAGAATACTTTTACCAAATGTTTTCCTGAGGCTTTGCCTTTGTGAAGGGTTTTTAAACAAAGGAACTATTTGCCACTAAACAGAAGTAATCTGATAAAAGAATGAATTCAAATTAAGTATGCTGCCTTTTTTTTTCTAATGGAAGAGATTCTTTATTATTTTATTTTGTTTTAAGACATGTCACCTAATCAGCACATAAATCTTCATAGAATTCATCTGACAACCTCATTAATTTCCTGTGAATATTGCAGTGTGAAGAAAAGAAGACCATAATTTCATGAAGGTAATTTATTCTAAAATCAGGTGCCTCGTATTTTCAGTTCCATGAGTTTGTGTTTTAATGAAGCCAGTCTCAGTCATAAATACATCCTTGTGGACACAATGTGGATATGCACTGATTCCGGAGAAGGCCTGATCCTGTGACTGTAAACCAGTGATGCCATCTGAGGGTATGAACAAATATAAGCTGCATGAAACAGCCCTCAGGGAGCTCTAAGTGCTTCTTTTATGTCACATTGTGGCAAAAGTGGCGTAAGGACTTTAATATTGAATGCAAAACAACTTTGGCAACATTATGGTCTTTGAGCAGTAAAAACCTGAGTGGATGCAACCTTGAATCCAGGTCTTCTGTGGAATCTCTCACTTTCCCCAACCTCTCCCTCTTCACATTCATCCTTTAAATGTTTATCCAGTATCTCAGAAGGTGAGTTTGCTGCGGAAAAGCATATCACCTAGGCCTTGACTGGCAGTTCCTTCATGCCTCCTTCCCTTATATTTGTGTAAACAGATCTGAGTTTTTGCAATAGTATGAATAGAAAAACCTTTTCCCATTTACGTTCTTGATGTTGTCCTTTCCTGTTTCGGTGCCTTGATGGAAACATAGCAACAAAGAGCAGATGTTTCTGCTGTCTTCCAAGCTCTTATAGGACTGAACTTGAGAGGAGAGGTGCTGAAGGAGGTCATCAGGTTCTCCTACTGTCACCCTGAGTGCAGAATTACCCCAAAGCTTCTCCCAGTGTGGAGATACTGTAATACTTCCCCATCTATTCTTTTTTGCCCTGCAGTGGAAGTGGTCATGTTCTGAGCTGTGACTCCATAGCATTTAGGCAACTCATCTATTTAATACCAGTGTTCTTTCAAAAGTCTGATGATGAAGCTGCTTGTATAGCATATATAATATTGTTGTCACAAGTAGAGGATAGGCTATTCATAAAACCCTGAAGCTTTGAAATAAATAGCTGTATGTTGCTAAGCTCCAGCTAGGGAAACTTCCCAGACTGTTACAGGTGGTGAGTGAAGATTTCAGTGAGGCATGGTTGATGCCATATTTCTATAGTTTATGTGTCTTCTTCAAAATTCCATTCACTTTTTGGTGTTGTTTAAAAGCTAGGTGGTCACAAACCCTTGCGACCATTGTAAAAGGTGCACCACAATCTCTTGGAGGGGGGGGGTGATAAATAAAGCGCAATTTGTGCAGAAATGTCTTGAACTCCAAGCAAATGCAAAGGAAGCCAGAAAAGTTTCAGAAATTTCCTATGCAGAGTGTATAGAGAGCATCTCTCAGACATGAGTTTGAGAATTGCTAATATTTGAAACCAGCCGATGTAACAAGGTTACTGAGGTGAGGAGAGAACTGCTGCCTGGAGGACATGTATTAGAGAGATCAGAAGATGTTGCAGGCAAGTTTCAATAGAAGTAGCTATTTTTTACAGTAATTTCATTGCAACATTGACCACTGAGAACAACCAGCCGTCATTTAACCAGTGCTGCAACTTCTTTTTCCCCCCACTTTTAATCTTCTAGTGGAGGCAGGAGAATAATACCTTTTTCAAGGTAAGTGTCTGATGTGTTACATCAATCACTAGAATTTCTTCTAAGATCCACATTATACTTTAAACCTTGACCTTAACAGCCATATCAGCATAATAATTTTTAGGTATCTGAAGGATTTAATACTTGATCATGAGAGAAGGTGTTGGGGGCTCCTTTTATGACCCATGGCAGGTAGGAATAGGATTCTTTTGCTCCCCCTTGCATTATTCTCCATCATGAGGCTTTTAAAGGCAAATAGCTGTGCTGCATGGGTGCAATCGTATCTGTATAGTAATGCTTTATTAAGAACTAATAACTAGTTTAGATGAAGAGCAGCTAAGCTATTTTGGAGAAAGTTGTTTGGTTTCCAGGCCAAGTGCAGCATGGAGAGCAGCAATAAAAATTTCATCTCTTTGCTCTTGGTCAGGGGGTGCTCTCTTAGCAAGTAACAGTATTCCAGGCTTGAAGGCTGTTGGATGTTTTTCAAGACTCAGAAATGAAAGTGGAGCAGTGGTGATTTTTTTAAACAGTGGTTTCTGTAATGCAAACAGATTAGATAATTGGTGACCAGTTCACTGCGTGGAGGCTATAGAACCCTTTTCAGATCTCAATGAGTTTTCGTCCTAGAGATTTCTTGTACCAGATCCATTAACCAACCACTCCTGTGAAGATGCTTGATGACTTTGCAGCCCTTTTTGAGGCAGAGTCAATCAATTCACATGTGAAGTTGTTTAGTAAAGAGAATTTACTCCTGCTGTCACAAGAGGTGATCAAAATTATTTCAATATTTGTCAAGATTTTATGATTTTAATTTGGGGACTGGAGAGGGTGTCCAAAAGTTTAAATATATTTAACCACAGCATTTTTAAAAATAAAGGAAAGCTTTTGAGGAACTGCTCAACTGTTATTTTTTCCTCTCCCCATCACAGGAGAAGGAGATAGCAAGTTTTTAAATGCCCAAGACATGCAGACAGTAGCTATAGTAAACATGATTCAGTAACAGGGACTGTCAGTGTGGTCTCAGTCATTCCAGGCCAAGATTCCTTGGGTTCAAGCTGGCCCTACCTAAATGAAGCAGTCTCTTGTTCAGTCAAATTGCAAAATGTGGGTCAAGGCTTGCTCATGAGCTCAGTGGATGTCTTTCTATTGAGATGTTGGCAAGGCTTTGATGTCGTAATCATATTCTTGCCATTGTGATAAATTAATTTCTTTGCAGTATTTATACTGTTATGTGAGGGGCAGCAAGCTCTCAGTGAAAATATTCCTATTTGGGGGCAGGGTAAAATTAGAATGTAATAGGTTGTTAATTCTTTCTGGAGTTGGGGTTACTGGTTCAGAAGTTAATTCTAAATACTGCTCAGCTTGACACAGAGTCAGGATACATTTCTTTTTGTGGAATGGCTCTGGAGTTAGCCCACAATATTACTGTAGTGTTAAAAAATGGATGTTTGAGTAGAGATTTCCATAGCAGAAAATGATTCTTTCAAAGCATGTATGGATGTGCACTGCATGCACTTTATAAAAGGAAGCTCTTTTCTGTTGTTACAATCCCCTCTGCTATTTCTAGCAAATATTTATTTGACTTGTAGGCTGATCCATTTCCATAAAGCTCCTCTGTCCTTAACAGTCATATAATGTAATTGTCAGGATCCCCAGTTTGTGACAAGGCATGGTTTTCCTGGGCTTTATCTTGTCACAACCCTGCTAAGGCATGAGACACGCAGAAGTAGATGAGTTGTGAAAGCAGAAAACCTTTGGTGCAGCTTTCCATTTTTAGATTTTAGTGATTATGGAAATTATAAAGTATATTTGTAAGGGCTTCTTTCTGCACTGGTTAAATGCTTTTTCGTGTGTTCTAGGACCTGTGTTGGTTTGAGTTTTTTTCAATAAAATAAGATACTTCAGCAAAGGTAAATTCAAGGGAGGCAAGGATTTAGCTTTAGATTTCATTTTATAATCAAACTGAATTATAATTACTCTTTCTGTATGGATGTCTTGAGTTGTGCATAGTACAATACACTTAGTTCATGCGACTTCTGCAAGCCCATTTGTACAAAGTAATCTTCTTTGTGGCCGGGATGAGAGCTGTGAGATGTGTGGTATGAGCTTTATCTCAGCATGCTTACAGACTGTGTTGGAAACCACAGGATTCCTCAATGCCTTTAATAAATAACTCATGTCACCCATCTATCAGCTGAATTATAGTGCACTGCATAAGCGAAGCAGTCAGCTGACCTGTTTATCTTCACACCCCCCCCCCAAACCCACCTACCAGCTCTATTCAGTGTGAGCGGAGTTAGAGAAGTTCAGGGGGGAAAAAAGAAGCCATTAATAGAAGAGAGGCAGAAGATGATGAATTAAGGGAGCCTCCATTAATTTTTCATTTTGACAGATTATCGTCTGTCAAAAGGCAGAGGAGATGTTTCTCGTACACAGTGCCAGGGAGCTCGCTCTTTGTAACACAGACTTATGTTTTTCGCATGAATTAGGTAGTGGGCACCAAAAGGATGAAAAATTCATGGCAATCTATAATTTACATGCTAGAAGATAAATAATGTACTAAATCCTGTCATTAAATTGGTCTTTCATTCTTTCTTAATTCCCCGGGGTGATGAATCTGACTCTGCACCAACATTTAGTATAAATTGATATTTTTAAATGTTTTTTGGGGGATTTTTGGTGGGGGGCAAAGCTGGTTACTTTTTTTTATATATATATATAAATAGCTCGAGCAGCACAGTGCATTGCCTTAGGCTGAATGATATGCCAGCCTATTAATGTAATAGTACATTAAGATTGATGTTAATTAATGTCAATATTAACATCACCTTTTCTAAACTGCATCTGAGACACACACCAAAAAAAAAAGGTAATAAATATTGTAGGGTTTGGTTTAATTAACTTTGAGGTTTGCTCAAAAAAAAAGAGAGAGAGAAACCTGGCATATTGTGAAACTTCCTTTCTTCAAGTGGTATTAACATGGATGAGTGGGGGCTCTTCATGTCACTTAATGTGTGTCAAGGGACACGACCTCATTTCAAACAAGTGTGGGTTTTTTTCAGATGAGACATTAGGGTAAGTGGAGCTTCACTGTGTATAATAAATAATAAAAACAGGAGCCTTGAAAGAAAATTCTAACAACAGTTGTATCGTAGGCTGGTTACATAAGGTGGAACCTGAACTTTGTCCCTTTTAGAAGGCAGAGTCAAAAACTACAGCTTGTACTGCACAGCTCGTACTGCATGGATGTTGCAAATTAGTCTCCTCTAAATTCATTCTTTAAATTCCTCCTCCTTTTTTTCTAGACTGTTGTGCCAGTACCTGGGGGAAAAAGGGGGGGAATTGTTTATTGCATAGTCACATGTACAAATGCACATGTATATTTGTGTAGGACACAGACTTGACCAAACTCAATCGCCTTCTGTCTGATCTGATGTTCACAAAACCCTGAAAAGGTTTTCCACAGAAACCAGACTATTTGTCTGCAACAGTTTTTCTAACAAATAGTAAGGACCCAAAACTTTAGTCCCCAGATGCTTAGGGTGGCTTAATTACCAGTGCAGGCCAGAGCTCTGTCAAAGTCCATGGCAATTCCAGCAGATGTTAGGGTTTACTTGGGTCTATGTTGGGAAATATTTGGACTCATGTCCCACTGACCTGCATTTTGAGGGAGGACAGGCTGAGGAAGGTGGGGTTGTTTAGCCTGGAAAAGAGAAGGCTCCAGGGATACCTAATGGCAGCCTTTCAGTTCCTGAAGGGGACTGACAAGAAAACTTCAGAAGGACTGTTTCCAAAGGTCTGTAGTGACAGGACTAGGGGCGGTGGTTTGGAATTGGAGAAGGAGGGATTTAGATTGGATGTTAGGAACAAGTTCTGCATGTGAGGATGATGTTACATTGGAAGAAGTTCCCTCAGGAAGTAGTTGAGGCCACATCCCTGGAGATATTCAAGGTCAGGCTAGACAAGGCTATGAGCAACCTGATCTAGTGGAGGATGTCCCTGCTGACTGGAAGGGGATTGGACTAGATGAACTTTGGAGGTCACTTCCAACCCAAACCATTCTTTGAGTCTATGAGTCCTACTTCAGATGGTTTCCATGGCCCTATGACAAGCAGAGCACAAATCAACAAGAGCAGCACACACAAGGCTATGTTATCCTGTTCAAAGGAGCCAACTGAACTGTTTGAGGTGGAGCAAATGACCAAATCCAATGCCGTGGCTGTTCCCATTCTATCACCTTGTGACTGTCACATGTTGTGAGATACTGGCAAGATCTTCAGGGGAGCTAATGTACCATAAGGCGTTTTAACTTGTGTCTGTAGATGTTTTTTTGGCTTCTAGCTTGCAGGAAATACCTCCTAATGAGTTGCCATAAAGAAAACCAAGCTGATGACAGACTGATTTAATGCAAGTTCATACCATTAATTTCTAGGGATTGGTAGATTGAACGAGGTTCCTGGAGAGTACTGCAAAAATGTTTCAGTTAATTCTAGCCATTATCTGGAGTAATGAGCAGTAGCTGATGTGCATGGCCTCCTTCTCATCATGCAGGGTTTGAGATGCAATACCTGAGGCTGGGAGGCTTTTACATTGAGCACAGCACCACACCATTATATAAGACCTGCCTCGTGTCATCAGGGCATAAAGTGTAAAGTGCCCCACCAGCTGTATCTTTCCCCATGGAGAGTTGGTAGCAGTGGTAGATGTCCCAGATGTTGAGTAGAGGCCCTCTGGGGAGTATCTGGCTGCCAGAGAGCTGTGAGCAGCCAAAACAGTTGTAGTCCTTACCTTGAATGCTCTTGGGAGAAAAACTGGTCACAAATATCTTATAGGCCAGTTTTGAATTCTGTGCGTTCACAGAGTCCCAGAAGATGGAATTTCTGATTCTTTTGCCTCTTTAGACTATCAGAGAACTGGAACAAGAAATGCTATTATTAAAAACACCTACTTTTCAAAAGGGTCTAAACCTGACAGTGAGTCTTAGGTTTCTAAATTACTCTTGTGGCACTGTTCTTAACTGTTGAAGTCACTCAGAACAGTGGATTTGGGGTTACTTCGTGATGTTTTTTCTGTTTTCATTTAATAATTGATCAAGATACTTTGTTTCTCGTCCTAATGCTTACTCATCAGATATCTGTCTATATTTTTCTGGATTTATGGAGAGAAATGTGTTTCTTCCTACAGTTATTGAACAGACTTGAAATTAAACACTGCATCCTCCCCATCTTCCAGCTCCAAGCCTTTTTTCAAGCACCACATTGCTCCCCAAACATTTGGGCTTTTGGGAACCCACACTAGTCTGCGTTTCTCATTGCTGCCAGCTGCTCTTGTAGCCAGAAGCCCACAGAGCTGCCAGACAGCACCCAGCCTTGCTCTCCAGAAAGAGCCTCCTCTGCCCCAGCTGAGCTGCCCACAGGCATTTCTTGGGTTTTTGACAGAAATCACATTGTTTGTATTATTTTACTGCAAAACACAGCTTGACCAAATCCATCTCGAGTGGGGGAGCACTGTCTGCCCACCAGCTTCTGGAAGGTTTCACTTGACTGATGCTGGAGCAATATCTTTTGGATAGGAACCAACCACATTTTTGTTTGAGTGCATCTCAACACCATGACTTATCATGCTCCAAAGCCCCCTGGAAAGCTGAGCCAGAGGGAACATTGCTCTAGACTGCACCAGCTAAGGATCTAACCCAGTTCTGTACATACAGCAGTACATTTATTGCTCTGATTAGCAGTGTCAGGCATGGCATTGTGATGAAACAAGACCAGGTAGACAAATGGGGTCTAAATTTCTTCCTAAGTTAGTAGGAGTTTTTGTGCCATTGACAAGCTCCTGGCCAGCAGCAGGCCATGCAATATATTTTTAACACATCTGGGCTTCATAGCTCATTTCCTGTAACAAATGTGTGGGAAATATTGGTGGCCTTTCAGTGCAGATCATGTTTGTGTAGCCATCCAAATTATCTTGGCCTATTTAAACACTTTTACCGCTATTTTGGGCTAGTTGGTATTCACATTGCTCACTGCTTTAAATGTAGCCTCGGGGGCCCTGCAGGCTGGAGCTAGAAATGAGGTTCTCCCCATGGAAGCCCTGTGGAGTCATATGGTAGATAATGGGATTGATCCAATTTCCATTGAAGTCTGTGGTGGCAGGATGGAGTCCAGTATGTTGATTAAAATTTTGTGCTTGCTCATGAGACTAGGTATGCAATCAATAAGCAGAATGGCATGAAATATCAGAGGAAAATTTATGCAACACTTTCTCTGCTAAAAGATGTATCCCTTGTTTTGAGACTGCCACACTGTCCTGCATACATCCGTCGCTTTTGAGCCTAGGCACTGCATTTAAAACTTAATGACCGATGCATATTTTCTCCTGGTTCCCTTTAGAATCAATTTTGTTTGTCACATGGATCTGTATTTTAACTCTACTGGGTAGTTGACATAGGAGACAAAGTCTAGATACCTTGCCTTGAATAGAAAGGCCAGATTACAGTTCAGCCCTTTAAAGCCTTGAAGATGTGTCAAACTGTAAGACCTCCTTTCCTTTGGTCTCTCTTATGGCCTGTTCTATATTGAATTAATCTAATATACCATCAAACTGTAAATGTATTTTTTTTTCTGGAGGGTTGTTTATCTTCTTTTCTATAAATACACACTGAATATTAATGTCTGTGGAAATTAATATTTTTTTCCATCTGATCTTCCTTTTACTGCATTGACTTCAATACATTTATTAAGGTTCTTGAAAACTTAATTTAGATGCTGACTTCTTGAGTACTTTTTAAAATCCTGAGTAGGAGAACCTTATGATAGTAGCAAGACATTTCTTATTAAAATCTTCAGTGTTTTCATAGAATCATAGAACCAATCAGGTTGGAAGAGGCCTCCAAGCTCATCCAGTCCAACCTGTCACCTGGCCCTATTCAATCAACTAGACCATGGCACTAAGTGCCTCATCCAGTCTTTTCTTCAACACTTCCAGGGATGGTGACTGCACCACCTCCCTGGGCAGCCCATTCCAATGGCAAATCACTCTCTCTGGGAAGAAACTCCTCCTAATATCAAGTCTATATGTCCTTTGGCACAACTTGAGACTGTTTTGGTAATCTCTGTTGCTGTTTAAGAATAGTGAAAGTCAGCTTGTGTAAGGCATCACTACCTCTAGCCATTTCTTGGCTAACTATGAGGGGAAAACTTGTGGCAATGCTCGCTGAACTTAATTTCCTGTAGTTGAGGGTAAATGTGAAGTACCTGAGAAGGTTTATGGACTTCCTAAAGAAGCTTCATAGCTTGCTTGAAAAGTTTTTCCAGAATCCAGACAGCAGTTTCCAATTTCTTTCTTTCCCCTTTTTTCCCCTTTTCCCCAAAATGTTTTTCATTTCACGCCAATGGATGAGGACTGTTTCACAGAGAGGGTGCTAAGAAAGTTTTCATTTAGGTTTCCTAGTGGCAAATTTCCACAAGTATATGAGGCAAAATCAGAACTCTGCAATAAGGAGTCCTCCAGAGCACTCTTCACTGTGCTATTGAAAACTGGCTAGCATTGGCAGCAGCTACATAGAGTCAGCACAAGGCTAAAACTGATGAGTGTCGCACTGAAATCAAGCATGCAGAATTGGATTATAAGTGGAGTTTTTTGGACAACACACTATCTAACATCCCAGAATTTAAAAAAAAAAAAAAATAGAAAGAAAATGACTAGTAAGGCATCCAGTATATTTTCTGAACAGCATAAGACCAGATACACTGGCTAGTGTTTTGGTATGCATTGTGGTGTAATCCAAATGCAAGAATACACCAGGGTGTATTCTGCCCTGGTGAGGCTGCATCTGGAGTAGTGTCCCATTCTGGGCCTCACAGTTCAAGAGTGGCATAGAACTGCTTGAGGGAGTCCAGCACAGAGCCACAAAGATGATTAAGGGAATGGAACATCTCTCTTATGAGGAGAAATTGAGGAGCTGGAGCTCTTTAGCTTGGAGAAGAGGAAACTGAGATATGACCTCATCAGTGCTTATAAATATGTAAAGTGTGAATGGCAGGAGGCCAGGCTCTGCTTAGTGATGCCCAATGGCAGAACAAGGGGCAATGGGTGGAAGCTGAGGCATAGGAACTTTCATTTAAACATGAGGAGGATTTTTTTCACTGTAAGTGTGACAGAACGCTGGAACAGGCTGCCCAAGGAGGGCTGGATATCTCTTTGGAGATATTCATAACTCACCTGGATGCATTCCTGTGTGATCTGGTGTCAGTGATGCTGCTTTGGCAGGGGGTTAGACTGGATGATCTTTTGAGGTCCCAGCCCCTGACATCCTGTGATTCTGTGATATATAGTTTCCCTTTAATTTTTCTTTTAATTAATCCCTGTAGCACATATCATAAGTAGAACAAAAGATCTGGGCACCCATTTCTGTGGTTTTAATCAATGAGCTGGGAGACCTGGCTATAACAGACAGCATTAAGTTATATGGTGGTAAGGTGGTGGTGATTTTCTTTCCTGCAACATGGATAGATCATCTTATTCTTATCACGAGGAGAATAAAATTGGGATCATTTTGAGTATTGGAGAAATTGGCTCCTCTGCACCTTTAGTGAATAATGTTATCAGTAGTTAATTTCCGTCTTTCATCTGACAGAGGCGCTGTTGAATTTAATGGGGATGTTTGATGGGAATGCAGTTAAGCCAAATTGATTCCTTCTGAAAATTCCAAACTTGTGAAGTCTTAGAAAATATTGAAATCAAGCACTATGCCTCTTAAAAGTGAAAACACTACGCGTAGGGAACAGACTTCAGGCTGTCCATACAGTTATTGTCATGGTTTGTCTGCAATGTGATAGTGTCTTGGAGCCAAGCCATAGAGCAGTTTTCCACTGCACTACTGCAGTACAAGCACAGGGAGGGAAAAAACAAAATACAGAAAAATCTGCTGCTGTTTGGGACAAGAGTTGATAATAAGGAAAACAATGCACATAGAAAATTTTAAGGCCAAAACAAGATTTGATGTTAATTACAGGAGTGACAACAAAGATAGTCAGCTTTACTGACAGGACAGAGATCCTGCGCTGCAGAAGTAGAAGGAACAGGGAATACTGAGTACAACAGAGAGATGCACGTCCAAGCTGACGCTCACAAAGAGAAGAACAAAGTTGGCAAAGATCAAACCGATCATGTTTCCAGTTTAATGTTCTAATAACTGTCAGTGTCAGTCAGAAAGGACTGCTGCTTCAAAGATATGAAGCCTTCCTGTGAGCAGCAGGATGAATATTCATATTGCTTAGCACTGAAGAAAAAAAAATAATGATTGAAGAACTTTGGAAAGACAATGTGAAGTTGATGAAAAATGCACCTGCAGTCAGTTCAAGTTTCAGAACTGTAAAGCAGAATGGTGTGAGGCAAGGGAGTTGTTTAGCATGTTGGAAGTAAAACTACTCAAAACCTTAGGGGTTTACTTGATGGATACTATACCAGACACTTGGAGGCTTTTGGGACACTCCATTAACTTTGCATCCTTAAACTTCCTTGGGAGCATATTTTCTCCTGATCACAAACTAATTTTAATCTAGTGAAGGACAACAAATGTGACCAGCATGGCCATTTAGGGAAAAAAAAATCATGGAAAAATACATGAAAATGAAATGTGGTCATGACAGATGAGTAAGCATTTCACTTGCTGAAAACCAGGAAAACTCCTGTAAAACAGAACAATGACAATTCAGCCTCGTGGCAAATGAGAACTTTGTGAAGCTTAATGGGAATGGATTTTGTTGGAATGTGGTGAAGATTGTTTGAGATGTTTTAAGATCTACATAGTGTGTGTCTATTAATGATGAAATCTGATCCCAGTTAAAAAAATAATGTAATAATAGGCTCGGTACCACTGCTGACAAAGGACATCCCACTAAAACAGGAGGTCAGGCTTATTTTTTGTTTTCTTTTATTCTTTTGCAAACTATAACTCCTCATGACCCCAAATGTTGTGTCCGGAATACTTACTGTACTGACGAGAGTTTGGGGGAACAAAGTATTTCTTAGTTTAACTGCTTAGGTTACCTTTTTTCCTCCCTTCCCTGATCTAAATATATAAGCTGAGGGTCTAGTCCTGCACCCATGCCATAAGCCTCTGCATTCTTCAACCTTTGACTATGACAAAAATGTGTCAACAAGGTCTACTTTCTGTTACTTACAAAATCTTTTAGTCTTGAGGCTCACCTTTACTTAACAAATCCTGCTCCTTGTGTTAGGGCACCTACAATTTTCTCCACCTGATGCTTGTAACTTCCATGGGTTTATTTGTAGTCTAGGGACTGGAAACTGCAAAGAAATACCCTTAAGAAGAATCCATTTTTGCTAACATGAATTGTTCTTTGAGGATTCCTTTCAACTAGGGAAATCCAACTGTGAGGTGGTTCATGCTGCTTAGTCACGGAAGTTTCATCTTCACTTTTTAAGAAGTCTATTTGGTTTATAATAGACCAGGAAAACCCTAAATGACAAGATCTTGCCCCACAGAAGTTTCCTGAATCTAGAATCACCTTTGTTTCCCATAGAGTGTGTTAAATTGTGTTTATCTTGTGATTAAAACCCACACGTCCTTACCCATACAAGAGCTGTCAAAATATGCTGCTCTAAAAGACAGTTTTGAGGATGGTTAGGAATTGTGCATGAAAGTCTGTTTTAAAATATTTTTAAACACACTGAAATAATTATCTTGCAGAGGAGAAAGAGTCTCAAAATTATTCTACAATTAGCATATTCAGCCTTGCATATAAATGATTTACTTAAGTGTCAACCTGCAGACTAATATAGATATATTTCAGTCAAGAAGAAGGGCAAGGACTCTTTATCACAGTGCTACGAATCTGGACCCTAGAAGAGTTTGGGAAAACAGACAGCAATTAATTTTGGCCTTCAAGGATTATCAGAAGGCTTCACATAAATTAAGAAGAATGCTGGGGAAGTTAAGAAGGTAGGCAACTGTGCAATGCTGGAATACCAATTACTGTCCTTGTTTATTATAAAAGAGAAGGCTCAGTTGTAAGAGGAGAACAATGAATTTCTATAAGCATACAAAGTTAAGCATTTGCCATTACTCTTAATTTGCTCATAATAGAAGCAGACAGGATCTTCCTTTGTCTTTTGAAAATAAGTACTTTAGTATGGAGAATAACTTGTTTGATGGTCAATAGCAAAAATGCAGTGCTCTGATAACCACTAGTGCAGCACTGAATTTCCAGGCATCAAGAGTTAAAAAGAAAGAAATACACAGCTTCAAGTAACAGCAACTCCATTTTTCAGTTATATTTGAGAAAAATGCCCACCAAAATACTTTTCATTACTGTTGAACAGAGAGATTCAGACCAGGGGATACTAACACTGAGCTCAAGCTCTGATTTTGAGCAGATGCAATTGATATTGATTCTCCTAGTTGCCATGTCTTCATACAACAGAGACTTAACTCTAAGGTGAACCTTAGGATAATGCTGATGCTATTACTTGTCCAATTAATGTATTCAGAACTTGTCACAGCCAAGACAAGTATGAATCCGATCTTCTAGACTCTTTTCCTGTTTTGTGGTCATCAGACTTCTCTCAAATAGTGAACAAAAAAAGCATTACTGCATGGAAAGAAAAATGAAAGAACTGGGTAAAGACCAGTCAGATACCCTCTGGATGTCAGTTGTCTGGTGTTCTGTGATCCCTTAAGAAATACTGAACTGTCACCCAGGTTTTGTTTTACAATTAGTGTTAACAATGTCATCTTTGCCTCATGAAGCTGAGCTATCACTCTAAAGAACTATTTTCTGTGTGGATTATTTATTTTAGTCTGAAGCTTATATTCTCACCACAATATGCCCCTTGGGGTATTGTTATTTTTGCTAAATGAAGAAGAAACAACATTTCCAACACGAACATTTCATGACGATAAAGTTCTTTCTTTATGGTGAATTAAACTGCTAAGTGTTCATTTTATGTTCTGATCTCCACATTACAGAGCAGCACAATTCCAAAAGTTAAGGAGCCAAGCTCTGCAGATTTTTGTGCATCACACTGCTGCTGACCACCCAGTTCAGCCTCTTACTTCAAACAGAACCCCACTATATGATTTCAGTCATATCAAAGAGGGGAGAACTTGAGACTTCATTCCAGCTCTAAGTGCTACAACTAGCACACTAAACAGATAGAGAGATAAGGGTAAAAGAGAAGGCAGGCATTGCTGCCAGCACTCTTGGGAATCAGATTCCTTCCTGCTACAATTGAAAACATTGCTGGAAAAATTCATATCCTTCTCTAGCATGTAAGTTTTTAGTGAAACCTCTATCACTGCATGC
The DNA here is from genome assembly GCF_015220805.1 of Pogoniulus pusillus. Lineage (NCBI taxonomy): Eukaryota > Metazoa > Chordata > Aves > Piciformes > Lybiidae > Pogoniulus > Pogoniulus pusillus. The sequence goes on along the minus strand of NC_087276.1, from coordinate 13,428,518 downwards.
AGCACTGAAGCATTCCAGAGCTGGACTTGACTTCCAAGTCAAGCAGCTTGTAGTAAGAAAAGCTCAGTCCCAGAGGAAGAGTCAGAAATAAGGCAAACTCAGTATTCTCCCAGCTACATCCAGTTCAGTATTTTCCTTTGTTGTGATTTTTTTCTCTATGAATTTTTGTAGCTGATTTTAAACCT